>NW_024870916.1:0-495000 GCF_019054845.1 Dipodomys spectabilis
CCTCTTCTTCGTCTTCGTCTTCTTCTTCTTCGTCTTCTTCTTCTTCTTCGTCTTCTTCTTCGTCTTCCTCTTCTTCATCTTCCTCTTCTTCTTCTTCGTCTTCTTCTTCTTCGTCTTCTTCTTCTTCGTCTTCTCCTTCTTCTTCGTCTTCTTCTTCTTCGTCGTCTTCTTCTTCGTCGTCTTCTTCTTCTTCTTCGTCTTCTTCTTTGTCTTCTTCTTCTTCGTCTTCTCCTTCTTCCTCCTCCTCTTTTCTGTTTGCAGAAGATCCGGTGCAGGGCCAACACAGTTCTATGTCCCAATCCTCCATAGCTTCTAAAAAGCTAGTTTGAGAAATTCACAATGTTCAATAATCAACACAAATTTTCCTTTTCTTTTCTAGGCTCCAGAACTGGGAAATGTGGGGTGGGGGAATAAATGGGACAGTCACCTAGGGAAAATTTGGTGATTATCATATTTTTTGTTCAGATGACATTTAAAAATACATTACCATGTAATTTAAATCCTATTTTTAAAATTTCTTCATAGGAACAAAGACCAACTAAATTTTTTTTTCGTTTTTAATTATAAAGTTCACAATGCTGTCTCTATAAGAATCTTTTAAAACATTCTTTTAACATGACTTCTACAATCTCCATAGAGGCAAAACTGAAGTCTATATATTAAATATTCTAATCATCATATGAAATAATTAGGAAGAGCAAATCAATAGAAACAATGAAAACTATGTCAAACACAATGAACAGGACAATTTCCCATCAAACAGATGCTTATCTTCCTTGAGAACAACAGTCTAGAATGTGCAGAATTACTGACAGGACAGTGTTTGAATTCAAAGGAAAGAGGAAAACCCTTAAAGTATTGAAAGACAAGCATGCACCAATATGTCATGTCTGTAATCCTAGATGCTCATGACGCTCATTAGTGGCTAAAAAAAGCAAGAATAAACGGATAACATCAAATGATCATCTTTCATAATTCAAAGGACACTATAACAGAAGTGAAAATATATCCAACAGATACAGGGCACATATTTGTTAATGCTACAATGTTAATGCTACAATGATCATGAGTCTTAAGTATTTTTATATCTTATAATTCTATGTATATTTCTTTGGGTCCGGTCATGGGTCTGGAACTCTGGGCCTGTGCGATTTCCCTCAGCTCTTCAGCTCAAGGCTAGTGCTCTACCACTTGAGCCACAGCACCCGTTGCTGATTTTTTCTTTTGGATAATGGGATGCTGAGGAATGAAACCTAGGGCTTCAAGCATGCAAGTCAAGCACTCTACAATTGAGCCACCTTCCCAGCCCCTAATTCTCTATATTTTTTTCTGAATAGTATATATTTTTCTTAATTGTGAAAATACTGTACAGAGGGGTTACAATTACATGAGCAAAGTAATGAGTACATTCCTTATCAAGCATTGTTGCTTCCTCCTCTGTTTCCCTTTCACATCCATTTTCATCTCCCCACCACGTGTCCCCCTACCTTCCCACCAGGCCAAAGTGGTAAAGTTTATTTTTCAACATAATGACTTGTATAGCTCATTGTTGCAATGGGTCCATCTGTATCCCTATTTAAACTGTTTGTTTTTTTCCCTTCCCCTCCACAAATTATACCAGCATCAAATACAGTGAAAACAGGGGTTACACTGTGAGGAGGGACATACAAAACAATGAAGAAATCATCTTATAAATGTTAGAAACAATCACAAGAAAGAAAGAAAAAACATTTGTATACTTATATTGGGGTTCGTTTCACCTAACATCAACTTATCTGACCGTATCTGCTTGTCTCACAAATATACATTATTGCAAATAAGGGAAACCATGGATCTATGTTTCATTGGGCCTGGCCTACTTCACTTAATTTTTTTTCCAAGTCATTCCATTTCCTAAGAAATAGGGCAATGCCATTCTTTCTGATAGAGGCATAGAATTCCATTGTGTATATATACCACATTTTCTTAATCCATTCAGCTACTGAGGGGCATCTGGGTTGGTTCCATATCTTACCTATGGTAAATAATGCTGCAATAAACACACTCGTGCTGGTAGCTTTAAAATAATCATGTTTGTATTATTTGGGTAAATGCTCAAAAATGGGATTGCTGGGAAATAGGGCAGCTCTATTTGGAGTCTTTTGAGGAATCTCCATTCAACTTTCCAAAGTGGTTGAACAAGTTTACACGCCTACCAACAATGCAGTAGGGTTCTCTTCTGTACACAGACCATCCTGTTGTTAGAATTCCTGATTATAGCCATACTAACTAGGGTGAGTTGGAATCTGAATGTTGTTTTGATTTGCATTTATTTTATAGCTAGGGAGGTTGAGCATTCCTTCATGCGTCTACTGGCCATCCTTCTTTCCTCTTCAGAGAAGTTTCTCTTTAAGTCTTTAGCCCACTTATTTATTGTGAAGTTGCTTCTTTGAGGATTTGTTGTTGGGAGATTTAATTTTCTGAGTTCCTTGTATATTTTAGATATGAGACCCTGGTCCACTGTATGGCTAGTGAAGATCTTCTCCCAATCCTTGGTGTTTCTATTGATTTTGCTAGCTTCATCCTTTGCCATTCAGAAACTGCAATTTCATGCAATCCCATTTGTCCAACCTGTCTTTGATTTGCTGGTTTTCTGGGTCTCTTTTAAGAAAATTTCGGCCTGTGCCAAGGAGACTTAGAGTTTCTCCAATTCCGTCCTGTAATGTTTTCAGAGTGTCTGCTTTAACTCCAGGTCTTTGATCAATTTGGAGTTGATTCTTTTGCAGGGTGATATATATGGATCTAGCTTTAGTTTTCTACAAGTGATTAACCAATTTTGCCAGCACCATTTATTGAAGAGGTTGTTTTTCTTCCATTCTAATTTTTAGCTCCCTTATCGAAGATTAGATGGCTATTTGTCTGTAGGTTGATTTCTGGATTTTCATTTATATTCCATTGTTCCTGAAGTCTGTTCTTGTGTCAGTATCAAGCTGTTTTGATTACAATGGTGTTGTAGTAGAGTTTGAAATTTGGAATTGATATTCCTCCAGCACTTTTCTCTCTGTTTTTGATCATTTTTGATATTCGGGGTCTTTTATTGCTCCGTATGAATTTTTGGATTGCGTCTTCTACTTCCTTGAAGAATGAGGTTGGAATATTGATAGGTATCGTATTGAATTTGTAGAAAGCCTTGGCAAGTGTTGCCATTTTCACGATGTGGATCCTTCCAATCCAGGAGCGTGGGAGGTTTTTACACTTACTAAGAACTGTTTTGACTTTCTTTTTCAGGTTTTTAAAGTTTTAATCAGTGGGGCACTGGTGGCTCATGCCTGTAATCCTAGTTATTCAGAAGGCTGAGATCTGAGGATCATGGTTCAAAGCTAGCCAGGGAAGGAAAGTCTGTGACACTCTTATCTCGAATAAACCATTAGAAAACTGGAAGTGGTGCTCTGCCTCAAGTGATAGAGCGCTCGCCTTGAGCTGAAGACCTGTGGGACAGCACCCAGGCCCAGAGTTCAAGACCTATGACTGAAAAAACACAAAAAAGTTTCCATCAAAAAGTCCTTCACTTTTTGGTTAATTCCTAGGTGTTTTATTTTGGGGGGGGCTATTATAGATGGAGTCGTTTTCCTGGTTTCAGCCACACTTTTCTCATTGTTGGATTAGAGAAAAGCCATTGTCTTTGAGGGTTAATTTTATAACCGGCTACTTTGCCAAAGTTTTGAATCACTATGAGTAATTTGGGAGTGGAGTCCTTGGGATTCTTTAAATACAAGATCATGTCATCTACAAAGAGGGAGAGTTTTATTCATCTTTCCCTATATGGATCAATTCTATATTTGCACCTTGTCTTATTGTTCATATTGTTGTAGCTTGGCATTCTAATGCTAAATTGAAAAAAAATGGGTAGAGTGGACATCCTTGTCCCCTTCTTTTTTTTATTGTGAAAATATTTTACAGAGGGGTTACAATTACATGGGCAAGATATTGAATACATTTCTTCTAAAGCATTGTAGACTCCTCCTTTGTTTCCCCTTCCCAGCACTTCCCATCCTCCCCCTGCTCCACGCAAACCTCCCACCCCCCCCCCCCCCGCACCAAAGTTGTAAAGTTCGTTTTCGACAAACTACTTGTACATCTCATTGTTGCAATGGGTCCACCTGTATCCCTACTTAAACGATTTGTTTTTCCCCTTCCCCTCCAGAAATTATACCGACATCAAATACAGTGAAAACAGGGGTCATACTGTGGGGGAGGCACATACAAAGCAACAAAGAAATAATCTTACAAATGTGTTAGAAAAATCGCATGAAAGAAAAAATATTGGAATACATATCTTAAGGTTCATTTCCCTAACATCAACTTATCTGACCTTTTCTGCTTGACTCAGACATATACTAGATATTGCTAATAAGGGAAACCAAGGGACCTATGTTTCTTTGGGCGTGGCTTACTTCACTTAATATATTTTTTTCCAAGCCTTTCCATTTCCTAAAAAATGGGGCAATATCATTCTTTCTGATGGAGGCATAGAATTCCATTGTGTATATATAAAACATTTTCTTGATCCATTCATCTACTGAGGGGCATCTGGGTTGGTTCCATATCTTAGCTATGGTAAATAATGCTGCAATAAACATAGTCGTGCTGGTAGCTTTAGTGTGGTCTTGTTTGTGAACATTTGGGTAAATGCCGCACAGGCTGAAATTTTCTTAATAGAGACCAAGAAACACAACAAATCAAAGAAAGTTTGGACAAATGGGATTGCATGAAATTGCAGAGCTAGCAAGATCAATAGAAAGCCCACGGTTTGGGAGAACATCATATCTAGCCATACAACGGACAAGGGTCTCATATCTAAAATATACTTGGAACTCAAAAAATTAAACCTCCCCAAGAACAAATCCTCAAAGAAACAACTGCACAATAAATAAGTGGCCTAAGTCATAAAGAGAAACTTCTCTAAAGAGGAAAGAAGGATGGCCAATAGACACATGAAGAAATGCTCAACTTCCGTAGCTATAAAAAATGCAAATCAAAACATCATTGAGAAACCACTTCACTCCAGTTGAAATGGCTAAAATCAAGAAATCTGATAACAACAGATGTTGGACGGGATGTGGACGGAAGGAAACCTTACTGCATTGTTGTGGGAGTGTAAATTTGTTCAATCACTTTGGAAAGTAGTGTGGAGGTTCCTCAAAAGACTGTACATAGAGCTATCCTATGACCCAGCAATCCGTTGTCCCCTTCTTGATTTAAGAGGAAATGGCTTTATTTTTTAACCATTAAGTATAATGCTAGCTGTAGGTTTGTCATATACAGCCTTTATTCTATTGAAGAATGGACCCTGGGTTCATAATTTTTCCAAAGCCTTCATCATAAAGGGTTTGTTGGATGTTGTCAAATGTTTATTTTTTTTTTCAAACAATTGCGATAACCATGTGGTTCTTATCCTTGCTCTTGAGGTTGCTATATATTATATTAGTTGACTTGCGGAAATTGACCCAACTTTGCATCCCTGAAATGAATCCTGTTTGATCGTGGTGTATTATTTTTTGGATGAATTGTTGAAGTCAATTGAACAAAATTTTGTTGAGAAGTTTTGCATCAATATTCATCAAAGAAATGTGTTTAAAATTCTCTTTTTTGATGAGTCGCTACCTGGTTTGGGGATGAGGGATTTGATGGCCTCGTTGAATAAGTTCTGTAGTGAACTTTCTTTTTAATTTCATTGAAGAGTTGGAGTACTATTGGTGTGAGCTCTGCTTTGAAGGCCTTGTAGAATTCTGATGTAAATCTGTCTGGTCTTCGGCTTTTTTTAGATGGGACTGCTCTTATTGTTCTTTCTATGTTAATGCTTGATATGGGCCTCTGAAAATGGTTTAACTCATCTTGGTTTAGTTTCGGCATGTCGATATTTGCTATGAAAATGTCCATTTCTTCCAAGTTTTCAAACTTATTAGCATAGTTTTGAGAAGTATTCCCTTATAATGTTCTGAATCTTGGTTGTTTCTCTGGTGATGTTTCCATTCTCATCTCTGAGTTTATTTATTTGGGTGAGTTTTTTTTTTTTTTTCTGGTAAGATTTGTTAAGGGTCTGTCAATTTTGTAAATGTTTTCGAAGAACCAACTCTTTGTTTTGTTGGTTCTTTCTATGTTTTTTCTTTTTTTTTTGGAATCTAATTCATTTAATTCTTACTTAATTTTAATTATTTCTTTCCATCTACTTGGTTAGGGTTTATCTTGCTGCTCCTTTTCAAGGAGGTTCAGATGTGTCATTAAATTGTTGGTTTCATGTATCTCCAACTTGCCTCTGAGTACTGCCTTTTCTGTGTCCCAGAGGAGCTGGTAATTGTGTGTTCATTTTTGTTGAATATCACGAACACTTGAATTTCCTTTCTAATCTCTTACATGACTTACTCTTGATTCAACAGTGTGTTGTTCAGCATCCATGTGTTACAGGACTTTCTTTGGTAGCTTTTGGCATTGAATTCTAATTTTATTTCCTGTGGTCTGAGAGAGTGCAAGGTATAACTTCAAAGTTTCTGATTTTGGACTTTTGTTTTGTGACCTAAAATGTGGTCAGTTTTTGAAAATGTTCTCTGTGGTGCTGAGACAAACGTGTATTCTGATACTGGTGGGTGAAATATTCGTTAGATGTCTGTTAAATCTAGTTGATCCTTGCAGTTGTTTAGATCTGCAGTTTATTGAGTTTTTGCCGAGTTGATCTATCTAGTGGGGATAGTGGTATGTTAAAGTCACCAACAATTAATGTCTTTGGATCTATGTGAGCTTTGAGGGAAAGTAGTGTTGCTTGGATAAATTTGCATGCTCCGTTGTTTGACAAGTAGATATTTAGAATTGTAATAACCTCCTGAAGGGGCAATCCCTTAATTAGTATGTATTGACCTTCTTTTTCTCTTCTCACTAATTTTAATTTGAAGTCTATTTTATCTGATATTAGGATTGCAACTCCCACCTGTTTATGGGGATCATTTGCTTGGTAGATTTTGTTCCAGTCTTTCACTTTCAAAATGTGTTTGTTTTTATGGTGTGACTCCTGAAGGCAGCAGATAGAAGGATTTTGCTTTTTAATCCAACTAGACAGTCTATGTCTCTTAATTGGAGAGATAAGTCTGGTAATGTTGAGAGATAGGACTGAGATTTATTTTTTTATTGTGAAAATGCCGTACAGATGGTTTACAATTACATGGACAAGATAATGAGTACATTTCTTATCAAGAATTGTTGCCTCCTCCTTTGTTTCCCCTTCCCATCACTTCCCAGACTCCCCTTACCCAATCCTCTCTCTCCCACCAAAGTTGTAAAGTTCATTTTTCAACATAATGACTTGTACATTTCATTGTTGCAATGGTTCCTCCTGTATTCCTATTTAAACTATTTGTTTTTTCTCTTCCCCTCTACAAATTATACTAACATCAAATACAGTGAAATCTGGAGATATTTTTTGTTATGTCGAAAAACTAACTTTACAACTTCGGGCGGGGAATGGGGGAGGGAGGGAGTGAGGATCAATGTGGGGGTAGATGAAAGGGATGGGAAGAGGAAACGAAGGAGGAGGCAACAATGCTTGAAAAGAAATATACTCATTACCTTGCCCATGTAATCGTAACCCATTGGTACAGTATTTTCACAATAAAAAAACTTAAAAAATATTTATTACTTATTATAATTCAAATACCAAGCAAAAGTAATTTTATATAATCATTACAAGTATCATTTTATTACTATCATAAAACAGAATAAAAAACAGTCCCAATTATTACCTACCTATCATTATTCTTAATTCCTAATCATTACCTAAATATCTTAAGCAACCTAAATAGTCATGTCTTTAAAATAGACATAAATATTCTATCCTTTTGACTTAAAATTTTCCAGGGGCATGTATTCATGTTTCTAAGAAATGTTCACAACTGTTAAAAAATGCTTTTGTGAAATTAATGTGAGACATTTTGTTGTTGTTGTTGTTGTTGTTGTTTGCAAGTCCTGGGCATTGTCCCTAAGCTTTTTTGTGCTCAAGGCCAGCAATGCACAACTTGAAGCACAGGGCTAATTTCTGTTTTGGAATGGTTAATTCGAGATAAGAATCTAACATGTTCTGTCGGAGCTAGATGTGAAAACAATTGTTAGATCTCAGCCACCAGAGGAGCTAGAATTATAGGCATGAGTTACCGACACTTGGTTTGATGATTTTTTGTAAATTTTAGTTACATTTTAAGATGTTTGTTTCACTATAATGCACATAATTCTATACATAAATTTATGTATATGATGACAAGTTCCCTCTAAAAATATATGACTTTCTACACATAACATTAATACACACACATATAAATATATATTTCTGAATATATACACTCCCTCTAAACCTTTTATGCTACTATTTTTTACTCTTTTCATTTCAAAGATATATAGTCTATTTTTCCAAAAGTTTCCTAGAGTAAAATGACTAATATTTCAATAGAAAGTAGAATATATTATTTTCAAGGTAATTTTAGATATACACATGATATTGTAGTAATATTTATAGTATATTACTTGAAAAAATTCTGCTCAAACCCTTAAATATTTGCGTGTAATAACAGGGAGAGAGGAAGTTAATTCTTACTGGTTAGAAATGTGCAATGCTTCCAAAATCTGTTCAATAATTTGTTATAATCACATAGTCAAGTTACCTGTTATGGTTTAGTTTTTTTTCTTTCTTTATTTATTCAAAATTATCATGGATGCATGCACAGTGGTAATATTAAAATTACTAATCAAAATACAAATAATTCAAAATCATAGACACATACCAGACTTTCAATAATTAGCACTTATGATGCTAATAATAATTTTGTTGAAGATGATGATGACCAGAGTGACCCTGATAATAACATTGATATGATTGAAAAGGAAAAATTTTAGACATCTTTGAAGCTAGATCTCCCACATTGAATACATAATAATAAACAGTGTTGGATTACATACAATAAGAATAACAAGAGGAGAGTTTCAATATCAAGAAATACAATCACATAATCAGGTGAGACAGTAAATCTCTCATGTTATTCTTGCAGTCTCTCTAATGTATACTCACTTTTCTTGGTGGTATTGTTTGCTTATAAATAAAATCCTTTATTTTCACATGTTTATTATCCCACATAGATAAAATATAATAAGCTGAGTGCTTTGTTATCAAATGATCTTGTTTGTTCTAGCCTTGGGAACTGAGGAGAAAGCCTTTCACCACCCACATAGCCAGTGGCTTAGTTATATATCCCTAGACGGTAACAACACATGCCTCAAGCATGCTTCACTCATTAGGCAGAAATCCTTGGTCAGTTTTAGTTTCTATCCAGTTCCCTGAAGAAAATCTATGTATAAATTTATGAAGAACACTTGGCAACACATAAAGCAATAAGAAAATTTTGATGGACTAAGATTAGTTGTCAACTTAGTGTTATTAGTTCAAGTAATTCTCGTATAGATACTATTCAATAAACAATGCTTTCCAATGATATGTTGAGTATGTTCTTCAATACAAATGTAGACACATGACCCAATTTACATAATATCACTTACATATGTGTAGTTGCCTTAAAAGGACACAACCCTTAGAGCCAGGAGGTAAATTTTATTTATATTTCTGCATGAAACAATTTGTGATTTTATGCCAACAAACTGAATTTGACTCTTTCCTTATTTCTAAGCTAAGGTGCAAAATGTAAGGACTCTTCACTTTTCTTTTTTCTTGCTCTAGGAGTAAGCAAATGTATTCTTCAATATTTCTGGTAGATTACATCCATTTACAGATGAGAAATGTAAGGCCAACAGTCAATGTGGTGAGTAAATAATGATACTAGAATTTGTGTCTGAGCTCTTCCCTCTGCATACTTTCAAGGAGCAATAATTTGTTGATGGAGAGGACCAATATGAAAAGACTATGGGGAAAAAACATACTTTGTAAAAAGTTGTTTAAGACTAGGTGACCAGTGATGAGTACATAAAAGAGACTTGTGTCAGGAGCATGAAAAGGAGTACATAGAAATCATATTAGTGCTGGGCGCCAGTGGCTCATGCCTGTAATCCTATCTACTCCGGACGCTGAAATCTGAGGATCAAGGTTCAAAGCCAGCCCGGGCAGAAAAGTCCATGAGACTCTGATCTCCAATGAAAACAACCAGAAAACGTGAAAGTGGTGCTGTGGCTCAAGAGGTAGAGTGCTTGTCTTGAGCTGAAGAGCACAGGGACAGCACACAGGCCCAGAGGTCCAGCTCCTCGACCAACAAAACAACAACAACAAAAAAAGAATTCAAATTAGTAACAGAAACTGAGAAAATCTTGATCGTTCAGTTTATATAATGGTTGGGAGTAGAAGGCTAAGAAGAAATCTAAAGGGTTCTACATCTATGGCCAACCAAATGTGTGAGTGATATTCTTGGTGATAAGGATTACAGGTGAAAATGATGGATTTAGGGGAAAAAACTCTCTAATAGTTCTAAAGTTTATATTAAACAGATGCAAAGTTAGGACTGTTTAGATATCATCAAAATATCCATGACCATGAATATTAAAAAGAATGATAGGGCTGGGAAGGTGGCTCAGTGGTAGAGTGCTTGCCTTGCATGCCTGAGGCCCTGGGTTTGATTCCTCAGCACCACATAAGCAAAAAGAAAAAATCCGGAAGTGGCGCTGTGGCTCAAGTGGTAGGGCGCTAGCCTTGAGCTGAAGAGCTGAGGGACAGCGCCCAGGCCCAGAGTTCAGGCCCCAAAACCGGACCCCCCCCAAAAAAAGAATGATAAAATTGGGGGCATTATTAAAGGGAAGAGGAAAAGAAAAGTTATGATATAAGTGTAGCAATGTGAGCACCAGTGTGGACAAAATTGGAAGAAAGAGATAAGGAAACAAGAAAGTAATAAAAACAGATTTACAGAAGTAAAGAAAGGAAAGAATTGGCAGGAAGAAAAGGTCAAAACTGTTACAGAGACATTGAAGGAAATATGCTATTTGGATTTGAAATATAAAAGGACATAGACAAGTTCAATAAGAACAGTGTTTTGGTGAAATGGTAGAGATGTAAGTCATATTGATGAAATTTTGAGATGTGAATGTGAAGCCATAAAATTCTAGATCCATGAATTCAACAGATCCTGTTGATTTTAAATGTTGGGAACAAATACTTTTATCCTGACCTTAGAAGTATTATACAGATGTAACTCTCATGACCTTTACTTACATATATTCTGTGAATATTTTTGAAGACTGTTTAACCAGGAGATTATGGATTGAACTATAACACAGACAAGCCTAATTTGCCCTACAGTTCCAATGAGGGACCCATGTATCTACATCAGTTTGGGATTTTATTGAAATGTCGTTAGATATGTTTGGATATCTTATCAGCCTAATCATTATAAATGTAGGACAAGTAATACCAACTATAGGTTGAACATACAGTTTTACTTATGTTACTAAAGACTCCGCAAATTTATTCTTGTTTAGAATAGAAAATGCCTCAATAGCCATTGATACGTCATAACTGCCATATACTCTATTTAAATATAATTCTTGTTAGGGATATCTCCACGCTGAAATAACCCTCTCAATGAACCTGCCACAAATTCTTATATGTAGGAAGTGCTCTTATAAACTTCAAACTTTTATTGAATGGAAGAGTTCAGACCTTACCCTCACCGCAAGGACTAAATGCCTAAAAAGATAAGACATTTTGTTTTAATGCCTTTCTTTCATTTTCTGATACACATTTTCATGTAGGGAAGGATTCTGATGTAACAATAATGCAACGGTGACTTGTAATAACACAACATCTAAGATTGAGTGTTAATTCAGATACTTACTAATTAGCTCTAAAGTGTGTGGATATTTATATTTCTCCTGGGTAAACTAATGAGCTCCAAGAAAATGTCCTTAAGGAGCCTTTCAATTCTAATATCACTGTTTGTCTCAAAATGCCTTAAATTCTACACCCTGTAAAGTTGGCATAGAGATATACTGTGGAACTTTTCTCCTCAGAGAGTGAGTACTACCCTATTGGTTAACATGGACAAAGTACCTTCATACATAGACTGGGTGTTTGCAATCAAGAAGTGGAGCTGAACAATGTTTTTAGCAGTTTGTACAGATGAAGTGGAAATAGAGCAATCAAAAGGAACATGCAAAAAAGACAAAGGCACAAAGTAGAATGTGCCAAGGAAATGCTGATGTACAATTTCAATTAATGTGCTTATGTGTGAGGGTGTGTTCAAAGTACAGCGTCAGACAATATATTTGGATACTTTGAGAAAAAAACTGCATTAAACCCATTACGCTGACTCTCTAATCAGTCACAACATTATCAATTTAGGGAGTATTTTCCAAGAGCATACTGAGAAAAAGAGGGCTCATCACAATTAGTGTTCAGGTTGAAGTAATGACAATCACATAACATGTCTTATAAGTCTTTATTTATTTTGAAGCATTAAAGTGGGAAAAAGCCAAGTAAATATTTTGCATGTAACTAAATTAAGTAGGACGTATTATATTGATCTCTCTTTAACTTGGAAGTTATAGGTTATGCTTTTTATACTCTAAGTTGGGACAATGATATGTTTTCAGTTATTTTCTTCTCTTCCCCTTCTTTTGCCCTTCCACTTAAAGAGACATACTTGAGCTTGCATTTCTAAATCCTTCAAAATTATCTGAATTTCTCCATACTTCTGGCAGGCTCCTATATCTTTCTCAAGGGAATATCTTCTCACTACCATTTTTATCCTACATGATATTGGATATCTTCCTGCCTAATTCAGTGCAAGATACACATTAGACTCATCCAGATATCTCAACACTTGTACCACCATAAAATCCTATCTTACTTAGAAACCATGATTTTAGTATGTCTGGGGAGGTGGTATCTGTCATTTTTTAATGTCCATAATTGATACTTACATGCAAGCATGTTTTAAACCAATATGCCTCTCAGTAGATGAATGAATCGGTGTGTCCATTGCAGTGCTGTGGGCTGTGGCAGGGACCAGGAAGGAAAATGGTTGGCTACCCTCAGCTATTAATTCTGGGCCTTGGGGATGGGCAGATGGAGAGTTTCCCTGCATAGGGTAAGCATTTTTTATAGGAATTCCTTTATTGTCTATTTTTGATCAACACATTCTTGCCCATTGCTTTCTTTTTTACATTTAGAGTTTCCCTGCATAGGGTAAGCATTTTTTATAGGAATTCCTTTATTGTCTATTTTTGATAAATACATTCTTGCCCATTGCTTTCTTTTTTACATTTAGGGCAAATTCCTGGTCCTCTCTTGTTAAAATCAGTAGCCTTTTTTTTTTACAATTCTTCTTTATATGTCCCGTTTGACCACATCCAAAACATTTTAGATTAGAGGGTTTGGTTTGTAAAGCATGCCAGGTAGTGGCCATAGTTTCAGCAAATAACTGCATATGCCGGGATTCGGATGTAATGTCTTTACACGCCCTTAAATATGTATTTACATCCCCAGATTCTTTAATAGGCAATAGGGCTCGTCTACAGTCTTCATCAGCATTCTCATAAGCCAACATGCCTAGTAGTTGTTGCATTGCAGCCTCTCCCACAACAGTACATTCCAAGGACAGTGTCAATCTTGATAAAAATTCAACATAGGGTTTATTAGGTTTTTGAATTACTTTAGTCCAGGAGCCATAATGCTCTCCTACCAGCCGAATCCTCTCCCATGCCTCAATACCTATGTCTCGTAACTGCTCATGGATCTCTTCAGGAGAGTTCACTTGCATATGAGCATCTGCATATTGTTCTGTTCCACTCAACATGGGAAAGGTTATGACCTGCAGGCATGGATTATTGTTCTGTGCATTTTGTCTAATCCTTTCAGTATATAACTCAGTAAACCACATTTGCCATTGTAGGTATTCAGGTTCCTTAAGCAAGGCTCTACAAAGCATTTTCCAGTCCTCAGGAGCAAAATTATTGTAATGTCGGGCAAGCCCATTAAGCAATTCCTTAACATAATGAGACTGAGGACCATACAACGTCACTGCCTTCTTACGTTTACCAATATCATGGACAGCAACACCCTCATATCTGGGTGGTTGAGCTATACCATTCATAGGAGGTGGTCGAATTACAGGATAAGAAAAAATAGGCATTTCATCATGAAACTCACTGTCTGAGACCTCTGTTTTGTGAGGGAGTGACGAGGTAAAAATTACTTCTGCAAGCGGAAGAGTGGAAGGCTGTTTTACTTTCACTTTCTCAGATTCTCCTTTCACTCTGCTAATTTCTAACTCCATATGTTGTAATCTTGATAAAATCAATTCCATTTGCACAGACATTCTATTGATGCTTTCAGTTTGTTCCTTTTCAGCCTTCTTTAACTCTTATTTTTTCTCCGTTAATTGTGATGCATCCTTATCTATTGCGTCCTTAACCTCAGAGTCCAATAGTAAATCTACAATAGAAGGGGTGGCCTCTTTCTTTAAGATTGCTATTAATCTTTTCTCATTTAAAGCTTTAAAAAGGTTATGTAAAAAAGCCCAAATGGACCAAAATCTAGCAGGACTCCTTTCCCCTTCTCAAACAGCTCTTTCTACATTATACATTACTCATTTCCAATTATCAACATCTAACGTCCCTTCGTCGGGGAACCAAGGATTCCATTCCCTAACTACATTAATACACATTTCTATGTCAAAAGAAGAAATAGTTACACCATAAGCAGCAAGTAAATATTTTAGCATATGTAAGTACAGAGTAGACTTAACTTGTCCCATGACCCTGTAATTAAAAGTACTTACATGAATATCCCTTCTGAATTCAACACTGCAGGGTCCCTGTTTGGGTGCCAGTTGTCAACGTCTAACGCATTGGGGTCCCTGGGTAAGTGCCGCAAAATCACCAGGACACAGGGGTTCCAGAGTGCAAACAGCAATTGCCACTTCATGCTGTGTTTTATTGCTAGTGGGTGTTTAAAGACAAGCAAGTTTATCTTTGCCAAGATTTAGTCAGGAGACATTAACACAAAGAATTTCAACAGAAACAATTTTGCTTAAACAATGAGACAAAGTCTTTGTATATTTTTATCTGAACTATTTTAGAGCAAGCTCAAACCACTTCCCCGTACTCAGGAAAATGCTTGACTAGCTGTTGGTCTATGCTTAAGTAAGTAGAAGAGCTACTTCCTCAGCTCCTAGGAGTCTGACATGAGCTTTGAGTTAGGGAGAGAGAATATATTCCCTCTATAGTCCGGCACGCCAATAGCTATCCACATTCACAAACACAGTCCTCAGATAATCCTGAGGCCAGAGCCTGCATCATTCTGGCCCTCTAACACAGACTCAGAGTCTTCACACAGATTGTCTCACCAACTCTTCTATTACTTTAAGCAAAAACAAAGCAAAGCAAAGCAAACAACATAGACTTTATGGTTAATTAAGTTGCTATTAAAGATTCCAGGCAGAATTATACTGTTAAATGATGTTAGTAAATATGTTTTGTAGATACTGATCTCACATGTGTCACAAAAATATCCATGGATTCATAACTAGAAACTCTGAAGTGTAATGTATATTAATAAGGTGAGTTTCATTAGGTAGCCAATGAAGAGAACACCACACGGTATTCAGTCAGGTAAAGAAGTTTATTTACTGAACTGCTGCCCATGCCATATATGGTGGAAAGGCATGTAAAAAAAATGGGGTGACCCAACCTCAGGCAAGGATGTATCTATGTGAAGGACCAGATGAGGTGTGGCCATTTGGGGGAAACTCTGACCACACTGGATCTGGATGTGACTTCACGTTCTTGGACTCACCTCTGGTCAGATGGAAAGTGTGACCAGAGGCTGACCAGGTTGTAACTTAACAGGATAGGGAGGAGGTGGCTGCCTCCAGGTGTGCCAAATACTAGGCAACACATAAAGGGTTGAAACTTAGCCAAGAAGTGGAAAGGTTTCTGCATAAGGTCTACATTACCTGGAACAGACCTAACACCAAATATAGGTAGTAGCTCTGACATATGACTCCTGACTCCAAACAATTCATTCTCAATTATTTTCTTTCTTTTCCTTTCTTTCTTTCTTTCTTTCTTTCTTTCTTTCTTTCTTTCTTTCTTTCTTTCTTTCTTTCTTTCTTTCTTTCTTTCTTTCTTTCTTTCTTTCTTCCTTCCTTCCTTCCTTCCTTTCTTTTTTCCCTCCCCCTCTCTCTTTTTTGTTTTTTTGGTCGGTCATGGGGTTTGAACTCTGGGCTTGGGCACTTTCCCTCTGCTCTTGAGCTCAAGGCGAGCACTCTATCGCTTGAGCCACAGCTCCACTTCTGGGTTTGAGGGGTTTATTGGAGATAAGGGTTTCACAGACTTTTCTGCCCAGGCTGTCTTTGAACCGCAATCCTCAGATCTCAGCCTCCTGAGTAGCTAGGATTACAGGTGTGAGCCACCAGCGCCCAGCTCTCTCTCTCTCTATCTCTCCTCTCTTTCACTCACCCTCCCTCTCTCCCCTACCTCAGTATTCTCAACTCTCAAATAATAAACACTTGCTGAGTTGAACTCACAGGCTGGGAGAGCAGCTCAATTGGCATATGTGAAATTTATTTAATGTTTCCTTATACCTCTACTACAAGTCACTGGAATCAAATAATGAACACTCAGCAGCATGGCATCTCAAGCAATTTGGAGGAGGAAAGCAAGCATGCTCACTGCATTCTGTGAGGTCCACCCTGGGAAGGTGGGGCAGACTCCTCCCTCCTCTTGCTAACTCTCAACTCAGTTTCTGCATCAGTAGAGGTGACTGTCTCCAAGAGTGCCAGTTACTCAAGTGACATAGGTATTAGGCAGAGACTTAGCCTCTTGTGGTGCTGAGATTAATGGCATGATTCAACATGATCCACTAGTTTGTTGAGATTGGGACTTCTTAAATTTTTGGTTAAGCTATGTTCAAATTGTGATCTATTTATTTCTGATTGCTAACCATGATTATAGATGTGAACCAGCACATCAGACCATTAAAAGTTCTTTATCCCACATGGAAGACATGAAGTTTATTTTACCAAATGACATACAAGTTGACAGACAGCAAAAGTAAGTCCTTAATTCTGGTCAAGATGTGTTATTAATATGAACCAAAATTACTTAGCAAAATATGTAACTACTGTGATTATACTTTCAAACTAACCCTACACTTGAATATCAAATCACCTATGTTAGCCAATGATTCACTCAAATTACCTGTAATCATTTATGTCTGTCCTATCTTCTAGAAGTAGGGAGAACTGGAACTCACAACAATTAACTAAAGTGGGAGAATTTGAGATGATCACAGTTCTGAATCAGTCTAGGAAGCAAAGTATCACCCATATCAACCTACTAGGTAGGGATATTGAAATGCAATCATGATCCCTGCTTTTTGGGTTGGGTGCAAAAATTGCTACTCTATAAGCAAAGTAACTTAAACTAGAAAGGATTGGTGGAATGACTCCAGTGGTGGAATACTTGTCTGGCAAACACAGCATCAAAACTCAAATCAACTTCCTAAAGATAAAATAAGAAAAGGAAAGAAAGAACAACTCATACTGAGCATGTGTTCAATGTAAAGATTTACACTAAATTATTGTAGTTATAAATGCCATCATTTATTTCTAGGAGCACACACATTTTGTGTCAAGACTAAATGAAAAAATAACACCATATATATAAAGCTTTGGTAAAACACAGGTCTAGCTTACAATGGTGAACACTTAAGTTTACATGTGCAGTGGTGTTGCAGGGTTGTTAAGGTTTATGGAAGTCCATCTTCTTGATGAACTTGACATGATGAAATTACCTAACCATACATAAACATACAGTTCACTGGACAGATACTGCTGATATATATATATATATATATATATATATATATATATATATATATATATATATATATATATATCACATGTATGCATTTGTATATTAACTGACATGTAAATAAAAATAAAAAATTACAATGAATAAATTTAGTGAACAGATAACTTTCCCAAAGTATTACTTTACCTGAACCAGTTCATGTCTTAAAGTCTCCAATGCTATATAACACTTACATGGTTGCTGATCCTCTTCCGATTTTATATGATATTGTTTTTTCTTTGTTTTTCAGGTGAAAAGCCTGCCAATAAATATACTTTCATGACATTCCTTTCTTTAGAAAATGAAAAGCACGTTATGTTATCTGGCTATTTATGTACTATCAAAATATTTTTTTTATAATATCAAGTGCATATTGTCTTAGATCTCACTCATTCTCTTCCAATAGTACCTATGGTAAGGAGAAAATGAAGGATTATTCTGTTACTTTGGGAGTTTCTGTTATTAATAACTGTAATAAATATGAAAATTAAACTCTGAAATTATTTAGAGATATAACTTGAAAGTTACTTTCTAGACACTCATGTTACTCCCTCAACTAAATCACAGAACTTAAAATAAGTAACATTTTTAGCTGGGTGCCAATGGCTCATGCCTGTAATCCTAGCTACTCAGGAACTGAGATCTGAGGTTAGTAGTTCAAAGCTAGCCCTAGCAGGAAATCCATGGCACTCTTCCTTCCAATTAACCACCAGAAAACCAGAAGTAGCACTGTGGCTCAAGTTGTAACGTGCTAGCCTTGATCTGAAGAGCCCAGGGACAGTGCCCAGACACAGAATTCAAGGCCCCTGACCAAGAAAATTAAAAAGGAAAAAAAGGGGGAAAAGTAATATTTTAAAGCTAATGTGCATTTAAACACAAATTTGTCTAGAAATAAAACTATAACAGCCCCTGGACTGGCAAAAAAAGAGATTAAATTGAAATTGCCTTAAATAATTCATTTAGACGATCTATTCTGAGGGCAGGCTACTGGAACTCACATCACTAATTGAAGAGGTAGAATTTGAGAGGATCACAGATCAGAACCAGTGTGTAAGGAAAATAATAAGAGTCTCATATCATCCTAAAAGTTCGCATGTTGGAATGCATTTGTGATCCTCGCTACTTGGCAGACAGAAGTGAGGAACATAGCCTGTGTTCGCCCCTCAGCAAAATGGATAACTTATGAGCAAAGTAAATAAATCGAAAAAGGTTATTCTAAAGGTAGAATACTTGTTCAGCAAACAAAATATCTAAATTCATACTCATTTCCTAAAAGAGGAAAGAAAAGGGAAGAAAGAAAGAAAAAAGAAAGAAAGAGAGAGAGAGAAAGAAAGAAAGAAAGAAAGAAAGAAAGAAAGAAAGAAAGAAAGAAAGAAAGAAAGAAAGAAAGAAAGAAAAAAGAAAGAAAGAAAGAAAGAAAAGAAAGGAAGAAAAGAAAAGAAAGGAAGGGAGGAAAAAAGAAAGGGAAAAGCAGAGGTATAAATAAAAACCTCAGCATGCGTTAGAAGTAAACAATGACCCTAAATCATTTTAGCTATAAATACCATCATTTACTTCTGGGCAGAGACATTTTGTATCAAGCCTGAAAAAACCATAGCATACCACTATAAAGCTTGTGTTAAATACAGGTCTGCCTTAAACTGTTGGAACAATGAGAATGTATGTCTAGTGCTGTTGCAGGTATGTTAATATATGTGGGAGTTTATCATCCTGATGATCTTGAAATGATGAAATTGACTAACTACACAATTACCTTGGCAGATCCCTGTTGAGACCTTTATTAAGTCACAGGTTAACGAAGAACAGTATATACAATGAAATATATTGAACAACAAGGCATTGTGACCAAAATTATTTTTACCTGATTCAGTGTATTTTTCCATTCTATATCACATGTACAAGTTCCTCATTCCCTTCTGTCTCATTATGTTGTCTTTCCTTGGTTTTGTTTTGTTTTCAGAACCATGGTATTAGAGGGCATTTCTTATATTTTTGTCTTCTAGTCTTCAGAAAGTCTGCAGTTAAATATGCTTAAGTTCCTTTCATTAGAAAATTTAAACCACATTGGGTAGGGTCTTCATCATGATTTTGTTACGATGTCAAATACATTTTTATTTCTGGCATTCTACCTGTATAATCTCACTTCAATCTTTTCCAAAGGGCACTTTAGTGAAAGGAGGAAATTCAAAGTGGATTTGGTAGAGAATTTCTGTTACTAAAAACTCTGGTACATAGTAAAGTAAGCAAGTCCAAAATTATTCATTAGAGAGATGATTTGAAAGTCATCTTTTTACATCTTAATACTCTTTCCTCAACCAAACCAGAGGATTTAAAATAACTAATATTTTTAAATTAATGGACACAAATGTGCACGAAAATTCTAGAAATAAAATGATCACTCATGAAACCTTACTGATACTTCAAAGTATGCTTTCCAGTTAGAGGAATCATCTTCACACATTTTCACACAATGTGTATCTGCCTAGTAACAGAACCCCAAACCACATTAAGGCATCTAATAGCTATCTAATTTTTGTTGCTTTCTTATCATATTGATTAGTATGAATTCTGTGACCATTATAAAATCACATTTGTAATAAAACTTACTAGGTGGGAACTTCAAGGATGAGGTGGTGTGGGGTTTCTCGTGGAGCCCTCTCTGGTTCAAGGGAGGAGTTGGTATTGGCACAGCCTCTGTGGTAGAGCAGGGCGGGGCTTTGTGGGTGAAAGCCAGTCTGTGTAGGGCTGTGAGACAGGAGGGAGGGGACAGGAAAGACTAGACTTGTTAGGAGCAAGGTCTCTTGTGGAGTAGGTGGGACTTAAGGATGGAGACTGGCAGGTGGATTGGTTTTCAGTGGAAGAAGGCATGGTCACTGGGGAAGAGGCTCTTTGGGACAGAGCGTTGAAAAGGAAGAACAAGGCTACAAAGGAGGAGGTTACTTAGAGGAGGGGTTGTGGTGTAGCACTGTGAGCCCTGGTGGGATATGTAGGGTGAGGTTTCCCATAAGGCATGGAAGAGAATGAAGGCATTCTGGTGCAGGAATGCGGAGCTATGAGGGAGAGGCTTTTCAGGGTCTGTGAGAGGGCAGAGCGGTACTAGGAAAAAGTGGGCTAGTAAGGGGCGGGGTTTCTGTTGGAGAATGGCAGGCCTTTGGGAAGTGTGTTAGGGTGGAGGTGGGGTTTCTGGCAGAGCAGGATGTAGAAACAATGTATGGAGGAATTTTTGCGGACCAGAGCTTGGTGAGAGCAGGGATAGGATCCAGTGGACTAGACTAGTTAGGACAGGGTTTCTGGTGTAGCCAGTCACCACTTCGAAAAGAGGAGTAAGGTTGGGTGGGGATTTTAGTGTTGCAATGCAGAACATTAGACTTTGGACAGGGTTTCCAGTGGGGCAAGGCAACCTTCAAAAAGGGACTATGAAGGGACAGGGATTTACATTTGAGCCTGGTGAGGCTTCCAGAGGGAGGCCAACAGATGCAGTGGTTTGCAGTGGAGCAATGTGGGTGTCGAGAAATGGGATTGTGTGGTGGGGTTGTCTAGTGGGGGTTTTCTAGAGTAGGTCAGGGCTTGGAGCGATGGGGTTAATTGGAAGAGGGACTTTGAGAAGCAGTGGAAGGTCTACAGAGGTGTAGGGTAATTATGGGCAGGGTAACTGGTTGAGTAGGTTGTGGATCTTCAGGAGGATCCAATAAGGGGGAATTCATCTCAGGAACAATGCAACCATTGAGAGAGTAGATATGGGAGGTAGAGGGGCCTGTGGTGGAGCAGGGCTGGCTTTCCAGGCAGGAGATGGGCTGTGTGAGATGCTTCTGCTCAACCAAGGCGGTGCTACAAGGGCAGTTATAGAGTGGTGGAGAGTTTTTGGTGTAGCATAAAGGGCTTTGTGGGAAGAGGTAGGTTCAGGGCTGGGTTTGAGACGTTAGGCCACTTAGAAGTAGAGTAGTTATGGATGGAGTTTCTCATGAAACCAAGAGGGGTCGAGGGAGAAGTCTGGTTGGGAGTGGGGTATGAAAGGGACGGGAGGAGCTTGGAGGTAATAGAATATGGGAGCAATGGGACTTTGAGGGAATAGAATAGTTAGGGATGGGGTATCTGTTGGATGAAGTTAGGATTAGAGGGAGGAGCCCAATGTAGGCGGGGTTCTTGGTGCAGCAAGGTGGATCATAGGAGGAGATATGGATGTGGCCTGGTTTCTGGTGGTGCAGAGCAGGGATTCCAGGAAGGGGTGGAGTGGAAGAAGGCATTCCCTTTAGCAGATGAGGACTTTCAAGAAGGATTCTGGTTGCAGTCAGGCCTTTGAAAGTTTAGAGCAGGACTACCAGGGGTAGGTTAGTTAAGGTTGAGCTTTTTAAGGATGAGGCTGACTGGAAGTGGGTTTCCAGTGGATCCAGTCAAGTTTTATGGGAAGGGGGGATAGGAAAGGGACAAGACTTAGTGAAGAGTGGGGTACAAAAAATAAACAATTACTCTAATAGGAACACCATTTTCAGTCAGTTTAGAATTATATTACTTTTCTGTATGCGAGAGATATTGGAGAAAGTAAGCAAGTAATAATACCTTCCTAGTTAAATTTTTCTGTATTCCAGTTGTGAGAAAGTAAGACCACGGGTCACATCAGGATCAGAGGCCCACAGTAGACTAAGACACATGAAGCACTGGACTTGATTCCCCAGCACAACCTTTAAGGACTACAAATAAAAAATTTTAAATATCTCACTTGGTCATAATGGACACTCTATTATCTTAAAATTGTGAATGAATAGACTATTACTCTGACTGTTTTAGAAATCCTAAAACTAAGTAAATGATAATGTTTTAACTTTATATAATATTGGGAAGTATACTGAAATAATTAGGAAAATATAAAATTGTACACAGAATGTTTGTTGTCCAGCATCAATTTTAATCTAAAAGAATTTAAAACCAGAAAATTGCCATCTAGTGAGATTGCAGATTGGTTTATTTTCAGTCATCAAAATGGTGACTTAAGGAATGTGTCTTCATCATTGGATGCATCGATGTTAAAACATACCTAAAAATGTGAAGCACTACACAGACCCTTAAGAAACTCAGAAGGATCTGTGAAATGAGGTTGGAATAAAATTAATGACTAATTACAGTTGGAATTGATCTTCACTAGGACCATAATTATTTTCCAGAAGAAAAGACTACATTGAAAAATAAACAAAACAGTCAAAAAGAAGCAGACAGGCAGACCTTGAAGTAAACATTATCCAATGAACAACACCTATTGAAGCATGACTGCAATAATCTTTTACTTAAGTTACAGTACTGATCTATGTTCTTCCTTTATGCCAAATAACAAAGCCATGAAAATTTAGTAATGATTTTCAAGACATTAGACTTTACAGAAGGAATTCAATGAATGTATTTCTAGAAAGTAAAGATAGATGTCTGAGATAAGAGTAAAGCAAATATCCCCAATTTTTAGCCCTTTAAGGTGAAAGGGGTACAAGCCGAAGCACAAGGAGAATGGACGGAAGTACAGTAATGCATACCAGTAGTTCCCAAGATGCAATGATGAATGTAACAGGGGAGAAAATCAACATGACCATCACAGGACTTAGCACTGGAGAGTAGAGAGAAGAACAGTGAAAATCCATGGAGAATTACAAAGGATGACCTTGCATATTTGGCAGAAGTGTGCATTGCATAGCATTGAAGTCTAAAATATGTGTAGGTATTATAGGAAACTATTTGTGCTCATATGGTGCCTCAATAGTGATAAACTTTTGATTTACAGGACATTGAATAATCATAAAGGTCTTGCTTCGGTAGTGCAGAGTTAAATCTTGATAAATTCTGTTTTTAAACACATAACACCCTAATACCAAGACAAGAAGATTCAAATTATATATAAGTGACTTGACTGCAACAATAGAGTTCAAAAAATCAAATCACATAATGTGGATGCAAAAGGATTATATTATTAAGGTAATCTTTAAACAACACACATTTTATGTGAATAGTTCTGATTATAAATGATTTGTTTTCCATACAGATTTTGGATGCACAAAAGCAACAAAAACAAAACCAAACAACACAAAGCAAATGACACTTAGCAATAGAGCTAGATACCAGTATCTCATCTCATGAGGCTGAGATTGGAAGACCATGGTTCACAGATGGCTGGGGTAGCAATCCATGAACGTTTATGTTCAATTGTTCAATCAAACACGGAGTAAAACCTTAGTTAAAATAGTACAGATTCAGTCAATCATGAGTGAAAAAAACAAGCAAGATTTTGAGGCTCCGAGTCAAGTTTCATTACAGCACACACACACACACACACACACACAGCGAATATTAAGAGTGTAAAAAATGAACTTGTCTGCTAGGACTATCCTAAGCATATATTAATTAATGAAAATGATGGAAACCATAGAGCCTATGTTTCTTTGAGTCTGGCTTCCTTCACATAATGATTTTTTTCCAAGTCTTTCCATTTTCTTAAGAAAGGGGCTGTGTCATTCTCTCTGATAGAAGCATGAAATTCCATTGTGTATATATACCACATTTTCTTGATCCATTCATCTATTGAGGGGCATCCGGACAGGTTCCATGTCTTAGATATGGTAATAATGCTGCAAAAAACATACTTGTGCTGGTAGTTTTAGTGTTTTATTTTTTGGAGTCTGGTCCTGGGCATGAACTATGGGCATGGGCGCTGTCCTTCAGCTCTTCAGCTGAAGTTTAGGGCTCTATCACTTGAGCCACAGTGCCACTTTCGTCTCTTTTCTTTTTGCTTATGTGGTACTGAAGAATCGAACCCAGGGCCTGTTGCATGCAAAGCAAACACTACCACTGAGTCACCTTCCCAGACCAAGAGAAGGTATTTTAACTTATTTTCTACAAGTAAACTAATATTAAACAAAGCTAATTAAAATCATTACTTATTTACTCTTCAGAAGATGAGTATAGTACTCTTAGATATCTTGGAGGAAAAGACTTTAGACTCATTACAACTGATGCCTTGCATTGAAATTACAGGCTAAACTTTCTTCTTCATGAAACAAAAGCTTCAGTTCTTCATATTAGAATTATAAAATCATAATACCTGCATGTTGATTTGTTTTCCTCTGCTATTTTCAATTCCATTCTGCATCCATTAGCTATTTAGAGATAATTTCGACAAATGCCCATTAGTGGGATTGCTGGCCCCAAAGCTATGTACATTTCACCATACAAAATGATGCTAATTGAAATGAACTCCAAGACATGGAAATAACAAGCACTTTTTTTTCAGATATCAACCTTGATATCGGTAAAGTAGTGTATCTAGATCTTACTTTGTTTCATTTCTCTTTGATTTATCCCTGGACATCTCTGTCTTGATTCTGGTACCTTCCATCTTGTATATACATTATCTGATTTGTAGAAGGAAAGGGAAATAACATAAGGATGAAAGAAGTGACCCATTGCAACAATGATATTCACAGACAATATACTGGCAATGAACTTTACAACTTTGGGGTGGGGGGTAGAGGTGGGGGTGGGATAAGATAGGAGAAAAACAATGGAGTGTGTAACAATATTCAACAAGGAATTTACCTTACTCATGTAACAGTAACCACTCTGTACAGTACCTTTAAATAAAATAAAATTTACAAAAGTGAACCTACCCTAGAAAACAAATATCCTTTTCAAAATAACCCATCTGTAATAGTACTTTTGAGTGATTCTAGAGTCAAACTGTTATACCTGGAAAGGGATATATTGGGAAGCCCTCTCAAATGGCAATCAAAAGGTTGAGAGCTGTGCTCTGTAAAGGTCAAACAGTTAAGGGAAGACAAGGGTATGGGTTATTACCTCAAAAATATTTAAGTTAGAGCTGTTGGACACTAAAAGTTTAAGACTTTGGAGACAAGATGGATGTCTGTGCTATGGTTGTAATGACTATTGCTCCCTTCTGCTCCCTATAAATAAGGGATTCAATTATCACTATGTATACAAACAATAACTCAGTTAATAGTTGTAACCACAAGCTAGATTGATGCCTTAGTTTGTGGATATACCTGTAATCACTCACTACCCCACCACTGTAGTAGAATGAATATAAACATGTTAAGCAGGATTTGGGGTTCCGGAAGCCGGCAATGAGGCTTTGGGTCCTCTGGTGTCTATTTTCCTATTACTTCCTGTGATTTCTCAGTTCTTTGGACAGGTATCCCATCTTCTTTGCTGTTCCATGGTTGTGGTCAGTGACAATACTGAAATTTTGAACACCTCAAAACAAACTATGGAAAAACACTTCCCCACAAAAAATTCACAAATGTATAGGAGCACTTGAAAAGGTACGAAACATCAGCAGTCACCCTATTGATCCGCTAGCAAGAAAGTATAATTCAGGAGTATCTTAACTTCTGATAATATAAGCGATGGACAATTGTCCCTTTTGTACATTTGGTATTTGGTATTGCATAAATTTTCAGAAACGCATATACATTGTGAAATAATGTTATTTATTTCATAGGTCACAAACCTCATCGCTGGAGTGATGATCCTAATGTCTTATCTCAGTTGCCTGATTCAGACTTAGATGAGTGTGAATTGCGTAATTATGAACATTTCTCCATGAAACTTAACAACACAGAATGAAGTGTGAGGGTAAGTCCAGTCCATACCTCTAAAGATTTTACATATATTACAGTAATACACACCTAAACTGCTCAGCACTTACAGCACATTGGTGTGTTATAATTGTCTTCAGTTCAGAAATACTCTAGAGTTTAAAGTAGAATGATGGGCTGTACATTTTCAATGCAAGAGTGATGATCACACCCTGCAATTACTCTCAGTGGAAAATTCTTCCTATACATTTTACTGATTTAGCTTCTACTCTGTGCTTTAACATTATCAGGGAAGGTCACACTGTATTGAGCTAAAATACTGCATCAACCTTAGCTGCCTTTGAATTTTACCTCTAATCTTAATACCAAGGTCAACTCCGCAACTCTAATCACATCATTAGTAGACACCTGAACTTTCCAAGCTTGGTTAAAAATTCAGCTACCATTGCTCATTGCCAGTTTTAAAGATCTCACTCCATTAGATTTATTGTGTTTCTTCTTGTATTTCCAACACTGCCTTAGATGTTTGTTTTTGATATGGAGCTTTTAGTTTGCATTTGATTCATTGAAGTGTTAGTGATTCCAGTTGAACTGCATATATTATAATGTAAGTAATTTGATGTTTTGACATATGAATTTAATTTTGGCAATTGAGGAAGTCAATACATATCACTCCCAAAGGTTTCTTTATATGTACTGGTATTGCTTTATTGTGAACTTCCTAAAAGCCAGTCATAGGAGCACATGTCCTAATCCCATCACTTCTGTCACTGAGACGAGGCTTGAAAGGTCCAGACAACTTGGCACTTCATAGTAAGAAGGTTTCTACAATGAAGGGTGAGAGAATAGAAAAAAGAGCAAATGAATCTACCAACTCTTTTGTTACATGTTCTTTACACTTAGCCATTAAGACACCATAATATTATTTTATTACTTCTTACCTACTCTTTTCCTGTTCTGAGATGTTTTATTTATGGATCTCTAAGAAATCATATAAGAATCATATATTAAATCTATAAATCATATAAGAAATCTTAAAAAAATTGTTGTTAGGGATATATAACCTAAAAGGAATACTTTCAGGAAAGTATTAAGCACATAAAATGTAATGCACACCTAAAATTGTCTCTTTATTGGAAAGTTCAGCAGTTGTAGTTTATTGATTCTGATAACAAAGTTTATAAACTAAGTTACAACAGTATTCCAAATGGAACACAGAACTAGAAAAATGAAGGGTAGCACTAAAGAACGCTACTGCTACCACTAATAGAGTAAGAATAAAATTTAAGCAAAACTCTTTCAGAGTAAAAGCCACAGGACAGCCCCAACATTACTTTAATTGCTTCATATGAAGAAAAGACCTTTTTTTGTAAAGACAAATTTTCACAGATATTAACATCAGTTGGGTATATATTTCTTAAGGCCTTTAGGAAGGATGCTGTGACTATGTTGATGGAAGCTGACTTCTTTGGGACCTACTACACAATGTGCAGACACCATTCCAAGCACTGCATCTGCATTAGGTTAATTTTAGTGCTCATGATAGTTCTTCCAGTTAGTAAATGAATTAAGTATTTTATTAAAAACAGAAGTAGGCAACAAGGCCAAACAAATTTCCCAAGTACCTAATACTGATCAGCTATAGACCCATAATTCAAATCTAGGTTTCCACTAGGCATATCTGAGGATATTCTGTAAATTTCACATTCATTAGCTTTCAAGATGTATGGAGCAGATGAACACATATTATCTTCCTAATTATGGTTATAATGACAATAATATTGCTACAGAATATACATATTTTTAAATGAAAAGGGTGTGGGTAATGACATTGTAGGTGATCTTTATACCAAATAAGGCCTGAGCAAAAAAGAAAAGTAAGGGGCTAGGAAGGTGGCTCAGTGGTAGAGTGATTACCTTGAATGCATGAGGTCCTGGGTTCAATTCCTCAGCACCACATAAGCAAAAAGAAAAAAGTTGCAAGTGGCGCTGTGGCTCAAGTGGTAGAGCACTAGCCTTGATCTGAAGAGCTGAGGGACAGCACCCATGCCCAGAGTTCAGGCCCCACGACCAGACCCCCCCCCCAAATAAAGAAAAATAAAAGAACCTAGGCCCCAAATTTAAGTCATAGTACTGGCACTGATATACCATATATATATATATATATATATATATATATATATAGTTACTAAAATATACAGTGAGTTAATTTGTCGAAATCTGGTCATAAATTAAATATGAGGTGTGAAAACATATGTAAGTCTGAAATGTTTCCAAGGTATTTTGACACTACAGCTGGAAGAGTTATCACTTAATCAAATAGTAATGAGGGATTGGTTTGTAGATAGAGATCAAAGCTCACTTTGGGATCTTTTGAGTTTTCTAAAATCAGTAGTTAGTAGTTGTCAGTAGACAGGATGCTATTAAGGACTTGAATTAAAGAAAACAGAGCAGGAGAAAAAATACAGAAATAATTACTGTACTCAGTGGTAACAACCATGAGAAGGACTTTGACAGAGCTAAGCCCTGGGATACACAAATATGTAAAACATGACAAATGAAGAAAAACAATAATAAGTATGTAATGCAGACTTATATGGGTAGGTATTTTTAATGTTTAAGGGCTATGAAGTGATTGTGTGATGACCTAAAATTTATGAAATTGGTAAGTTCAACTATCCTTTGGGCCAACCATAGCTGATAGTGTAAGTAAAACGGAGCCACAATAATGTGTCTTGATTTACCAAAGTAAAAATAGGCCAATATTTGGAAAGCCACTTTTTGGACATGTGGTTGGAGTGGCAATTACTGCAGTTTGTTCAAGTGTCAGTAGAAAGCTACAGGGTTAGCACAATGATAGAAATCTTTCAGGGATCTGATAGATTTTTCCCTCTGTCTTCAATTTCCCTCTTTTTATGAGAGCTAAAATGTCATTACTGGAAGCCTGTCCAAATTGTTCCTTTGGCAAGTTAACAGATAGTCAGTCTATCACATGCCCAAATAAAAGAGAATGGGAACAGGTCCACATTGAGCACTCACAGTAGACTGGTCTTTGGACTTTCTCAGAAGAGCCTTCTGCCATTGTGGGATGGATAGGGCTGGATAATATGCAAAACAGACACCACAGATTGAAAGTATTCTGCTAAGTTGACACTTGAGATATTGGATGTTTTAAGTGCATTGTATTGATTTTTATGAATTAATACAGATTCTTCATACCATATGATGTTACTAGATTGTAAAATGCATGCTTATTGCATTTCCTTTGTATAACATATAGTATGTTTTGAAATTTGGTATAAAACATTAGTCTTTTTATATATTTATTTTTAATATGGATTACTCTAGTTCTCAAGAGTAGGGAAATGCCTTGGAACTTTGTAATTTGATGTCATATGTAATTTTTTTTAGTTTTATTTATTGTCTATTGCAGCACCCGCCTATATGTAATTTAAACTGTAGTTTTCTTCAAGTGTATCATCATACACTGAAGTTTTTTTCTTACAAGCTTTCTAATAAATATGTAATCTATTCAATTTTGAAAAGTACTGCTGTACCTCCCACTTATTTGTGGCATTTCTGAAATCCAAGTTCCTCTGTCTGTCAGGGTGGATACTTTTGCCTGAAACAATTTTGTTATTGAATACATAACATCTGGCTACTTAGGGAACAAAGGATGTGAAGCTACAATATCCCGATAAAGATCTTCCAGGACAATTCAAGGGCAACTCATGTACTCTCTGTGTAGGTGAATAGGAGAATAGAAAAGAAATTCTTTTTTTTTTTTAATTTAATTTTATTTTATTTGAGAACATACTGTACAGAGGGGTTACAATTATATGGGCAGGATAATGCATACATTTCTTACCAAGCATTGCAGCCTCCTCCTTTGTTTACCCTTCACCTCCCTTCCCAGCCTCCCCCCTCCCCCCCACCCAATCATACCCCCCCTCCCCCCCCCACACCGACATTGTAAAGCTGGTTTTGACATGACATTTTGTACTTCTCATTGTTGCAACAGGTCCAGCTGAATCCTTAAACGACTTGTTTGTCCCCATCTCCTCCACATGTTATATTGACATCAAATATAGTGAAAGCGGGGGTTACACTGTGGGGGAGGGACATACAAAGCAACAAAGAAATAATCTTATAAATGCGTTAGAAACACATGCATGAAAGAAACAAAAACATTAAAATACATATTTGAGGGTTCGTTTTCCTAACATCACATTTTCTGACCTTTTCCGCTTGACTCATATCTATAATAGATATTGCAAATAAGGGAAACCATGGGACCTATGTTTCTTTGGGCCTGGCTTACTTCACTTAATATAATTTTTTCCAAGCCTTTCCATTTCCTAACAAATGGGGAAATGTTATTCTTTCTGATGGAGGCATAGAATTCCATTGTGTATATATACCACATCTTCTTGATCCATTCATCTACTGAGGGGCATCTGGGTTGGTTCCATATCTTAGCTATGGTAAATAATGCTGCAATAAACAGAGTTGTGCTGGTAGCTTTAGTGTGGTCTTGTTTGTAAACATTAGGGTAAATGCCCAAAAGTGGGATTGCTGGGTCATAGGGGAGTTCTATGTGAAGTCTTTTGAGGAACCTCCATACTGCTTTCCAAAGTGGTTGAACAAGTTTACATTCCCACCAACAATGAAGTAAGGTTCCTTTCTGTCCACATCCCCTCCAGCATCTGTTGTTGTTAGAGATCTTGATTTTTGCTGTTCTAACTGGAGTGAGGTGATACCTCAATGTTGTTTTGATTTGCATTTCTTTTATGGCTAGGGATGTTGAACATTTCTTCATGTGTCTATTGGCCATCCTTCTTTCTTCTTCAGAGAAGCTTCTCTTTAAGTCTTTCGCCCACTTACTTATTGGGCAGTTGTTTCTTTGAGGATGTGTTGTTGGGTGGTTTAATTTTTTGAGTTCCAAGTATATTTTAGATATGAGACCCTTGTCCGTTGTATGGCTAATAAAGAACTTCTCCCAATCCGTGGGCTTTCTATTGATCTTGCTAGCTATGTCATTTGCCCTGCAGAAGCTCTGCAACCTTATGCAATCCCATTTGTCCAACCTTTCTTTGATTTGTTGTGTTTCCGGGTCTCTATTCAGAAAATTTCGGCCTGAGCCAAGGAGACCTAGGGTTTCTCCTATTCCATCCTGTAATGTTTTCAGAGTGTCTGCTTTGACTTCAAGCTCTTTGATCCATTTGGAGTTGATTCTGGTGCAGGGTGATATATAAGGATCTAGCTTTAGTTTTCTACGTGTTGTTAACCAGTTTTGCCAGCACCATTTACTGAAGAGGCTGTCTGTCTTCCATTCTATTGTTTTAGCTCCCTTATCGAAGATTAGATGGCTATATTTCTGTAGGTTCATTTCTGGGTTTTCAATTTTTTGCCATTGGTCTTGAGGTCTGTTCTTTTTTTTTTTTTTTTTTTTAATTTAATTTTATTTTATTTGAGAACATACTGTACAGAGGGGTTACAATTACATGGGCAGGATAATGCATACATTTCTTACCAAGCATTGCAGCCTCCTCCTTTGTTTACCCTTCACCTCCCTTCCCAGCCTCCCCCCTCCCTCCCACCCAATCATACCCCCCCTCCCCCCCCCCGACATTGTAAAGCTGGTTTTGACATGACATTTTGTACTTCTCATTGTTGCAACAGGTCCACCTGAATCCTTAAACGACTTGTTTGTCCCCATCTCCTCCACATGTTATACTGACATCAAATATAGTGAAAGCGGGGGTTACACTGTGGGGGAGGGACATACAAAGCAACAAAGAGATAATATTATAAATGCGTTAGAAACACATGCATGAAAGAAACAAAAACATTAAAATACATATTTGAGGTTTCGTTTTCCTAACATCACATTATTTGACTTTTTCCGCTTGACTCATACCTATACTAGATATTGCAAATAAGGGAAACCATGGGACCTATGTTTCTTTGGGCCTGGCTTACTTCACTTAATATAATTTTTTCCAAGCCTTTCCATTTCCTAACAAATGGGGAAATGTCATTCTTTCTGATGGAGGCATAGAATTCCATTGTGTATATATACCACATCTTCTTGATCCATTCATCTACTGAGGGGCATCTGGGTTGGTTCCATGTCTTAGCTATGGTAAATAATGCTGCAATAAACATAGTTGTGCTGGTAGCTTTAGTGTGGCCTTGTTTGTGATCATTTGGGTAAATGCCCAAAAGTGGGATTGCTGGGTCATTGGGGAGCTCTATGTGGAGTCTTTTGAGGAACCTCCATACTGCTTTCCAAAGTGGTTGAACAAGTTTACATTCCCACCAACAATGAAGTAAGGTTCCTTTCTGTCCACATCCCCTCCAGCATCTGTTGTTGTTAGAGTTCTTGATTTTTGCTGTTCTAACTGGAGTGAGGTGATATCTCAATGTTGTTTTGATTTGCATTTCTTTTATGGCTAGGGATGTTGAACATTTCTTCATGTGTCTATTGGCCATCCTTCTTTCTTCTTCAGAGAAGCTTCTCTTTAAGTCTTTCGCCCACTTACTTATTGGGCAGTTGTTTCTTTGAGGATTTGTTGTTGGGTGGTTTAATTTTTTGAGTTCCAAGTATATTTTAGATATGAGACCCTTGTCCGTTGTATGGCTAGTAAAGATCTTCTCCCAGTCCGTGGGCTTTCTATTGATCTTGCTAGCTATGTCATTTGCCCTGCAGAAGCTCTGCAACCTTATACAATCCCATTTGTCCAGCCTTTCTTTGATTTGTTGTGTTTCCGGGTCTTTATTCAGAAAATTTCGGCCTGTGCCAAGGAGACCCAGGGTTTCTCCTATTCCATCCTGTAATGTTTTCAGAGTGTCTGCTTTGAGTTCAAGGTCTTTGATCCATTTGGAGTTGATTCTGGTGCAGGGTGATATATAAGGATCTAGCTTTAGTTTTCTACATGTAGTTAACCAGTTCTGCCAGCACCATTTACTGAAGAGGCTGTCTGTCTTCCATTCTATTGTTTTAGCTCCCTTATCGAAGATTAGATGGCTATAGGTCTGTAGGTTCATTTCTGGGTTTTCAATTCTATTCCATTGGTCCTGAGGTCTGTTCTTATGCCAATACCAAGCTGTTTTGATTACTATGGCTTTATAGTAGAGTTTGAAATTTGGTACTGATATTCCTCCAGCAGTGTTCTTTCCGTTGAGGAGCGTTTTTGCTATTCGGGGTCTTTTATTGTTCCATATGAATTTTTGGATTGCCTCTTCTATTTCCTTGAAGAATGAGGGTGGAATTTTGATAGGTATTGCGTTGAATTTGTAGATAGCCTTGGGGAGTATTGCCATTTTCACGATGTTAATCTTTCCAATCCAGGAGCATGGGAGGTTTTGCCATTTTTTAAGTTCTGTGTTGATTTCCTTTTTCAAGATTTTAAAGTTTTCATCATAGAGGTCCTTCACTTCTTTAGTTAAGTTAATTCCTAGGTATTTTATTTTTTGTGGGGCTATTACAAATGGAGTTGCTTTCCTAATTTCAGCCACACTTTTCTCATTGTTGGCATACAGAAAAGCCATTGATTTTGGGGGGTTAATTTTATAACCTGCTACTTTGCCAAAGTTTTGAATCAGCTTGAGTAATTTGGGAGTGGAGTCTATGGGATTCTTTAAATACAAGATCATGTCATCTGCAAAGAGGGAGAGTTTTATTTCTTCTTTCCCTATTTGGATCCCCTTTATGTCTGCATCTTGTCTTATTGCTGTAGCTAGGCATTCTAATACTAGATTGAAGAGAAGTGGAGAGAGTGGGCATCCTTGTCTTGTTCCTGAGTTAAGAGGAAATGGCTTTAGTTTTTCACCATTGAGTATAATGCTGGCTGTAGGTTTGTCATATACAGCCTTTATTGTATTGAGGAATGTTCCATGGATTCCTAATTTTTTCAAAACCTTCATCATAAAGGGGTGTTGGATCTTGTCGAATGCTTTTTCTGCGTCTATTGAGATAACCATGTGGTTCTAATTCTTGCTCCTGTTGATGTGATGAATAATATTAATTGATTTGCGTATATTGAACCAGCTTTGCATCCCTGAAATGAATCCTGTTTGATCGTGGTGTATGATTTTTTGGATGAATTGTTGAAGTCGGTTGGCCAAAATTTTGTTGAGAAGTTTTGCATCAATGTTCATCAAAGAAATGGGTCTATAGTTCTCTTTCTTTGATGAGTCCCTGCCTGGTTTTGGGATGAGGGTTATGATGGCTTCATAGAATGTGTTCGGTAGTGAGCTTTCTCTTTCAATTTCATTGAAGAGTTGGAGGAGAATTGGTGTGAGCTCTGCTTTGAAGGCCTTGTAAAATTCCGCTGTAAAACCATCTGGTCCTGGACTTTTCTTAGCTGGGAGGCCTCTTATTGCTGTTTCTATTTCAATGCTTGATATGGGCCTGTTAAGATAGTTTACCTCATCTTGGTTTAGTTTTGGCATGTCAATATTTGCTAGGAAGAGGTCCATTTCTGTCAAGTTCTCAAACTTATTAGCATAAAGTTTTGAGAAGTATTCCCTTATAATGTTCTGAATCTTGCTTGTTTCCGTGGTGATGTTTCCATTCTCATCTCTGAGTTTATTAATTTGGGTGTGTTCTCTTCTTTTTCTGATAAGATTTGCTAAGGGTCTGTCAATTTTGTTGAGTTTTTCGAAGAACCAACTCTTTGTTTTGTTGATTCTTTCTATAGTTTTTTTGGATTCTAATTCATTTAATTCTGATTTAATTTTGATTATTTCTTTCCGTCTACTGGATTGGGGTTTATCTTGCTGCTCTTTTTCAAGGAGGTTTAGATGTGTCATTAAATTGTTAGTTTCAGATCTTTCCAATTTGTTGATGTAGGAGCTCAGAGCTATAAACTTGCCTCTGAGTACTGCCTTTGCTGTGTCCCAGAGGAGCTGGTATTTTGTGTGTTCATTTTTGTTGAATAGCATGAACATTTGAATTTCCTTTCTAATCTCTTCCATGACCCACTCATGATTCAGCAGTGTGTTGTTCAGCCTCCATGTGATACCGGACTTTCTTTGGTGGCTTTTGGTGTTGAGTTCTAACTTTATTCCCTTGTGGTCAGAGAGAATGCAAGGTATAACTTCAATGTTTCTGAATTTAGACAAGTTTGCTTTGTGGCCTAAAATGTGGTCTATTTTAGAAAACGTTCCATGTGCTGCTGAGAAAAACGTGTATTCTGATGCTGCTGGGTGAAATGTTCGGTAAATGTCTGTTAAGTCTAGTTGATCTATGCAGCTGTTTAGATCTGCGGTTTCTCTGTTGAGTTTTTGCCGAGTTGATCTATCTAGTGGGGAGAGTGGTGTGTTAAAATCCCCAACGATTAATGTCTTTGGATCTATATGGGATTTGAGGGAAAGTAGTGTTTCTTTGATAAATTTGGGTGCTCCATTGTTTGGCGAATAGATATTTAGAATTGTAATATCCTCCTGAAGGAGAGATCCTTTAATTAGTATGTAGCGACCTTCTTTATCTCTTTTCACGAATTTTAATTTGAAGTCTATTTTATCTGATATTAGGATTGCAACTCCCGCCTGTTTATGCGGTCCGTTTGCTTGGTAGATTTTGTTCCAGCCTTTAACATTGAAAATGTGTTTGTTTTTACGGGCAAGATGTGACTCCTGCAGGCAGCAGATAGAAGGGTCTTGTTTTTTAATCCAACTAGACAGTCTATGTCGCTTAATTGGAGAGTTCAGTCCGTTAACATTAAGAGATAGGACTGAGAGGTATTTGGGAGTTCCTGCCATGTTATCTACCTTCTTGGGGGCTCCGAAAACTGGGTTCTTCCTATGGTTCTTGGATTCTCATTTTGGGTGCAGTTTCTTGGCCTTTATTGCGGTCTTTTTGGTTTTCTATGTGTAGGACATCTTTAAGAATCTTTTGTAGGGCTGGCTTGGTGGAGATGTATTGTTTCAATTTTTCTTTGCTATGGAAGGTTTTTATTTGGCCTTCAGTTATGAAGGAGAGTTTAGCTGGGTACAGTATTCTTGGTTGATAGTTGTTTGTTTTTAGGGCATGGCATACATCATTCCAGGCTCTTCTTGCTTTGATTGTCTCTGCTGAGAAATCTGAGGTGATTCTAATTGGTTTCCCTTTATAAGTGATTACCCTTTTCTCTCTGACAGCTTTAAGGATCTTTTCCTTGTTCTGAGTTGATCCTGTGTGGATTATTATGTGACGGTGGGATGTCCTATTCTGGTCTGGTCTATTTGGGGTTCTAAAGGCTTCTTGTATCTGGACAGGCCTATCTTTTTGCATGTTTGGGAAGTTCTCTGCTAGGATCCTGTTAAACAGATTTCCTAGACCATTAACTTCTGTTTCTAGGTGCTCCTCTACACCCATTATCCTTAGATTAGGCCTTCTGATGGTGTCTTCCAGGTGTTGGATAGATCTATCATATTTCTTGGACTTGTCTTGGATGGTTGTATGTTCTTTCTCTATAATATCTAGGCTGTCTTCAATCCCTGAGATTCGATCTTCTGCATGTTCTAACCTGCTGTCAAGACTCTCTACTTTGTTTTTTATCTCTTTTCCTTCTAGTTGGTCAGCTTTGATGGCTTCAAGTTCTTTGTTGAAGCTCTGTTTTAGGTCTTGTATGAATTTCTTTACTTCCTTAATTTGGTGTTCAGTGTTTGTCCTCAAATCGCTTAGTTGATTGGTTATGGTTTCTTTGGGCTCCCATTCCTTCTGTTGGGTTCCATTCAGCATTCCCTTTGTGGTCTCCCTGACTTCCTTCATCTCTTTGTTAATGGATTCCATGAATGCCTTTAGTGATCTTTGTGTGTTCTCTACCTGGTCTCTCAATTCCTGTATTACTCTTTGATTAGCTTCCTCCTGTTCGCGGGATTCCTGCAGATCTCTTTGAGTGTTCTCAGCCTGCTCACGCCATTCCTCCCTTTCTCTTTGAGTATTCTCAAGTTGTTCACGCAAATCCTGTATCAGTTTTTGAGTAGCTTCCTCACGCTTATGATATTCCTGTATAAACTTCTGGGATGCCTCCTCTCTCTCCCTATCACGCTCATACAGAGTCCTTTGTACGTTGTCAAACTTTTCATTTATCATGTTTGCCAGCAGTGTTTGTAGTGCTGTTTGGGAACTCTCCTCTGGATTATTCATTATCTGTTCTAACCCCTGATTATCAGGATTGGGAATTGAGATACCCGAATTTGCCATTTTTCTTGTGTTTTTCCGGCTTACTCTGCCCATTTGAGATGAAGATAGCACCAGTTTTGTGCTAGAACACTATCTTAAGGCAACCATCAACCAAAGTTTGCATTTGTACAGTCAATAGTCTACAGATACAATCTAGTTCAACAGATACATCTATTCGACATCAAACAACTATATGTTAAAGGACTTTGAACCGCAGAGAAGAATTTGGAAAACCAGAAATTATTAGGGTTAGGGAGGGATGTGGGTAAAAAATAGGAATAGATTGGTGTGGGAAGGCACAGGGAGAGTTAACTATGTCCTAATCACAATGCAGGAAATAGGTTGGGTAGGATGTAAGTAGAGAGAGAGAGAAAAGGGAAGAAAGGGAAAGGGGAATGAAAAGAGACCAGAAAAAAAATAGAGACGTAAAAAATAATGTTATTTTAGAGATTAAAAGACCATCTATTTATAGAGGGATATGAATATGTTGAGAGAAAGGGAGGGAGATAGAGGAGATGAGAAAAACTTTTAAAAAATGCTTAAAATATTATATAGGTATAAAGAGGTAGTACTGTTATTAATGAATTTAAGTCTCAGAGGTTTTGAATTGAGTAATAAGTTTGTGGATTAAGTGTGTACACAATGGGGGATAGGGTCTACTGGTTAACTACGGGTTTATCTGAGGATGTGCAGGACAAGAGTTAAGTCACATAAAGGTGAACAAAGAGGAAAAGTTGGAAAGGATAGGAAAGTGAGAAGAAAAGATCAGAAGTTCAGTAGAGCTAGAAAAAAAAACAAAAACAAAAAGATAATTAAGAATGAATGAAAAAGAGAAAGAAGACAAGAAAAGAAAAGAAAACACACATTCACGTATTCCTAAAATAAAAATTATAAGAGGAGAAAAAAAATTAATGGAAAACAATTATTTTTTCAGAAGAGGCAAAAATTAAAGATTAATAAAAGTTTTAGAAAAGCAAAAAAAAAAATTTTTTTTATATATATATAAGGTAACAAAAAACGAAAAAAAAAACAAAACAAGAAAAAGAAAAAAAGAAAAGAAGAAGAAGAAAAAAAAAAAAAAAGATCTTTGATTTTTTTTTTTTTTTTTTTTTTTGGGGAGGGGTGGGAAGAGTCCTGTATCTCCCTTTTGTCTGTAACCAGAGTCTGGCTGGAGTCTCTGGTCAGCTTGACGTCCTGTGGCTTGATTGGTTTCTTAAGTCAGTTTGTTGGAACAGGCAGAAAAATGCTCTGCTTTACCCAAGATTTTGAGATCCCCCTCCCAGGTTAGTTTACTGGGAGGGTGATCTGCTTTGAGAATCACAAAAGAGGGGGATGCAGTGATGAGGCTAGGTTCTGGGTAGAGTTGAGGTCTTTCAAGGAACAGTAGCTTTTCCCTGGGGCTATTTTGTGAAAAAAAAACTCACAGCACCCAGCCTGGAGCCATTCTCAGGGTTTCTGTTTTTCAATTGATTGTGGTGGCTGCTAGAGGGAGGGGCAGCCTCTGGCTCTGGCCACCCAGCGAGGAGAGCCACTCCAATGGCTGGTGCCTGAGCTGGGCGACCCCTCCCTGGATGGAACTGAGTCTGTGAGGTCACCTCGCCGCCAAGTTCCCGTGAACTGCCAAATGACTAGCTCTATTCCAAGGCCTGAGCTGGAGCTAGCCGCTCCTCCGAGCTTTGTCGGTATCCAAGATGGAGATCACCGGTGCTGGGGGGGGGGAGGGGTGGCCTTCCCTCCTCTGCTCCCAGAGGAGGAGTGAGGAAGCGGGGCTTCTACTCACGCGGAGTCTTGGATCCCGGGTCGTCTCTGGTCTGCAAAGTGCAGGATGAAGTTGTCCGCTCCTTGTCGGTTCTTGCTGGTGTTGAGTAGAATCCGCTCGTCCGCTGCGTCTGGCTCCTTTGTCCCGGACTGCGTCTCAGGTATCTTGAGGTCTGTTCTTATGCCAATACCAAGCTGTTTTGATTACTATGGCTTTATATAGTGTTTGAAATTTGGTATTGATGTTCCTCCAGCAGTGTTCTTTCCGTTGAGGAGCGTTTTTGCTATTCGGCGTCTTTTATTGTTCCATATGAATTTTTGGATTGCCTCTTCTATTTCCTTGAAGAATGAGGGTGGAATTTTGATAGGTATTGCATTGAATTTGTAGATAGCCTTGGGAAGTATTGCCATTTTCACGATGTTAATCTTTCCAATCCAGGAGCATGGGAGGTTTTGCCATTTTTTAAGTTCTGTGTTGATTTCCTTTTTCAAGATTTTAAAGTTTTCATCATAGAGGTCCTTCACTTCTTTAGTTAATTCCTAGGTATTTTATTTTTTGTGGGGCTATTATGAATGGAGTTGCTTTCCTAATTTCAGCCACACTTTTCTCATTGTTGGCAGACAGAAAAGCCATTTATTTTGGGGGGTTAATTTTATAACCTGCTACTTTGCCAAAGTTTTGAATCAGCTTGAGTAATTTGGGAGTGGAGTCTATGGGATTCTTTAAATACAAGATCATGTCGTCTGCAAAGAGGGAGAGTTTTATTTCTTCTTTCCCTATTTGGATCCCTTTTATGACTGCATCTTGTCTTATTGCTGTTGCTAGGCATTCTAATACTAGATTGAAGAGAAGTGGAGAGAGTGGGCATCCTTGTCTTGTTCCTGAGTTAAGAGGAAATGGCTTTAGTTTTTCACCATTGAGTATAATGCTGGCTGTAGGTTTGTCATATGCAGCCTTTATTGTATTGAGGAATGTTCCATGGATTCCTAATTTTTCCAAAACCTTCATCATATAGTGTTGTTGGATCTTCTCGAATGATTTTTCTGCGTCTATTGAGATAACCATGTGGTTCTTATTCTTGCTCCTGTTGATGTGATGAATAATATTAATTGATTTGCGTATATTGAACCAGCTTTGCATCCCTGAAATGAATCCTGTTTGATCGTGGTGTATGATTTTTTGGATGAATTGTTGAAGTCGGTTGGCCAAAATTTTGTTGAGAAGTTTTGCATCAATGTTCATCAAAGTAATGGGTCTATAGTTCTCTTTCTTTGATGAGTCCCTGCCTGGTTTTGGGATGAGGGTTATGATGGCTTCATAGAATGTGTTCGGTAGTGAGCTTTCTCTTTCAATTTCATTGAAGAGTTGGAGGAGAATTGGTGTGAGCTCTGCTTTGAAGGCCTTTTAAAATTCCGCTGTAAAACCATCTGGTCCTGGACTTTTCTTAGCTGGGAGGGCTCTTATTGCTGTTTCTATTTCAATGCTTGATATGGGCCTGTTAAGATAGTTTAACTCATCTTGGTTTAGTTTTGGCATGTCAATATTTGCTAGGAAGAGGTCCATTTCTGTCAAGTTCTCAAACTTATTAGCATAAAGTTTTGAGAAGTATTCCCTTATAATGTTCTGAATCTTGGTTGTTTCCGTGGTGATGTTTCCATTCTCATCTCTGAGTTTATTAATTTGGGTGTGTTCTCTTCTTTTTCTGATAAGATTTGCTAAGGGTCTGTCAATTTTGTTAATTTTTTCGAAGAACCAACTCTTTGTTTTGTTGATTCTTTCGATAGTTTTTTTGGATTCTAATTTATTTAATTCTGATTTAATTTTAATTATTTCTTTCCGTCTACTGGATTGGGGTTTATCTTGCTGCTCTTTTCAAGGAAGTTTAGATATGTCATTAAATTGTTGGTTTCAGATCTCCCCAATTGGTTGATGTAGGAGTTCAGAGCTATAAACTTGCCTCTGAGTACTGCCTTTGCTGTGTCCCAAAGGAGCTGGTAATCCAAGAACCATAGGAAGAACCCAGTTTTCGCAGCCCCCAAGAAAGTAGATAACATGGCAGGAACTCCCAAATACCTCTCAGTCCTATCTCTTAATGTTAACGGACTGAACTCTCCAATTAAGGGACATAGACTGTCTAGTTGGATTAAAAAACAAGACCCTTCTATCTGCTGCCTGCAGGAGTCACCTCTTGCCCATAAAAACAAACACATTTTCAATGTTAAAGGCTGGAAAAAAATCTACCAAGCAAACGGACCCCATAAACAGGCGGGAGTTGCAATCCTAATATCAGAAAAAATAGACTTCAAATTAAAATTCATGAGAAGAGATAAAGAAGGTCGCTACATACTAATTAAAGGATCTCTCCTTCAGGAGGATATTACAATTCTAAATATCTATTCGCCAAACAATGGAGCACCCAAATTTATCAAAGAAACACTACTTTCCCTCAAATCCCATATAGATCCAAAGACATTATTTGTTGGAGATTTTAACACACCACTCTCCCCACTAGATAGATCAACTCGGCAAAAACTCAACAGAGAAACCGCAGATCTAAACAGCTGCATAGATCAACTAGACTTAACAGACATCTACCGAACATTTCACCCAGCAGCATCAGAATACACGTTTTTCTCAGCAGCACATGGAACGTTTTCTAAAATAGACCACATTTTAGGCCACAAAGCAAACTTGTCTAAATTCAGAAACATTGAAGTTATACCTTGCATTCTCTCTGACCACAAGGGAATAAAGTTAGAACTCAACACCAAAAGCCACCAAAGAAAGTCCGGTATCACATGGAGGCTGAACAACACACTGCTGAATCATGAGTGGGTCATATAAGAGATTAGAAAGGAAATTCAAATGTTCATGCTATTCAACAAAAATGAACACACAAAATACCAGCTCCTCTGGGACACAGCAAAGGCAGTACTCAGAGGCAAGTTTATAGGTCTGAGCTCCTACATCAACAAATTGGAGAGATCAGAAACTAACAATTTAATGACACATCTAAACCTCCTTGAAAAAGAGCAGCAAGATAAACCCCAATCCAGTAGACGGAAAGAAATAATCAAAATTAAATCTGAATTAAATGAATTAGAATCCAAAAAAACTATAGATAGAAAAGAAATTCTTATACATGAAAGTGACTGGGAGTGTGTGCACATAGGTGTTCACTTATTTATCTGTTGTTATAGTTTTACAAATTCACTATTATTAAACGATATTTCATATATATATGATATATATATATATATATATATCATATATACATATGTATATGATCACAATTTCCAAAATCCAGAGAACCACATCCATGGGCATCACTTTCCGATGTTGCTCTTTGGGTAATAAGAATAAATCCTGGTATTGTCCTGTGGTAGAGAAATAACTCAGAGATTCAAATGTTTTTCTTTCAATATGTCGCCTGTTCCTACATCTAAAACTAGGAAGTCTGTTAATGCATAATACATGTTATAATATATTTAATATATTATATAATGTATAATATATTATATATAATAACTGACATTATTATATATTTATAAGGAAAAATAAAACAAATGTATCGATGTCCATACATTCCTAGCCATGACTAGGTTCAGTAGAGTTAGGTGCATTACATCTCAACAGGAAAAGTCTACTAAAGTTCTGATGACCTTGAGCTAGATAAGGAAAATTTCTGTAAAAAGAGCCTCTCTTCAATTATGAGAAAAAATAAGTTTGGAAGATTTTTTCTTTTGTTTTATTTTTTTGTTTTTATTTAGGCCGGCCAAGGGGCTTGAATTCTGGGCCTGAGCACTGTGCCTCACTTCTTCAATTTAAGGCTAGTGCTCTACCACTGGAGCCATAGCAGCACTTCTGGATTTTTCTGCTTATGTGGCACTGAAGAATCGAACCCACAGCCTCATGCATGCAAGGCAAGCACTCTACCACTGAACCACATTCCCAGCCCAAGTTTGGAAGTTTTTGAGAAGAGGAATTTGGCATTTGCTTTGCATCCTTGATTAGTAAAAAGTAGATATCATTTTGCTCCACATATTGTCTCCTTTTATGTCCCCTAAACAGTTACACATGATCATCATCCATCGCATATCTTTAGGTCCTTCTTTTATTTCTTTTATCATTATTGTTTCTTGTTGTTTTGCTGATCCTAAAGCTTGCACTCAGGGCCTAGGCATTTTCCCTGAGCTCAAGGCTCATGCTCTACCACTTGAACCACAGCACCACTTACGGCTTTTTCTGCCTGGGCTTGCTTTGAATCATAATACTCAGATCTCAGCCTCCTGGGTAGCTAGGATTACAGATGTGAGCCACTAGTGCCCAGCAAGTCCCTCTCTTTTAGATATTATTCTAAAAGCCTCCTATTGAAGGTCACTCCTAAGATAGTAAATGGACCTATGCCAATAGTTCCTTCAAACTCTCATCTCCTGTTATGGCTATGGTGTGTCTTTTCCATTGTATCCTGAACCTACTTCACTGTTCTCTTCCTAATCCATGATTCTAGATGTATTCCTAATAATTACCTAAATTTTGTGGCTATAAACCCTAAATTACTCAACTATTAATTTAATTTAATTTTTTCAACATGATTGTTTTTCTGTACAAATCTGAGCTTATATTCACCTCTTGCATCTATCTTTTGGCATGAGCAGAGCCTGGGCCTATTCTACCTTAAATGCAAGAGGTTATCCAAAGAATAGCCTACATTATTCCTGCCTAGGAGCCAGGACAAGTAGTTGAGTGCCTGAAAGAAGCAATGCATTCCTGACATGAGAAGGGGTGAGAGAGACAACAGCCTAGAGAGAAAATTGGCAGTCACAACATTTAACAACTTCTCCTTTGGGGAAACTGACCTCCTTCAAAGTGGCAGTGAGATAACTTACCTAGTGAATTTTATTATATGAAGGAAGTTGTCATGTCTCACTACACAACTCCCTTGTAGTCAAAGAGAGGGTCATTCTTTTGTTTCCTCCTTAGGCCTATTCTTAGTTTATCTCCATCTTAGACTTTACTCAGACTCTATTCCTACCAGAAGGTCCCTGATGAGGAGAAAAGTGTGATCTCTTGGCTTCTGACTTGCCCTTTGGGACCTGAGGCCACTTTTAGTTTTCAACGTATTCTTTCTGACAATGGGAAAGCTCATTCTCTGAATTGTGCCCTAGTATCAAATCTCTTCAGAGAAAGTCAAGGAATGACAGATTCTGCCTGAGGGAGTGAGTTTCTCCATTTTCAAAGAGGTCAATTAATATCTGATTCTGAGACCCAGGTGGTAGTCCTTCACCAGATCCTCCAAGCTGGAGTGGATGTTACCTCAGACTCCAAGCCATCCTCATATTTCTCCAGCTCTTTCTTATGAACTAAAAGGTTACAGGAGTTTAGTCCAGAAACAAGGAGAAATGAGAGTAGCAGAAGAACCATTGGCAGGGTGAGGAATTAAGAACTTTGGGTGAAAAAAAGGGCTCAGAAAATCTAGGATCAGGGGGCTGGGAAGGGGGGTCAGTGGTAAAGCACTTGCCTTGCATGCCTGAGGCCCTGGGTTCAATTCCTCAGCACCACATAAGCAAAAAGAAAAAAGCTGGAAGTGGTGCTGTGGCTCAAGTGGCAGAGCGCTAGCCTTGAGCTGAAGAGCTGAGGGACAGCCCCCAGGCCCAGAGTTCAGGCCCCACGACCAGACCCCTCCCCCCCCCCCAAAAAAAAGAAAATCTATGATCACTCACATCATTTGGGAATCACGTCATAAGATTAGGGAATAAAAGTAATAAATTACTACCTAAAGTACTAACTCCACTACTCTACTTTACGTGTTCTGTCAAAAGTTAGCTGTCCTAGCTCTATTTTGATCAGGAAAACGGAGCACATTTTTTCCTCACAAAGATCAACTGAGTATGGTTATCCATACCCCAGTTTGTTCTTACTCTCTACTTCTCTGTTACTTTTCTTTGCTGGTTTCAATCAATGACACTTGAAAGTGTTAGCATCTTCAGATGTGTAATTACACTTTCTTCTAATCCATTTGTTACAAAGTAAAACAAATTATAGGGAAATGTATATCTACGCTACATTTTCTTCTATAGCATATTTATTTGATGTTATTAAGTATTATTTTAATAGTTTCATTGTTCAAACTTGAGGAAAATGTTTTACTATTAGCAGTAATTAGTTGCACATATTTTTCCATGTTTGTGTATTTCTAAGCTTTTAACATCGTCTTTTTCCCCAACTGTTGCCTTCTTAAAATTGCTTCAAATTATAAACTATATATGATGGTCCTCTATGTGTTCATTGATATATTTAAATTTTGATATACTATCCACATATTATAGGATATCTTCAACCTATTGTAACTGGTCTGAAAATCAATATGGACGTTCCTCATTAAAGCAAAAACACAATGCCACAAAACGTAGTGAAAGTAGGATTAGGTATATATTCAAAATATTTAGCAATGATACAGTAGAAACCTTCACTTCTCATATACCAGAACATGTTTATAGCTATGAATAGCACATTTTCTTAATTCCCTCTTTCCGGTGCATCTAGGTTGATTACACAACTTGTTTGCTATGAATATTGCTGCCATGAACATGGATGTTCATGTTGATTTATATTCCTTCAATATGTATCCAATTGCGGTAAAGGTCATCAAGATATCGGTCTTTTTGGTATTGTGTAAACTTCCATTAAGATATCCCTATGGGGCACTAGTTTACAATGCCACAAAACCAAATATAGTTCCTGATTTATTTCAACTTCTCCAGCAGTTCATTTATTTGAGTGGTGATAGCTATTCTGGTGTGTAAGATAGGATCTCAGTGACTTTCCTCTTTATTTTCCTTTGTATTTGCTATGTAGATATGAATCTCAAACATTTCATTTATTTATTACTTACTTTTGTACTTCATTCCTGATTAGTATCTTTCTTTTTCTTTTGGTATTTGATCAATTTATAAGATTTATAACATTTGATTTTTTCCCATTACAAATACTCATTTTAGTTAGTAAAAAGATTTTTTTCATTACAGTGGTGAACAATTAACTAAAAACAACAAATTGTACATTTATATCACTGGATGTTTTTGTTTGTACTTACAGCCAGGAAATTGTTTCAATAAAGATGTTGAACTTCTTTCACTGATATACTGAAAGTATAGTATCTCATATTGGGCTAAAATAATCTCAGAATTAACAGTCACAGCCTGTGCCACCACAGTCTGGGCTAAGTAAAACCACTAACACAGCACAAACTGCATTTAAAGAGAGCAAAGGGCTTCATAAAAGTTAGAAGAAAGGCATCACCTTCATGAAGCAAATGTTAAAGTTCACAAGCAGACCTTAGGAATCTGAATATCAAGAAGATCAAAGGATGAAAGTATTTAGAAGGACAACTTTAGAACTCAAAATTGGGGGGGTGGGACAAACAATAGATACCAAAACTCAATGCTAAAGCGAAGGAGTATTTTACCCCAAACCTCAGCTGTGTCGGACTCTCTCACACAACACACACACACACACACACACACACACACACACACACAGACTAGTGAGAGGCCTTTGCCAAAGTACAGGCATTCTGGACTCAGACTCCGAATACTCCGAAAGTATCCATTGTGAAGACCTTTACTGAAAGTACCCATTGTAAGTAGACTTTTACTGAAAGTTAGAATTCAGGTTCCTGGAAAAACCCTGAAATGTCACAATAACGTTCTGCCCATAACTCCCCTAGCAATAGCCATCCGCGGATGAAGGGAAGTACCTAAAGTTACAGATTTTTTTAAATTTTTTTAACTTTTTTATTGTGAAAATACTGTACAGAGGGGTTACAATTACATGGGCAAGATAATGAGTACATTTCCTATCAAACATTGTAGCCTCCTCCTTTGTTTCCCCCTCCCATCCCTTCCCATCCTCCCCCCGCCCCGCCATCGAATCCTCCTTCCCCTCCCCCCCACCAGAGTTGTAAAGTTCGTTTTTCTCCATAAGAACTTGTACATCTCATTGTTGCAATGGGTCCACCTGTATCCCTACTTAAACGATTTTTTTTTCCCTTCTCCTCCACAAATTATTGCTTATTGCTTAGCCTGCACTTGCTAGCCAATAAGATTGTTATAAGATTACCCATTTAACTGAAGGGTCGGGGCTCTCAACTCTGACACACTGCAATGGTGACAATTGTGATTCCAGGCTCAAGCTTGCAATAAATGACTCTAATGTGGTCACATGAGAACTGGCTCCGTGGTGGTCTTGGGGATCCTTATCTAAGCACAAGACTAGTGTACACAGAGAACCCCAGGGGCAGCTGTATCTGGGACAATGAAGCTTTTTTTCCTCTTCTTTTTAGATAATCAAACATGATGTTGCAGTTGGCTCCACAGCTGCTCCACACCTGAGCAAGAGGAAGTAAAGGGTGCCTTAGACTGCAGGACGGCCTTGTGTACCCCTAGTTTTCTGTGCAAGAATGCAATTCGTGGTCCCCTAGGCAGGGGTGGCCAAGCTGAAATGGGGATATGCTTTGCCTAGAGGATGGCACCCTGTGAGCCCTGCATGCATGGTGAAGCAGCCGGGAAAGCCCTGTGAGCACTCCGGGATGGCCTCCCAGTGGCTTGGAGAAGTTGACTCCTGTAGTTGGACAAGGCAGGAGGCAGGAGGAGAGCAAGAATCCAGAAGATGGGAGAGGCACAGAAGCAAATGCACCTCTTCATTGAGACTCCTCGGCCATTCTAAGGAGGTTCACAACCCACACGTGGCGGCCACTGCACAAGTCCCCAGAGGCCCTACTTGTTTAGGGAGCAATGCCTGGTCCTGATGGTCCTGATCCAGAGCTGGAACTTCCCAAGTGGCCCTGAGCTTAGCTGGGCTGGAGCAGAGCCTACCAAAAATGCTTCAACTGCCCTGCTGTGTATAGCTTCCTAGCAGCTGCCCAGGCTACAGCACCCACAACAGGCCACCTCCTTGGGGCAGGCTGAGACTGTGCTGACAATTCCTGGTGCCTGCTTCAAGGCAAGAGCGAGGCCTACCCCACAGCAGAGCTGGCCCTCACTTCCAAGGGCATTGAGAGAGGCATGACAACCACAGGCCCAGCCTTGCTGTCCTCACTGCCCCTAGAGGTTACCTATAAGTCCCTGCCTTTGTTCTTGAAATTCTTCAGCCATTGGTTGTCTCATTTTTCACTATCTGTTTGGGTGGGACTTGAGACTTCTTCCTCTCCTCACCAAGCAAACAGGCCCTAGCAAATCCACCCCAAATTCCACACCTCACAGACACTCCCCAGAACCCAGCTGCCTTTAGGGCTGCTGCATGAGCTGTTGGCCAACTGCCTCTTCCTCCCTTCACAGCTTCCTTCAGGGCCCCCCCACCATCCTCGCCCCACCGCCCTCAGCCCCAACCAAAGCTTGGCTTCTCCTGTGGCCTCCTTCCTCTCCACACAGCCCCCATCCCCAACCCCAGCAGGGCCACTGCTGTAGGGAAAAGAACTCTGGGCCTGGCACAGCAGAATCAAAGGTGTCACAGTGTGCAGCCTGCTGGGAATCGGAGGCAGCATAGGTCTCTGATCACTGTCTTTCACTTCATCTACACATGTATTAATTGTATTAATTTGGTATTTAATATTAGATCTCATAATTTCTTATTAAGCCTTTGCAGAATAGCTGGTAGAAATATAGTCCCACATTTGTATTGTCTCTTGTTTAATTCTTTCGAGATTGAGAGATATTTTAAGTAGACATAACCATCATAAATTCTCATTTACATAACAGAGTTTTATTCAGAAAATATTTGCTTATGCATCTGTTATCAATTATTTACAAGACTAGAAACATTTAAAGTTCCAAATATTATAGGAAGATCTTTGATTCATGTTGAATGAATGTGAGTAGGTTGAGCTGTTGCATACATTCGTGTGTGTGAGTGTGTGTGTGTGTGTGTGTGTGTGTGTGTGTGTGTGTGTGTGTGTGTGTGCAGGGGGATTATATGTATCATTGAAATCAAGGACAAGGAATTTTTTCCTTTTTCTGAGATATGCATTATGGTGTTTCTTTGTTGGTGGTAGGCTCTGATTTCTTGCTTTTGTTTGATGTGCACATTCCAGCTCAATTTTTCAATTAAACCTTCTTATTTAATATTGAGCATATAGTGCTCTGATATTGCTTTGTCTTTAGTTTGTCGTCTAGGATCTTCTTTTCCTCTTCAACTATTAACATTCAATATAAATTTTACCTCCTGACTGTTTTTCCCCTTTAATTTGCATTTTGAAATAAGAATAATAAGACCTTTGATCTCTGTATTCATGAAGAAAAACTATTTTGAATTGTCTGTTTAATGTAATAATACCTGGACACATTTGTTAGCAACAAGATCTTAAAATTTCTTTTGTAGTTTTAGTTTAAAATACCCTCCTCTATGTTTTTAGTATGGGGAGACAAACACTTCCTAGTATCAATGATAACAGTTTTATTCATTAAAATATCAGTTAATTCATAATTTTGAATTATATGTCTAGTGGCAAATGTATACATTTGCTCAATAGATTTTCTTGACAGACCCGTGCACAAACATACCACTCATAGGGGCTGAGAAGGTGGATCAGTTGTAGACACTCATAAGGGCTGAGAAGGTGCATCAGTTGTAGACAGCTTGCCTTAAATGCACGAGACCCTGGGTTTGATTCCTCAGCACCACCTAAGCAGAAAAAGATAGAAGTGGTACTGTGGCTCAAGTGGTAGAGCACTAGTCTTGAGCTGAGGAGCTGAGGAATGGCATCAAGGCCCAGAGTTCACCACCGCCGACAAATTAAATCAATAAATAAAACTCATAGTCAAGTACATTAATTTCAAAGATTAATTACCGTTTTAGTTAAGGGCAGGGGGCCAAGATATAGCAAAGCTTTAAGAAGAATTCAACACCTGACAAGTACTAAAAACAAAAAGTAAAAATTTAGCTATTACAACAACATATATAATCACTCAAAGAGAAAGAGGCACTAAGAATGAAATACTTTTTATAACATTTCTTCAGAGATTCAGGCTCTACATTAATTATCATATAATGTGACCTTCAAAAACTCCAGGTGAGCCTGAGTCTTAAGGGCCTCTACAAAAATTGGAAAAGAGAATAATCAACCTGGATTTTTCAAATGGTTTTTGTTAAGGTAGTGTACATACAGATCACCATTTTATAAGTCGCTAACGAGTTCACTTCTTGTTTGACAATCTCATCACTTTGTTCTCTCTCTGATTTTCCCTCCTGTCCCTGTCCACAAGAGGTATAGCTCATTGTGAATATAATATCTACAGAGTACAACTGCTGCATTTATTTCCCTGTTCTCCTTGAATTTCTGCGGCTCCTTCAATGTCCATAAAAAGATAAACAAGAACAGAAAAATCCCTCTTGTTTCCAATTCCTGGAATTCATTTAAATATAAATACCAGTAGTTTTATGAGAGTGTCAGACTCTGTCCACACATCCTGAACACTTATACTTCCTGCACCCAGTCATAACTCCAACTGGATTCTTAGGTCCACAAAGTAATTCTTTTCACTTTCCACACAGGAAGAACCTGAGTGTCAGAAAGATTAAGTAACTTACTGGAAATACTGGGCTGAGCATAGTGGCTCAGATCTGAAGATCTTGAGCCACAGAGAGAAGTTGGAAGAGCATCAGCAAATGCTCTTGCCCAATTTCTAGGGAGTGGCTTGGTGCCAGCTTAGTAAGGTATAGCTACACCAGTGAAGGGGAGTAAAACAGAAGTGTTTATAAATAAAAGCACTGGTCTGAAGCCTCAAAATAAGGACCCCAGTCTGTGTGGACCAAAAAGTCTCTAGCATGAGGTTCTTTTTAAATTAACAAGCACGATTTTAGATTGTTTCAGAGTGGGATGGTGTATAGTTACAGGCAATGTCTGCTATGTCAGGTAATCCAGTCTGCTCTTTCACATGTTACCCAATAGCCAGGTTTCAACACAAATGACTTCAGTGAGATTGTTCAAAATATACTGTGACTTTTACCTCTCATGAATCAAAATTCTGTCAAATGATTTCTGAATTCCAGATGTTCACACACGTTTCTCATGATCTTTTCTACTATTTTGTCTTTATTATTGATGTTCATATCACTTTTTTGTTGTTGTCTTTTGTGTACTTGCCATTTTTAGGGCTTGAACTCAATGTTTAATGGTCTCTGTTGTATTCTTTGCTAATGGCTTATGACACGCTATTCCTTGAGCCACATCCTCAACTTCTGCTTCCTGCTAGATAATTGGAGATAAGTTTTCACATTTTTGTCTGTTTGAACTGATATTGAATTAAAATATTCAGGTCTTAGCCTCCTGAGTTTCTCTGATTCTACACATGAACAGCTAACACCAAACTTTCCTATACTGTTATTTTAATTATGTGTTAGAAGAAAGTGGAAGTATATTTGTGTTAAGTGTACAATTTTTAAATACAAGTTTGAATCAACTAGATATGATGTAATTGCTATCAATTTTAAGTTAAATCAATGAATATTACACATTGCAAAGAAATATAATTGAAAAAAATGCATTATCATTTTCTTTAAACAAGTAATGAAACTATGAATTTCTTTCACTTTACAATTCATGTTTTATATAACTTTAATTAGCAGACTTCTGTGACTAAAAGTAAATATATTAATTTTATACTACAAGAGGCAAAGTGATTATAGTTAAGAATAGTTATTTCATCAGCCAGAAGATAAGTTTTTGAGCATTCTCACTATAAATAAATGTTACACGCAGAAATTAATGGATACGATGTAGCTTGATCATTAAGCAACATATAAATGAATGGGATTGCCACTTCATACTTCATAAATGTGTAAAAAATAATTATGTAGCTAGGCGCCAATGGCTCATGCTTGTAACCCTAACTAGTAAGGAGGCTGACAGGTGAATATCATATTTCAAATCCAGCATAGGCAGGAAAGTCCATGAGACATATCTAGACTATGACTTCTCATGTTGGAGAAGAGGAAAGGTATGAAAAAGTTCAAGATTGTTTGACTATTCCCCAAGATCATTTTTCTTTATCAGCTATAGCAATGCAAGTAGCCTTGGTTACTCTTAGTATCATGCTTGTTTATATTTAGAAACATTATTTGTTGCTGGGTTATAAGCTGCAAACACTTGAGTATTAATAAGGAATCATTTCCTAGAGAGTAAAGTTGCTGTGTAAACAAACCTAAAATATAAAGACTTAGCATTGTAGAAACTATTTTCTAGCTATATCACAATGTGTAGGTGTAGATTTTGTTTCCCATTGTTCCAGGGGACCCATTCTTGTTACCTTTTTTTCACCATCTAGTGATCCTATAACATCCTATATCATCCTGGGATTGCTGTATCTTTACTGGATTCTCTAATTTCTGTTGGAAAGTTAGGAAAGATATAAAATTGACTTACTGTTTCTGTTTTACCTTATTATTTATTACCTTACAACTGTAAATCAAAGTGACATAAATCATCTTTATAACATTAGAAGACAGATTTCATTTCTATATTCTTACCCTAGCCTTCTACATAGTTTTGGTACTTAGTGATCCCCAAATGTGATAATGAAGAAAAGGACCTTCTTGTTTAAATATTATTTAGAATTTCAAGACTTCATTAATGCAAGGCCCTTAGTAGTATGTATATCATACATGTGTACAAACCTGGTGGCAACTTTTTCTTATTCTCAGAAACCAGGACTTGTGGTAACCTTGCTGTTGCATCAGGAGAGGGTGTAGTTGAGTTAGTTTACTAAATCAAATCTTCTGTAAAATATTTCTACAAGTTAATTGGCTTGAACAATCCGTATTTATCATTTTACAGTTCTAATGGACAAAAATCTAAAATAATTCTCACTAGATTAAAATTGAGCCCCCTACAGAACTGAAATATTTTTCAGATGATTCTAGTTGAAAACGCATTTACTTCCTGTTCCGCTTTCCAAAAACTTCAGAATCTGGATTGTTGTCTTTTCCTTTATCTTCTAATGTAGCATCTTTACATCTTTCTGATGGTTCTTACCTAATAATGTCCCTCTCGAACTACAGCTGGGACTTTTGAGTATACTTTCCCCATCTGATAATTATTCAAATTTGTGTTCCTTAGGTAATGAAAGGTGATTATTTTACAAACATATATAAAATGTAAATCTACATTTGATGGATTAGATATTTTGGGACTTTAGATATTTTGGAAAGGTATTTTGCTGCCTACCACAATGAGTGTGTAAGCATTCTTTCTACTAAAACCTGCTATCTTTTCATTAATTTTGAAAAGGTATTTCTTCAACGAAATATAACTAAAAAAATTTAGTTCCTGAAAGCCTTTAATCCTGATTAAAACATTGTCATGTACTAGAAATCTTAAATGTCAGAGAGCAGTTCCTGAAGCAGTTCTGGCACTATCACTCTTTGTATATTCTGCTTACAATCTCCTCTTTTCAAGAGCATTTGTTTGTTATTATTTTGGAATTATGGTTAATAGTTATTTGACTGATATTTTTAAAGAATGCACCACCAATCCTGGTTCTCTTCTAACTTTTTTTGTCTAATCTATTTCTGAAATAAACACAGATATTTGAATTACATGAACTGCTTATTGAAGTGTGGAGAGGAAAAGAAGAAAAAACTGTCCCTGTGTGTATATCATGTAGAAAATGTACCTAAACGCTATTTATCTTAACATCATATATTTTTCATTTTGTTTAGATTCAGATAAAATTTAGCCTTTCAACTCACACAATGTTAATGCAGTCTTATTTCATGCCTACCAAAAGCAAACAACAAATTACTATATATTTAATTTTTTTAATTTTTAAAATTATTTATTTTAAAACACTATATTTTTAAAAATTAGCCAAAGCAAATGGTTTATTAAATATTTAGAGTTGTGTTCAGACTCTATTGTTGAAACTAGTAAGGGGAAAAAAATCATGTTTTCCTTCTTCCTTGAGCCATTCTGATTTACTTCATCTATTTCTGAAAGAATAAAATTCTGGCTTTGAAGCCTTTTGCTTGATATGCACAATGTCTCATTCTTCCTTTATTAATAGGAGAATTTGGAGAAAGGATGAGAATTCTCACTAGAAAAAGGAGAAGAGGAAAAGAGAAGTGAGAAATCTAGATATTTTGTTCTTCCTCATCTCAATCACAAGGTCTGGATAATGATTGTGGGTGTTAGATACAGTGCTCTAGAGTGATTATACACATTTATAGAGAAAGTTAACACCTCAAGTGACCACATATAGAATGCTTATTCATTTAAAAAATAAATGTAATAAATGTAATAGCTTCAATCAGGAAGTGTTATCTGTTTAGTACTTGTTTAGTATTTCTAAAATACTGAAGTGCTGTAGGAAACTATCATAAAGGTATACAAGCATAGTAAGAAACTAATATCATAGTATCATATTCTAATATTAGCTTAATTATTCCTGTGTTTGAGTTTTGCCTCAATTTCACATGCTATATTCTTTCAGTATATAAGTTGAAAAAAGATTCCCTCTGGAAATATGCTATTTTTATAGCTAAGGGAAAAGAAGTTAACTCTTAGATCCAGACAATGGGATAGAAATCTTCCCCTAGAAATAGCCTTTCACCACTTCTGGTGCATTTTTGTAAGCTGAAGTAAGTCACATGCTCCATCTTGACATTGCAGAGTAGAGGTAAATCTCACCTACAGGAAGCTGATGCAGGACAGATTAATATGCCAAAATATGCAACATGAGATGAAGAGGAAAAAAAAAGATAATTATAATACGATCAGTCATACATGCCATCACATGCCTCTGCATGAAGGAAGCTACTATGTACCTTTGTTTCTAATACTACTGAGATCTTCAAATCAGATCTTTTATGCTGGTATATTACTGGAATTAGAGAACATCTTGATACTGAGACAGCATAAAAATCTCAAAAAAAACCTGGACTAATCATTTCAATACTGCATTTTGTTCTGCTAGGACAAGAAACCATTTTATAGTCAATACTTTATACTAGTAATTTTTTTTTGCAGAACTGAATTTTGTTAATATATGTGACAATCCACCAGAATAAATGTCTTCCTTTATCTGCATCTTGTGCAGACAGCATAGTCAAGAAGATGTAGGAGATCATCAGTAATACTTTTTAAGAATGCAAAAAATGTGGACTGGGAGCCAATATAAATATTTTTCCAACATCACCTTCCACATCCTCATTCTTCCTTCCGAGGAAACACATCTAATCAATAAAAAGGCTTAAATTTTTGGCTCTTGAACTTGAAAGTGGAAGCAGAATGTTATGGATGTTGGAGATGACTGTTAATGTTTTTTTACATAATAATGTAAAATATTATGTAATAATGTAAACTAATAATGTCACATGCAAGAGCCCTATGAGTCCTAAAGGTCTTAACACTGTACTTCCTTAGTGATGTGACAGTAATGTCAGCCTTACTGGGCTTAGTATTGTTTTTCACTTCCTTTTCTACCACCTTACCTAAATTATAATACATAGTAATGGAATGAAAAAGCAAAGTCATCTTAAGAAAGTCATTTAAGGCTCTGGGAATGTGGCTTCATGGTACAGTGATTGCTTAGCATGCATGAAACCCTGGGTGCAATTCCTCAGTATCACATAAACAGAAAAAGAAGTGGTGCTATGAATCAAGTGGTAGAGTGCTAGCCTTAAGCAAAACAAGAAAAATCTCAGGAAGAGTTCCCTGGCCCTGAGTTCAAGCCCCAGGACTGGCAAAAAAATTCATTTAACTAGTAAATGCCAAATAAAGAAACTATACTTGGAATATATTATTGCTCCTTCCAACTATGACCTAACAATAGTTCTTAATTCATGTACTTTACCTATATTAGAAGACTGCGTTTAGGAAAAAAAAAAAAACATTTTGTTAGTAGGTCATGGCAATTAATGTCAAAATGTGCTTAGATATCAGGTGAAGATTAATCTAAGTCTAAGTGAGATTTGGAAAATTTTTGGTCAGTTTTGGCACCAAAAATGCACCAGCTAATTAATAGTTGTGATAGAAGTGAAGGAATAAATCCAGATGCAAGAAATAAATGATAATAATAACTAAATTATACCAGAAAATGTTCTAGGGAACCATATTTGGTTATTAAAGAACTAGTTATCAAGTAGGCTTATTCCTCATTCCTTTAGCATTCTAAATCACTTAGACTAGTTCTTAATCTCTGTGAGATAAGTTTTATCCCATTCTATGTTGTTCTTTCATATCTGATCTCCTTTGCTTTCTAAAAATCTCAGTCTTTCTCTATTTATCTACTAAAAATTAATTATACTAAGTCCACCGATGCAGACCTCAGAGGATGCTAAATTAAGAGTCCAATGGCTCATGAGTCATTAATGTAACAACATGGAAAAGGATGACATATTTATTGCTACCTCAAATTTTCTGAAAAGCTGCAATGTCATCACTTGATTCAAATTTCCATTATTTGTCTACAGTGTCATTAAGTGCACATACATGCAAATATGAGACGGGTGCTGGTGGCTCACACTTGTCATCCTAGGTACTCAGGAGGTTCAGACCAGAGGACTGTGGTTCAAAGCTAGCCTGGTCAGGAAAGTCCATGAGACACATCTTCAATTAGCTACCAGAAACCCGGAAGTGGTGCTGTAACTAAAGTGGCAGAGCACCCAACTTGATCTGAAGAGCTGAGGCACATGCCCAGGATCAGAGTTCATGCCCCACGACCAATGAAAATGTGAAATGTACTTGAAGTTTCCCCAAAAGAAACTACGAAGTCAATAGTAATCTTCCCAAGTAGAAAAAATTTTCCAATATGACTCAGTGCACCTACTTTCGCTGAATTATTTAAGTTATGGCTTCTTTGCTGCACATATTCTCTTCTTTTAAAAATTGTCAAATATTGCCTTTATAATATTCTAATATTTCTTGGTTCAAGAGAGAAGTCCATACAGTTGGTGTGACTTGATTTTCTTACTCTCTTAGTTCAAGCCAACTCAGGAAGGAGAGTCTTTCAAACTCTTATCTGTAATTAAACACTAAAAATCCAGAAGTGGAGTTTTGGCTCAAGCAGTAGAGTACTAGCTTTGGGGGGCAGGTGGGCAGGAAAGACAACTGTTCAGGGACAGGGTCCAGCCTCTGAGTTCAAGCCCCAGAAGCGGCACAAACTAAACAAACAAACAAGAAACTAAAAAAAAAAATTTTCTTTGGGACCATCCTTAAAGCACTGCTTTGAAAAGAGGCTCCTTTTGCTGATCATACTCACTGGATCCTGCTTTTTGGAATCCTTATTGATATGGCGAATTCAGGACCAGAATAAAGGAATGGATATCTGACTTTTGCAACAAGAGAATCATCTCAGGAGTTAAATATTCATGCATAAGACATTTTAAAACCTCCATGTCTTTGTTTCTTTGTAGTAGAACACTGTAAAACAATGTTATTTCCTTTTTTTCCATGCTGGCCTTCAAATGGCATATTGTTTCCTTTTGTAATACTGTCAACTAGAAGTTTACAGACAAGTTTTATGGCTAAAGTGCACACTCGAAAAAGATAGGGACAGAGTTCCCTTCAAGCCTTGGATTATATTCTTGTACAGTAAAAATGAGAGCACAAATTAACTTGAACATTGTCATTTCTCTATGTTCAATTTCTCTCCTGGATTCAGTTTCTACTTCCTGTAAAAGTTCGTTCCACTTACTTCCAGTAACAATCTATGGTATTGCTCCAGGAAAATGAATGTTTTCTGGCTTCATTGAGATAGCACAAAGGCATCTTTAGACACGAGGTAACACGTGTTTCAGAGACAACTTAGTAATGAGAAACTATGGAATTTACATGGCTTATAAAACATTATCCACGTACATATGGCTGTATAAGACGATGTTAAGTGAAATGAACCCCAAATACAGACACAACTTGTTTTTTCTTTCTTACTATTGTTTTTAATGTATCTGCCATGTATTATATGATTTTTTTGTTTCTCTTCTATTTTCTTCCTCCATGGTATAACCCGTTTCCACTCTATTTGAGGTCGGTGAGCTGTAACGTGCATATACATTTTTCTAATGTGGGGAGGGGAAGGGAAATAAAATGCTGAAAGAAGTATACAGTATGACCCGTTGTTACAATGAGATGAATAAGACACTATGTTGAAAATGAACTTTACTAGTTGGGGATGGGAGGGGAGAGTTGAGGCAGTGTGGAGAAAAGGGATGACAGGGGAAAAACAAAAGAGGAAGTAACAATGTTTGGTAAATAATGTACTCATTAACTTACTTATGTAACTCTAACCCCTCTGTCCACCATTTTCACCATAAAAAAAAAAAAAAAAACATTATCCTGGAGTACATTAAGTTCAAATTTCCTAAGTGCTCTGTAAATTAAGACCAATTTTAAGTGGGAAGAAGGTTCTCAGAAACATTTTTTGGTCAGTGTTTGTGTTGTGCATTATTACTCAAGTATACGTAAGTTAACAGAAGGAGAAACAATAGGAATAGAAGAAAGAGAAGTTCTGTATTTAAGTATAATGGTTCAATACTCTATAGTAGACTCTGCAAATAAGACAGCGTTGAAATAATAAAGCCAAGGCCAGTATGTAGATCTATGTGAGTGACATAGAGAAAGCATTACTACTAAGTGGAACATGAAGGATGAGACCACTCTCTTTCTTCTATTAGCTCTAAATCATGATAGGTAATCATGCAAATTTGTAAAAAGTAGAATGGAAGAATAATTCTGGTTCCAAGCCAGGCAGATATAAGACCATGGACTTAACTGGAAAAAAGTCCTTTTCGAGAGAGCAGGAATTATACTAGCAATGAACTAGTGGCTAAGATCACATTTCTTTTTCTTTTTCTTTTCTTTATATTCTAGATATTTCCTACTTATTACAAATGAGGAAACCACGGAATCTGTTTCTTTGTGTCTTGTTTATTTTACTTCGTAGGATTTTTCCAAGTCTTTCCAGTTCCGTATGAATTTGAAGTGTAGAATTCCACCATGCATACATAAACCACATTTTGTCAATTCGTTCATCTACTGAGTAGCATATTGGTTTAAAATATGACTGCATATAAGTATCACTTAGTGTCATTCAAAAATGAGAGATGCCACCTCCCCAGACATTCTAAAAGCATGATTTCTAAGTAAGATAGGATTTTATGGTGGTATGACTTTTGAGATATCTGGATGTGTCTCATGTATATCTTGCACTGAATTAGGCAGGAAGATATCCAATATCATAGAGGATAAAAATGGTAGTGTCAAAAATATATCCTTTGAGAAAGATATAGGAGCCTGCCAGAAGTATAAAATAGTTCAGATAATTTTGAAGTATTTAGAAATGCAAGGTCAAGTATGTTTCTTTAAATAATAATTATGTAAGTGGAAGGGCAAAAGAAGGGGAAGAGAATAAAATAAGTGACAGCAGATCATTGTCCCAATAGAATATAAAAAAACATAATCTATAACTTTCAAGTTAAAGAGAGACCAATAGAATACATGCAAAATATTTACTTGACTTTATCCTACTTTAATGCTCCAATGGCTTTCATAAAATGCAGATGCATAGTTTTGTGTCTTCTGTCATTTGCTAAACGTTTCGTCCAGAAAAGGTTATCAATTACTTATAAATGATGCATAATTCCTAGGTATTCCAGTTATCACATACCCTCTTGATTGAGATATCTCTGTATAAACTCAAAATAACGGACAAAAAAACCCTTAAAATAAACAGAAATCACATGTTTGTTTTAAACACTGTAGTTTACAGAGTTTTTAGCCAAAACCAAAAACGTCTATTTAGATATTCTGCATTTTGTGTGAAGAGTTTTTAACAATAGTTTATTTGCTGACATGTAATTCACTTGCAATATACTATCTCCTTTTATTGTATACACTTTAGTGCTTTAGAAGTGAATTGTACCTTCATAGGTTTTCAAAGCCTAATTTTCACAAACTTGCATTTCTTCAAATAGAAATGCTAAAAATTTTAGAACAGACATTAAAATAGATAAAAAATTCTGTTACTAGAATTTGTCCAGCATACATCCTCTGTAGTGTGTATTTTCAAAATTTTATTTTGGGGATTTTTTCCAGGGTCTCACACATACTATTTAAGTGCACTGTCAATGAACTACAATTCCCTGTCCAAATACTTTTTTTTACTTCTCTTTAATACATTCATAGAAGTATAATGAATTGATCCTATACAATTCTTTTTGACCTTTGAGACTTGAAAACTTGCTTGCTAAAATGATTGCAGTATTATACAAATGGATCACTATGAGTAGTTTATCAATTCCTCCACAATGCATTACTATATTTTGTGTCATCTTTTTATATTAGAGTCATACTAGTGATTTTTCTTTTTCTTTTTTCTAAGATACTAAAGAGGAACTTATTTCATATGCTCCTCTTATTGACTATTAATTTACACATGTTCGTTAAAGAAATATCCTATTCAGGAAAAATTATATAGAAATAGAAGATATAAAAATACTTAAGATTAAGAATCATTGTAGCATTCACATTTCAGCATTAACAAATATGTTACCTCTATCTGTTGGATCTGTTTTCACTTCGGTTATAGTGTCCTTTGAATTATGAGTATAGTGTCCTTTGAATTATGAAAGGTTATCACTTGATATAATCCAGTATATTCTTGCTTTTCTTTAGCAACTAATGCTTTCCATTTAGAAACCTTTACTGATACAATGTCTTGAATTTTTACGTTTATCTCTTAAAGGTTTTTACATCTCATATTTAGTTTGATAATCATTTGTTATTTTAAATTTTTGTATAAAGATTGAGGTAGGCCAGGTGCCTGTACTTCACGCCTGTAATCCTAGCTAATCAGGAGTCTGAAATCTGAGGATCACGGTTTAAAGCCAGCCCGGGCAGGAAAGTCCATGAGACTCGTATTTCTAATAAACCACTAGAAAGGCAGAAGTGGTGCGGTGGCTCAAGTGGTAGGGTGCTCGCATTGATCTGCAGAGGACATGGACAGCGCCTAATCCCAGAGTTCAAGCTCCATGAGTGACAAAAAAAAAACAAAACAAAAGAAACAAAAAAAGGGATTGAGGTAGTAGTCTAAGATCATTCTTTAAATCTCGAGAGAAAATAGTGCCAATACACCCATTTAAGATTCTATTTTTTATTTCATAAAATCATAGGATAGTTTTCAAAATCTATTTACCATAAACTGAGAATTTATTTTTGACAAATCTGTTACATTCTTCTATGTGTCTGCTCTTGTAGTAGAACTATGTTGTCTTTACTACTAAACATGGTAAAAAGATTCAAAGCTAGTATGAAGGCTGAAGCTACACCATTTTACATGATTGTTCTAACTGACCTGTATTCCTTGAATTTAAATACGAGTTTATTGAGCAGGTGGACCAATATTCTACAGAGATATCTAGATGTTTGAAAGTGACTCATATTTTGTACCTTGTAAAAACACAAGACCCCAGATATTATATATAGAAAAATGTCTTCAGAGAATACTTGAAACAACTAAAACTAATTCAAGAATGAGTTATGATTTAGATAACACTGTAACAACAAAGCTGAATGATAACAACTTGAGCTGTACAACAGAGGAGAGTGAGAGGGGAAACAATGATGTACCACATAGGAGCTATATGTCATTGCTATTGTGTTTCAAAAAACAGAAAGACTTCAGAGAAGGGAAGGAGAAAAATAACGTTTCCCGAGACAAGTTTCTTTTTAATCCATCTAATAGTTTGTACTAAAAGTCAGTGAAAATGGGAAAAATTAAAATAGAAATTAAAGCATTGTATATACCTGTTACAATGTAAAGAAATTGTAATAGGAATATAATAATTAATTTCCAAAGAAATAAGAGAAAGAATAGTTAAACTCTAAAGGGAAAAATAATGAAGAGACAAAAGAAGCAAAGTAAAACCTTTATCAATAACAAACACAAGAGTTTGGAAGTGGAAAGGCAGTGGAAATATTCTAAATAACAATAAAAATTGCTAACGTGGATAGAATATGGATCACATGTTTTCGTATATAATTTAGAAAGGGCATACTAGGAATGAAAGTTTGAAAGTCATGGTTTAAAACACTATTTGGATTATAACTAGACAGAATAGCTCAGTCGTAAACCATTGGCCTTGCATATGTGAAGCAATGGTGTGATCTCCCAAGCATTACAAAGTATACACAAAGCACACACTCACATACACACAAAACACATAATCACACACACACACACACACACACACACACACACACCACATACACACATTTGGAATATTGATTTTATTATATTAAACGGAGGAAATTATCACAAACAGTAAAAAGTATGTTAATATATGAAATCATAATATTGCTCGTACTATTTAAAAGTTTAGTAGAAATAAAATAGTCACAATATACTTGGATTTTAATAGATTAAGTAAATCGTAAATTAATAGAAGACATGAGAACCTTTGCAAATAAGTTTTAAATAATAATCATTTTGAAACAAGTGTCCTTTTATTTTGACAAAAGATTGATGTTACTGGTGTTTTAACTCAAGATTTAGAATGTGATAGTGAGGTGCTCTATATAACACTAGCGATGGCTACATCTCTAATCAGTTCACTCTGAATAGTTTTATAATAAGGTCTCAAAGTTTCCCAGTCTCTCCCTAATTACAAACCCTATTTACAATTCCCACCATAGCTAGAAAATGGATGCAACAAATCACCATGCCGAGCTCAAACTTTTTTTTAAATTCAAATACAAATATTTCCAAAAAGTGATCAGGTAATGAAGGCTTTCTTAATAAAGTAAGTGCTTCTTGAAAATACAGTAAATATTTGTTACCTGGACAAATATGTTTATAAATATAAGAAAATAAATGTATTTAAATTCACTAACCATATAAAACTTAAGAAAATAATTTCAAATAGCCACATGTTACATATTTTAAAAGCAAAATATATGTGACTGAATAATTTACATGTGTAGAAATCATGCAAAATTATATTAACTGATCCTACAACTCTGACAAAAGAATTACCCTAAAGAAACAAAAGGAAACATTTAAGATCAAAATTTGAAAATTAGAAAATAAAATGAAGTAGGGGCTGAGACAGTAGCTCAGTGGAAGAGCGATTGCCTTCCATGCACGAAGCCCTGGGTCCGATTCCTCAGCACCATATAAACAAAAAGGAAAAAGCTGGATGTGGTGCTGTGGTTCAAGTGGCAGAGCACTAGCCTTGAGCTGAAGAGCTGAGGAACGGGGCCCAGGCCCAGAGTTCAGGCTCCACAACCGAATCCCCCCCCCCAAAAAAAGAAAAGAAAATGAAGTGTACTCTTTAGTTGACTTAATTAAGTGGAAAAGCTCTGTATATCAATTTTATAATAAAAAATGCATGAACAAAGTAAGCAAAAGTACCCATTGATCAATAGCAACAGCAAAAGCATCAGTAGTTCTTGTTTTGAGTGTACAAAAATATCGATGGAAGATATAACAATGTTCCTTCCCTAAGAAATGTATTCATTACCTCATTTATGTAACTTTAACCCCTGTGTACCTTACCATTACAATGAATTTAAATTTAAATTAAAAATAAACCAAAAAATATATATACCAATTAAGAATTCTTAGAAGCCATTGGTTAAAATTTTTGTAAAAAACTTCCCTAAATACCCAAGGAATATACTTTGATGATACTATTTAAATACTTCAACCTCAGCAGAAAAGCAAAAAGTTTAAAAACTGTTACAAAGTAAAGTAATAAATCAGAATATATTACTATTAATAATAATCATAAGATGATTTTATAGTGGTAGTCAAATATGTAAGAAATGAGGCAATTTGCCATTCATCTGCACTTAATAAGTGAGAAAGAATTTTCTAGGTCATTTTAAATTATCAAAAGTTTAATGAAATTATTTTGTCACATCATATGATAATCAGATAAACTGATATTAGAGAAAAGAACAGATTGTATTAAGTTTTTGGATGTTAATGTATATACTTATTTTGGTTGTGGGAAAATGTGGGGATTTCAACTTGGGGTATATTGTTCTTGCAGGCCGGGGTTCCCTTTCCACAAGACCATGCATCTCATCTGTCCTTTTAGCCTTCCTATCATAAATGGCATCAGAGTTGCACACCAACTTGTCTAGCTTGCTATCTTGACTGACCTGGATCCACAGTCCTTCCAATCTTAGTCTCTAGATAGTGCAGGTTGGTAGAAATTATCCAATTCACCCAGCTATAGATTGAGAAGTAAGTCCACCAAACTTTTGGTTTGCGTTCTATTCTCAAGCCTCCAAAATAGTTAAGAGTACACATGGGATCCCCTGTTTCCAAGCAATAAGAATATTTTAAAGCAACTAGACATATATATGACTTAGGCTTGTGAATACCTCAGGAAAAGTATAAAAGAGCAGTGAAGCATAGAGGACAGCCAGAATTTTAACTACCTACTCAGAGGCTGAATTAGCAGAGCTAGCTACTCGGGAGTCTCAGATCTGAAGACCACTGTTCAATCATGAAAATACAAGCGATTATCTCAAAAAAAACAAACCAGAATTGTAGCAGAGGCTGAAGTGGTAGACTACTATCCTTGGGCACAGAAGCTGAGGAATAGTTTCCACGGCACTATCAAGCCTCAAGAATGATGAATGCATGCATGAGCACATGCACATGTGCGTGTGTGTACTCGCACATGCATGCACACATACACAAACACAAATGAGTATTTCAATGTGAAGTTTTTATTTTTTTATCTTGCTGTACTTAATTTCCCTGTATTAGTTCACAAATTAACAAAATCAGCTAAGGACCTATTTACATAAAATTCATCATGTTTCTCTAAAATCTACTCTCTTTTTGGAAGCCTGCTTTTATTTGACCCAAAAGTAAATTATTCAGGAAGTCAATTCATCACTCTCAAGTTTATACTATTAGATGATTGTTTAGGTTCCTCCTAGCAATATGATTTTGTGAAATCCTGCATCAAGTAATATATTTCTTTCACTAGAAGAGAAACATCTGTCAAACAATTAATAATAGCTTATTCTCCTCCTGGCATTCATCTGTAGTTTTATTTTCTTCATATATTTCATGATCTGTCTGTGTATGCCAAAGACTGCCGTGAAAATAAAAACACCCTTCTCAGCGCTTAGCATGTGTATACCATTCATAGATAAGGAAATTGCTTTGGAATAAATAATGTTCACCCTATCTTGAGAAAGAAGAATTGGTTTCTCAGCACTTTAGATAAGAACTTGAGGGAAAGAAACAAAAGGAAAAGTGAGGAACAACTCAACACATAGATTCAAATGAAACAAACAAGCCAAGAAAAAACAAATTAATTCAGTACTCAAGAACCTGCAGGAAATGAAAGATTTAAAAAAATCAGCTATGACAAGCTTATGAAATTCGTGACTACATGGGAGTGCAATGTTGTGAGGATAGTGGCAAAAGCCCAGACTGAACAGAAAGTTCTGTACACAATGCTATGCACCTGTTGTTCTAAATTCCAGGAAGAATAACATCAAGTGGACTGAGGGGTGTTCATACACAAGTAGGAAGCCAGTTTCTAGCTGAAAAATAATCAGGATAACTTAGGGCTGGGGGCATGACAAAGTGGTAAGAACACACATTTAGGGGACAAAACACTCAATTCAAACTCTAATATTAGGACTATGAAAGAAAAAAGCTATGATTTTAAATAATTAGAACAATTGTAACACTTGAGTATTTGAGTGGAGAAAAATCCATTAGAGAGATAAAATGAACCCACGTTCCAATGCTCCTTTAGTGATAATGTTTAGTCGTACTTCAGACAAAACAGAGTTACCTTGCAAATGAGCATGGATGTGCATTTGGGTGATGGAAATACTCTACTTACACAGGTGTAAATTAAATAGATTTTTGGGGGTAGATTGTAGTTCTTGAACTAAGAGCCTGGGTGTTGTCCATGAGCTTTTTCTCTCAAGGCTACCACTCTAATACTTGGAGCCACAGTTCCAATTCTGATTTTCTGTTGGTTGTTTGGAGATAAGAGGCTCATGGACTTTCCTGCCCAGGATGGCTTCAAACCAAGATCGTCAGATCTCAGTCTCCTGAGTAATCCTGATTCCAGCCATGAGCCGTCGATGTTTTTAATAATTTAGTAAATTGTATAGTTACAGAAGTTATAAATTATGATTGTAACCTCTGTAATATATGTGTGTATGTATAGATCAATGCATACAGTTAGAAATATATTAAAATATTTTCGCATCTAAAGTAGATTTATGAAATCATCCTTCATTAAAATATAATGGAAACAAAAGTTAATAAGGAGGAAAACAAAGGTAATTGTTACACGTTTCTTTTTGTTGAATGGAATATGAATTGTGAGAATCAGTTTGGGAAAACCATCTCTACTTTAACAAAATGGATAATTGCTATTAATTCCAATCCATCTCTTTGCCCATATTGTGCATCCTCGCACATGAGTGTCAAAATCAAACCACACTTTTTGCCTTTGTATTTAACTCACCTGTTATAATTTAGGGGCTAGATGAAGTAATCAAATAAAGATTAAAATAATAGTAAGTGAGGCTATTAGTTAGAGCTGAAAAATATTTTAAATATGATAACTAATTAAATTACATATTTCTTACTTTTACTCTGTTGTTATGTCCCTCATTCCCACATTAGGAAAGTTCATAGAAGGTTCTCACTAAATTATATGTAATTATTAAAAATGTATTGAAAGAATATGGGCACAGTGTGATTTTAGCTTATTGAAACCTGTATGGGGTAGTGTGTTTTTGAGGACTTGCAATACGTTGTGATGGAGATGAAGGGAGGGATATGCTTATTCTGGAAAACTGGCTAGAGGATTGCTCCCAGAAAGATAGTGATGAATTCTTCCAAAAGGACAGTAAAATCACTTTCACAACCATGTTCACTACTGCACTCTTCACTGTAGCCAAGTTATGGAAACAGCCCAGATGCCCTTTGGCGAAGGGATGGCTGGCAAAAGTGTGTCATATATACATAAGTGGAATGTACTTATCCATTATGAAGACTGTTACGTTATTTGCAAAGAAATGGATCGATCTAAAAATATGTTAAATAAACGAAGTCAAAGCCAGACACACAAAGGACTCATGTTCTGTCTCATATTTGGAAGCTAGAACTTTATACAATTTTACACAGCAATATTAACCAAATCATGCTATTTGTAGAGGAGTATTTAAAAGATGTATTTTTTTATAAAATTGAACTTTTAATCCAACAAAATAAATACCAGGAAACTATCACTTTGAAGATGTGAGGGGAAGTCAAAGGGAAAGAATAAAAAGAGTTATGGAAGAAGAAAGTGAAGACATGATATTCAATGCAGATAGTATGAAACTAGAAAAAATTAAAGTGTGGTGAGGTTTAGAAAGGCAGGGAAAAGTTATATAAGGATCCATTATACTTAAAAGCATTATTTATTGAATGTAAATTCCCTTGTACAACTAGTTATGATAATAAAAATATAATTAAAAACAATGGAGCCATCTGATCTTAAACTGTGTTCTCTTAAACCATGAGTCAATATAATAGTTTCCTCCTCAGAAATTTTCTTTGCAGGTATTTTCCTTTAAGTGACAGAAAAATGATCAATGCAATGAATATCAATACATCACATTGCACATCATAAAGAGACACAATAAAAATCACAGTAAAAATGTTAGAATTAACCACATGATAAAATAACAGGTAGAATATGCCAAATGATCATTGATTGTTTTTCCAAGTACTATACCAATGGTATCTAATTTAATTCTCACAATAATTCCATAAAGTGGAACTACTTACATTTTTAATTCTCAGATGATGATATTGAAGTCTTCAGAGTTGGAATTACTAGTACAACATTGCACACATGGTAAGTGTTAGCCTGAGGTTCATCTCCCACTGTATCAATTAACCTCATTCTATTTTATGACTAAAATACCAGCAGTCAACAAATTCTAGGAAAATTTCCCAGAATTATTGTGTACACTCATAATATTTCACTTTATCTTTGTTAGAAAATAGGGAACTGTAATATGAATACTCGAAGTTCATAATCAGTGCATACCTCCCTGGTGAAAGGAAGTGCTAAAGTATAACATTCTTGATTTCTAGGTCAAAATAGCAGAAATCATATTCTATCCCTTCACTGAACACTGCACTGACTGGGGACCCTATCTCTGTTTAACACTCTCTTACTGAAAGAATGACCTCCCCAATTCCTGATGGAAACAGACTGCAGGTCTTATGGACCAATCATTTCCACATTGTAGCTCAACTAAGTTGTTTACCATTAGAAGTATTTTGATTGCTTTTTATACCCATCATTTTGAGAGAAAGGTACTACTTTAAAATACTATTAAAGTAAGACATATAAAAATCACCTTTGACCCTAGATAAATATTTTACCTTTCATGTACCCAAAAATGCAGTCTGACCTATCATTAATGAATTAAAGCCTCACCAACTTGTGAATACAATTGGTTTAAAAAGACATAAAGGGCTGGGAAGGTGGCTCAGTGGTCGAGCGCTTGCCTTGCATGTGTGAAGCCCTGGATTTGATTCCTCAGCACCACATAAAAAAAAAAAGAAAAAAGGCGCAAGTGGCTCTGTGGCTCAAGTGGAAGAGCGCTATCCTTGAGCTGAAGAGCTGAAGGACAGCGCCCAGGCCCAGAGTTCAGGCCCCACTATCAGACTCCCTCCCCCCCAAAAAGACATCAATACTACTATATTTGTTCAAAATTTCTTATGATACTGAAGATTCAATTGTAAACTGTTAACACTTGAAAATAACTCTTTTTCTTGGGAGTAGGAAACAAAACACAAGATTAATCCTAATCATTTCCAAAGACATTTATTTATACTACAAATTCACTCATAACTACAAAGATTCTAAAAATAACTGAAGCATAGTGTCACAAAGGGCATAATTTAACTTCATCATGTACATTCAAAGGACTGTGTTAATAGAAAACAAAGTTATACTAAAAATTAGCTCACACAATTCACTTCCATTCTTTTATTCTATATATTGTAGTTTCATAAAAACTATCTTTTGATAAAATGATGCACAAAAAGCCTATATACCCACTTACATTTTCAGATTTTAACAATATTTATTTCAGAAATGTCTTTAGCTGTGTAAGTCAATGAACTGAAATAACACTAAAGTATTCAAAGGGTTTTCAGAAATTGCAAGACTCCCTCTTGGATGTTATTTATATTGGAAAAGATCTTCAAAAAGCCTTATTTGTTAAAGTTGTGATAGTTACTCCCACAAAAGAACTATTAATGAAGAAACCTTTGTATGTAAAATACAACTTAAAATGCATCCACAATCTGGAGGTGACACATGCTTTTTTTGTTTATTTGTTTTTGCAATGTATAACTAACAAACATATCCACAATACTGTTTTTCATTCAATATGATCAGATATTCAAACCTAAAAAATACGGGATTTATTCTTAGTGTGAATAGATACTATCTTATAAAGAAAGTTATTTTCAACAGAAATCCGCAAAGAGTTTATCCACCTTGAGTTTCACAGGAATAACCAGAGTGTAATACCTGTTTGGTCAAGTCAGTCAAACTCACTCCATGAGTATATCTTAAAAGTATAGCCAATTTAAGAGGTCAAATACATATTTTGTACTGGCAGTCATCTTACAGCAATAACTTACTATTTAAATATATGTGTATCTTCTTGCCTAACATATAGAAAGAGCTGAAAGTGTTCTCTTTTATCTAACTTAATGTTGTAAATGCTTTAATTATGATGATGTTATTATTTGACGAATAAAATGTACAGAAGGGTGGTTCCACTGAAATGACAGTATAGAACACTGATAAATAACAACATTGCAACACAGTTCTTTTCAGCCTCTCTCTGTCCTCATTGGCATGCAACATTGCACCTGCACACACACACACACACACACACACACACACACACACATACACACATATTTGCGCACATGTACACACACATTTACATGCAAGGCAAATTCAGGGTTTATTGTACAATAAAGTTCAAATAAAATATTAGTGATAAGGCTAAGGATAATGGGTGTAGAGGAGCACCTAGAAACGGAAGTTAATGCTCTAGGAAATTTGTTTAACAGGATCGTAACAGAGAACTTCCCAAACATGCAAAAAGACAGGCCTATTCAGATACAAGAAGCTTTTAGAATTCCAAATAGACCCGAAAAGAATAGGACATCCCACCGTCACATTATAATCCACACAGAATCAACTCAGACCAAGAAAAGATCCTTAAAGCTGTGAAGGAGAAAAGATTAATCACCTATAAAGGAAAACCAATTAGAATCACCTAAGATTTCTCAGCAGAGACAATCAAAGCAAGAAGAGCCTGGAATGATGTATCCTATGCCCTAAAAACAAACAACTATCAACCAAGAATACTGTACCCAGCTAAACTCTCCTTCATAACTGAAGGCCAAATAAAAACCTTCCATAGGAAAGAAAAATTGAAGCAATACATCTCCACCAAACTAGCCCTACAAAAGATTCTTAAAGATGTCCTACACATAGAAAACCAACAAGACCACAATAAAGGCCAGAAACTGCACCCAAACTGAGAATCCAAGAACCATAGAAAGAACCGAGTTTTTGCAGCCCAAGAGAAGAGGGATAACATGGCAGGAAGTCCCAAATAGCTCTCAGTTCTTTTAATCAACATTAACGGACCTAACTCTCCAATTAAGCGACATAGACTGTCTAGTTGGATTAAAAAAACGTTCCTTCTATCTGCTGCCTTCAGGAGTCACATCTTGCCCATAAAAACAAACACATTTTCAATGTTAAAGGCTGGAACAAAATCTACCAAGCAAATGGCCGCCATAAACAGGCAGGAGTTGCAATCCTAATATCAGATAAAATAGACTTCAAATTAAAATTTGTGACAGGAGATAAAGAAGGTCACTACATACTAATTAAGGGTTCTCTCTTGCAGGAGGATATTACAATTCTAAATAACTATTCGCCAAAAAATGTAGCACCCAAATTTATCCAAGAAACACTACTTTCCCTCAAATGCCACATAGATCCAAATACATTAATAGTTGGGGATTTTAAAACACCACTCTCCCCACTAGATAGATCAACTCGGCAAAAACTCAACAGAGAAACCACAGATCTAAAAAGCTGTAGAGATCAACAAGATTTAACAGACATCTACCGAATATTTCACGCAGCAGCATCAGAATACACGTTTTTCTCAGCAGCACCAGGAACATTTTATAAAATAGACCACATTTTAGGCCACAAAGCAAACTTGTCTAAATTCAGAAACAGTGAAATTATACCTTGCATTCTCTCTGACCACAAGGGAATAAAAGTAGAACTCAATACCAAAAGCCACCAAAGAAAGTCCGGTAACATATGGAGGCTGAACAACACACTGCTGAATCACGAGTGGGTCATGGAAGAGATCAGAAAGGAAATTCAAATGTTCATGCTATTCAACAAAACTGAGAACACAAATTACCAGCTCCTTTGGGACACAGCAAAGGCAGTACTCAGAGGCAAGTTTATAGCTCTGAACTCCTACATCAACCAATTGGGGAGATCTGAAACCAACAATTTAATGACATATCTCAACCTCCTTGAAAAGAGCAGCAAGATAAACCCCAATCCAGTAGACGGAAAGAAATAATTAAAATTAAATCAAAATTAAATAAATTAGAATCCAAAAGAACTATCGAAAGAATCAACAAAACAAAGAGTTGGTTCTTCGAAAAAATTAACAAAATTGACAGACCCTTAGCAAATCTTATCAGAAAAAGAAGAGAACACACCCAAATAAATAAACTCAGAAATGAGAATGGAAACATCACCACGGAAACAACCAAGATTCAGAACATTATAAGGGAATACTTCTCAAAACTTTATGCTAATAAGTTTGAGAACTTTACAGAAATGGACCTTTTCCTAGCAAATATTGACATTCCAAAACTAAACCAAGATGAGTTTAACCATCTTAACAGACCCATATCAAGCATTGAAATAAAAAGAGCAATAAGAGACCTCCCAGGTAAGAAAAGTCCAGGACCAGATGGATTTACAGCGGAATTCTACAAGGCCTTCAAAGCAGAGTTCATACCAATACTCCTCCAACTCTTCAATGAAATTGAAAGAAAAAGTTCACTACCGAACACATTCTATGCAGCCATCATAATCCTCATCCCAAAACCAGGCAGGGACTCATCAAAGAAAGAAAACTATAGACCCATTTCTTTGATGAACATTGATGCAAAACTTCTCAACAAAATTTTGGCCAATCGACTTCAACAATTCATCCAAAAAATCATACACCAATATCATACAGGATTCATTACAGGAACGCAAAGCTGGTTCAATATACACAAATCAATGAATATAATTCATCACATCAACAGGAGCAAGGATAAGAACCACATGGTTATCTCAATAGATGCAGAAAAAGCATTCGACAAGATTCAACACCCCTTTATGAGGAAGGTTTTGGAGAAATTAGGAATCCATGGAACATTCCTCAATACAATAAAGGCTGTATATGACAAACCTACAGCCAGCATTATACTTAATGGTGAAAAACTAAAGTCATTTCCTCTTAACTCAGCAACAAGACAAGGATGTCCACTCTCTCCACGTCTCTTCAATCTAGTATTAGAATGCCTAGCTACAGCAATAAGACAAGATCCAAACATAAAGGGGATCCAAATAGGGAAAGAAGAAATAAAACTCTCCTTCTTTGCAGATGACATGATCTTGTATTTAATGAATCCCATCGACTCCACTCCCAAATTACTCAAGCTGATTCAAAACTTTGGCAAAGTAGCCTGGTATAAAATTAAGCCCCCCAAATCAATGGCTTTTCTGTATGCCAACAATGAGAAATGTGTGGCTGAAATTATGAAAGTAATTCCATTTGTAATATCCCCACAAAAAATAAAATACCTAGGAATTAACTTAACCAAAGGAGTGAAGGAATGTTACGATGAAAACTTTAAAATCTTGAAAAAGGAAATCAAAACAGAACTTAGAAAATGGCAAAACATTTCATGCTCCTGGATTGGAAAGATTAACATCGTGAAAATGGCAATACTTCCCAAGGCTATCTACAAATTCAATGAGATACCTAGCAAAATTCCAACCTCGTTCTCCAAGGAAATAGAAGAGGCATTCTAAAAAATCATATGGAACAATAAAAGACCCCGAATAGCAAAAACGCTCCTCAACGGAAAGAACACTACTGGAGGAATAACAATACCAAATTTCAAACTCTGCTATTAAGCCATAGTAATCAAAACAGCTTGGTACTGGCTCAAGAACAGACCTCAGTACCAATGGAATAGATTGAAAACCCAGAAATGAACCTACAGACCTATAGCCATCTAATATTTGATAAGGGAGCTAAAAAAATAGAATGGAAGAAAGACAACCTTTTCAGTAAATTGTGCTGGCAAAATTGGTTAATTACTTGTAGAAAACTAAAGCTAGATCCTTATATATCACCCGGCACAAGAATCAATTCCAAATGGATCAAAGACCTCGGGGTCAAACCAGACACTCTGAAAACTTTACAGGATGGAATAGGAGAAACCTTAGGTCTCCTTGCTCAGGCCGAAATTTTCTTTATAGAAACCCGGAAACACAACAAATCACAGAAAGGTTGGACAAATGGGATTGCATGAAGTTTCAGAGCTTCTGCATGGCAAAGGACATAGCTAGTAAGATCAATATAAAGCCCACAGATTGGGAGAAGATCTTCAATAGCCATACAATGGACAAGGTCTCATATCTAAAATATACTTGGAACTTAAAGAATTAAATCCGCCAACAAAAAATCCTCAAAGAAACAAATGCCCAATAAATAAGTGGGCTAAAGACATAAAGAGAAACTTCTCTGAAGAAGAAAGAAGGATGGCCAATAGACACATGAAGAAATGCTCAATCTCCCTAGCCATAAAAGAAATGCAAATCAAGACAACATTGAGATACCACCTCACCCCAGTTAGAATGGCAAAAATCAAGAACTCTAACAACAACAGATGCTGGAGGGGATGTGGACAGAAGGGAACCTTACTGAATTGTTGGTGTGAGTGTAAACTTGTTCAAGCACTTTGGAAAGCAGTATGGAGGTTCTTCAAATGACTTCATATGGAGCTCCCCTATGACCCAGCAATCCCACTGTTGGGTAATTACCCAAATGTTTACAAACAAGACCACACTAAAGCTACCAGCACAACTATGTTTATTGCAGCATTATTTACCATAGCTAAAATATGGAACCAACCCAGATGCCCCTCAGTAGATGAATGGATCAAGAAAAAGTTGTATATATGCACAATGGAATTCTATGCCTCCATCAGAAAGAATGACATTGCCCCATTTGTTAGGAAATGGAAAGACTTGGAAAAATTTATATTAAGTGAAGTAAGCCAAGCCCAAAGAAACATAGGTCCCATGGTTTCCCTTATTTGCAATATCTAGTATATGTATGAGTCAAGCAGAAAAGGTCAGATAATGTGATGTTAGGAAATGAACCCTTAGATATGTATTTTAATGTATTTTTCTTTCATGCATTTGTTTCTAACGCATTTATAAGATTATTTCTTTGTTGCTTTGTATCTCCCTCCCCCACAGTATAACCCCTGCTTTCAGTGTATTTGATGTTGGTACAATTTGTAGAGGAGAGGGGGAAAAACAAGTCGTTTAAGGATACAGTTGGACCCGTTGCAACAATGAGAAGTACATGTTGTCATGTCGAAAATGAACTTTACAACTTTTGTGGGGGGGGGCGGGGGGGAAGGGAGGACAGGGGAGGGTGGAGGATTGGGTGGGGGGCAGAGGGAGGCTCGGAAGGGATGTGAAGGACAAAGAAAGGAGGAATCTGAAATGCTTGATAAGAAATGTACTCATTATCTTGCCCATGTAATTGTAAGCCCTCTGTACAGTATGTTCACAAAAAAATAAAAAAATAAATAAAAGAAAAGAAAAGAAAAGAACCTAAGGGATATGAGGACCAAATTATTATGATATTTCACTAGGTATCCTATGGAAAGCAAAACAAAATGCACCAGAAGAAAGCTCAGAAAATCTGAATATAATACAGGCCTATTTGTCTTCACTAACTGTCATAGATGTATATGTTAATTCTAAGGAGACTTAAGTTCTAATAGCATTCGAACTACTGGAAAACACTCATGTTTTACCGATACAAATTATGTCCATACAGGTAGACCCATTGCAACAGTGAAATGTACAAGTCGTTATGTTGAAAACAAACTTTACAACTTTCGTGCAGGGGGTGGGGAGGAGAGGGGAGAAGGGAAGGCGGGGAGGAGAGGGTGGGGAGGATGGAAAGGGATAGGAGGGGGAAACAACGGAGGAGGCTACAATGCTTGATAAGAAATGTACTCACTATCTTGCCCATGTAATTGTAACTCCTCTGTACAGTATTTTCACAATAAAAAGAAAACAAAGTATGTCCAAAAAAATATTAGTGATTAGGAAAAATGATAATTTGCCTTATTACAAAATAATACATAATCCACTCACCACGGTGGTTACATTTTCCCTGTCTCTCCACACGTGACTATTTAATTTATTTTTAGTTCATTCATTCATTCATTAGTTTGGTGCTAATACTAGAGCTTGAACTCAGGGCCTGGCTCTGTCTCAGAATTTGTTATTTATTTTGTTTTAGTTTTCTCATGGCTAGCATTTTACCGCTTGTAAGACAGCTCCATTTCTAGCTTTTGCTGGTTACTTTCAAACCAGAATCTAATGGACTATTTTTCTTTGTCTGGTTTCAAACCACAATCATCAGATTTTGTCTTTCTGATTAGCTAGGAATAAAGACATGAGCCACCAGTGTGGCTCCTACTTTTTCCTATACTTATCTATTGCACATACTTAGATAGCAATTTAATATTGAGAGTATAGAAGCAAGATGAACAGTGATTATATTGTTCTGTCAGAAATTCAAATTAGTAATGTAAATTTCTTCTCAAGACCATACACAAAAAATACTTAAGAAGAAATATGATGATTTGTGTGTGTGTGTGTGTGTGTGTGTGTGTGTGCTGTTGCAATATGTTCCACATATAAGAACTGTGCAGGGTTGTCCAGCCATTCACAGTTATTGGATAAATATCTGCCTTGAGATACCAAGTCTAAGTGTCCACTCTAGGCTTCCCGATGAAGAGGATTATACTTATCCTCATACCTAGTATTCATATGAGTGGCCTTTTTGGAAAGTAGTGTCTGCACTATAGTAAGCTGCAAGGCAAGCACTCTACACTGAGCCAACTTCCCAGCCCAAGGATTAAGATTCTTATCTGTAATTTGGTCAAAGCTATGTCTCTTTATGTAGGCGACTAACAATGTATTTACTAATTTCAAGTAAATACATAAATTCTATTTCCATCTTTTTTAAAAAATAAAAAAAAAACCTTGTTTGTAAATTGAGTAGAAGCATGGATTTTGTGGCTAGCTAGGTCATTGCACATCTGTATCTCTTTTCCTCTCTCTGTTTTATGGTTCTCATAGACAATATGATTGCTCCATAATTATCCTAATTTATTTTGCTTTTATATTTTTGGTTGCATCATTTCACTTTCTGCTCTGCCATTTCCCAAAACAGCACCACATGAACAGAAAAATCCAGAAGTGGTGCTGTGGCTCAAGTGGTACAGCGCTTGCCTTGATTTGAAGAGCTCAAGGACAGTGCCCAGGCATAGAGGTCAGGCCCCACAACTAATTTTAAAAAAAAGAATCTCAATACTTGATAATTCTACTAACAGATCTGACTGAAATCAGTTGAATCACACTTTTCCTGTAAAATGAAGGAATAGATCCAGGCTAGGAAAGCAGCTAGAGAAGGCAGGCAGATTGTATCTTTAACAAAACTTTGTGGAAAATGGAATCGAGGATTACTTACTGGTGATTCACTTTTACTTGAAGCATGATTCTGAATTATTGCTTGTTGATTCTGAACTATTGCTTTGATCATTATATTCTCCAAGAAGAAAAAGTGAAATTTAATTGATAGCAAAGGACTACTAATACATTTTGACTTCTCATTAAGCATCTTCAATCATCAAAATCACCTGAAGACAATAGATAGGCCTATTTTTAGATGAAAACAAGGATCTTTAAAAAAAAAAACAAGAATTTAGGTAGTCATACAAAGGACTTCTATTTTACTACTGCATTATACATTTTTTCTAATGTTAGATACCAACATTCGAAAGCTATTAGAAAGCTCTTAAATGCCATATGTTGAATAGTGAGTTCTCTTACACTATAACATGGTATTTCCCAAATTATTTACATAGAAGGCATTGTTTCCTATTTTCTCATTCCTAGAATAAGCTGCACATGAAGACACCACTGGTCCTGATTTTCAGTCTGTACCTTTGAATACTGAGGAAAATCTTTCCTCTGCTCCCTATAATTCACTACTCTCCAGTTAGAATAATTTAGAATAGTGAAAATGGAAAACGAGAAAATTAATCATGGTGAAAAAACATATGCAGAACATTCACCAGTTTTTTCTGACCAGTTCAACCAATGTGAACTATTGGGGAAATACATGGACACCTCATTCCCACTGGTACTCAAAATCTCTGATTAGGCAATTCTGACGAAGACAAGGAACAAGATGAAAAAATGAGGAATGGTATCAATTGCAAGAAAAAAATGGAGTAGGATCCAAGCAAATTTCTTCTTTGGGATGCCGAAATTTATCGGCTTACTGTGGTGTAAACACTACTTTCCAAAAAGGCCACCCAGATGAATACTAGGGATGAGGATGAGTATACCCCTCTTCATCGGGAAGCCTAGAGTGGACACTTAGACATTGTCCATGAGTTGGTAGCTCAAGGCAGATATTCATGCAATAACTGTGAATGGCTGGACACCCCTGCACAGTACTTATATGTGGAATAATACCAGAATGGCTTCTTTATTAATTCATCATGATGCAGATACCAATCCCAAAACTAAAGGCCTCTTGACCTCCTTGCATCTTGCTGCTGGGAATAGAAATAGCAAAGATACTCTGTATCTCCTTCTGTTGAACCATTATATCAAACCAGGTCTGAAGAACAACTTTGAAGAAACTGCATTTGATATTGCCAAAAGGGTAAGTATGTATCACTACCTCTTTGAAGTTGTCGAAGGCTGTACAAATTGTTCTCCTAAGTCGTAATGGTTTTTTTAAGTTTCTTAAATTTCAAAAATGCCAGTCCATCTTTTGTGTCCCTACAATTTTTTTTCACAATACAAAGCAACAGCAATATCTTACTATAAAAATTTATGTATTCCATGGTATTCTTCCAAGTGAATTGCATGACTTTGATATCAAAATGTATTCAAGAGTTGTTTGTATACATCTGTAATGATTTCTGCAGAGTTTGTGATTCTTTAAATCAGAAATAATTATAACTTATCTGTTGAAATGAATAGTATAGAATCTAAAGATGTTCCTGGAGCTTTTCTGAAAAAAGTATATCTATGTTTGTGTAATGTCCATAATCTATTTCAATCTCTCCTAGATATAATACTTTGAATTCTACATTGTTATATAATGATTCATTAATAAATGTGACCTTTCAGATTGCATTCCATATATAAGAATTTTAAGACTCCTTTTTTTTCGTAGTTTCTTATATTATTTTATTTCTTTGGGATAAAATGGCAATATTATCTAATTTCAAGTTTTGTAACGGTTATGCTATGTAACGGCCTTTCTAAGGTGAAAATTTAATACACTGATGTCAAACTAACCTTTAATTCTATGAATTACATGTATTGTTACACGTGTATTTTTGTAATCAACTTTTTAATAACTGTTTTTCATTTCTTGCATCAGAAGAATGGAAAATATGGAATACTTCACAAATTTTCATATCATCCTTGTGCAAGTGCCATGTTAATCTCTGTATTGTTGTAATTTGGGTAGACCTGCTGCTGAAGCATGTAGTATCCTCTAAATTTAAGTACATAATGATACAATTTTTATACGGGCATATATCCATGGTTGCCTATTTGTAACAAGGAACCCTTATTGTTCCTAAAAATGCTATTGATCTTATTTCTCTAAATTTCTGTGTACACTGGAAAAAACTTATATAGTTTGGTCGATTGCTCACATTTACATTTTTTTTGTCAATGACTATTTTGTCGTTTTCATTTTAAATTTTATCATACTTTGAAGCCTTTACAGCTAAGTCCAAAGGTGGTGGCTTTTCAAGTACTTATTTATCAACTGAGTTAGCGTTGTGGAGCTAATGGATTCAAAGTAAGCCTTGCTTAAGAGCTACTTCTAACTTTCTGCAGCTTAAAATTTCCCAAATGAGGTCTTGCTGGGACAAATGTCTACCTGAACTGTGAAGACTCAGGGCCTAGGTTGAGGGGGCAGAATGATGCAGACTCCAGCCTCGGGATTATCTGAAGACTGTTTTGGGGATTAGGAAAGCTCTTGGAACGCCAGGGTACAGGGGGAAAATGTTCCCTCTCCCTATCTCAAAACATGTCACAGACTCCTGGGAGCTGAGGAAGTGGCTCTTCTGCTTGCTTAAGCATAGATGAACAGCTGGTCAAGCATTTTCCTGAGATTGGAGAAGTGGTTTGAGCTTGCTCTAAAATAGTTTAGATAATAATATACCTAGACATTCTCTCATAGGTTAAGTAAAAATGTATCTGTGGAAATTTTTTGTGTGAATGTTTTCTGACCAAATCTTGGCAAAGATTATGCTTGTTAGTCTTTAAACACCCACTAACAATAAAGCACAGCATGCAGTGGCAATTGCTGTTTGCACTCTGCATCCCCTGTGTCCTGGTGATTTTGTGACCCTTACCCAGGGACCCCAACGCACTAGACGTTGACACTGAACCTTTACCTTTCTTCCATGTAGGAATAGACCAACCAGAATATCTTACCCTGACAGCATGGATTCTCTTACTGGAACAAAAATAATCTTAGTTACAAGGGATCATAGAGAGATGAACAGTTCAGACAGAATTGTTCAGAATGGAAGGTATTTTATCAAAACTTAATTGTTTATTATATGTATCATTTCAAAAGTAGCTAAAGCCAAGAAAGTGAAAAAATTGTTCATATGCATGATTACCTACTGTCCTGACCTGTCTATCATCCAACCAAGCAGGAACTTACACTACTGACATTCTATCACCAAATATTGCAATAGCTCCTGGAGAAGTCCATATGTTTCTCCTCGATATTAGGCCTTAAATTTGTAATGTTTTAATCACAGTGTTTCCTCTTGCCTCTAGGCTGCATATCTACAAATGGTAAAGCTTTAAGTCTAACTCTACCAAAAACTGAGGTAGAGATATTGGAATAATACTTTAAAACAGAGTTGCCTTTGATTCCCTAAACACAACACAACAATGCAAAACAAATTTTATATTATATGTACTTATATATTTTATATTTATATGTGCTGATTTTAAATTTCATACAATGAATCTTACTAGAATTGATAATTTGACAAATATATTGACATTTATTCCCATAAATAGATTGGAATATAAATAATTAGGCTTAGAATATATATTAGAATATAAAAAGTATCAACGCAATATCTTCAGTATAAGCTTGTGATACCTTCTAAGTGTTCGTGGTCTTCTGAATACACATGGTAAAATAACAGTATTGTTTTCTGCTAATCTATAAGGGATTTTATTCTGATGCTCTGTTTATTGTTTTAACTTGCTGGTCCCTAAGTGTTTTTCTCCATATTTCTGAAGCATTCTTACTGATTATACCCAAATGTTGCTGATATGATGTCTAAAAGCTATTATTCTTCTGCAGGACCCACGGGTCCTAGGATAACAGGTCCTAGTTATCTGCATCATCAGATAACAAGAGCATGACTTCTCACATAGGCCCATGCAACATGCCAACAGAAAATAATTAAAGACTCATCTCAATTTCTCATTTCTATAATATTTCAGGGCCCCAATTGCTTACAAGAATTAGCAGTAATCAATTGTGAATTGCAAGGCAACTTAAAATGAAAGATGAAATCACAAAATCTGAGAGAAAGTACTGTAATTCAAACTTTCAATTTACAGATGATCAGCCCATATGAGTGAACAAAATCACAAATGAACAAGGTTATTTTTAATACCTTTCTCCTAATGATGAATGAAAGATTTCAGTGCAGCCAAAAAAATAGTTTCTGGAATGATAGATCATAATTGGTCTACCAAGACTAGGAAAACTTGATTTAGAGGTCAAATATAATTTAGAAAAACATTAATTGAGAAGACCCTTAGTGCTTCAAAACACTGGTACTTCAGTAAAACTTGGTTCTGTAGTATAAAAATGTCATTCTCAAACCAATGTAACCTACATTTAATCTCCTGAAAGTATATTCCTTTTCAAATAAACTTTTAAAAATCATATTCACCAAAATAACACTTGACAAGTAGATGATAGTGACATTACAAGGTTTTCAAGTGTAGGGAGCAAGTTACAATAGAGTTGATTTACGTACCCAGCACTAATACCAAGCAAGTTCAACCATTCATTAAAGTGCAGAAATACTACCCCCCACCATTTGTGTTGTTCAGTAGGTGCCTTCCAGAAATGTGTTAAATAGATCAGCCTCCCATAATTCAAACCCAAATATTAGCTAATAAAGTAAATTTCATCACATAAGAAGGTACATTTTAAAGTCACTAATAGTTGCCTTATCATGTGTTGCCTTATCATATATTTTCCCTATCTGTGTAACATAGTAAGAAATATGACTTTAAGTCTTGATTATGGGTACTGATGAGAGATTTAACAAACATAAAATCTGTCTTTTATTTCTATCATATTCCTCTATGTAGTAAATTTTAGTTTTCTTCTTTTTCCAATACTTATAGGTAGTAGAAAAAATTATCCTATGTAAAATAAAATAATCACATACCATTGTACAAAGCCATTTATAAAAACTGGTAGGAATAAATTCTAGGCCATTTTTAAACGTTCCTTTTGACTAAAGATTAATCTTCCAAATGAACGAGAATAAAATCATGTCTAAGTTCTTCACATCTCCAGTCTTGCAAATTGTTATTGCAGATGAATGAATTATGGAAATATAAGCTGACATTAGTTGCCTATATATTCTCCATGCTGGCTGATACTCAGAATTTGCACAGCACAGGAAAACAGGTGCAATGACTGGCTTCTCACATCAGGGTGAAATTTTGGCATTGCTGGGCTTCGAACTCAGGGCCTAAGAGGCCCAACTGCCCAATCGGTCCACGTGATCACACCAGACTTTGAGCCACTAAGGAGATGGGCTCTTCCCAGGAAATGAGATCGAGCCACAGGAAGGCCAAAATAGTGCTCAATGCATCATTTAAACATGGGATGTATATTCACATCCGTGTGAGGACTGCATCGTGCATTGAGTGTACTTATTGTGTTTATTTTGTATGCTATTCATGGATTATTGTGTATTTTCTCATGTATATGATGACAGGTATAACTGCGCTGACATGGATAACAACTTATTCCCATGACCACAGGGTGGCCCATGCATTCTCCATCCTAGCTGAGACCCAAGACTTGCACAGGAAAGGAAAACATATGCAACCATTGGCGTCTTACATCAAGATGAATCTTTTGGCAGGGCTGGGATCTGAACTCGGGGCCTAGCAGGCCCAATTGGTGAATGGGTCCATATGAGCACAACAGCCTGTGAACGACAAAGGAGCTAGGCGTTTCCAGTACCTGAATTTGAGCCCCCCTGGGGGAGAGTGGGGAGCACAATAGTCATCCATTCATAAATAGAAGCTAGAATGCAAATAAGTACATATTTGTATAGAGTAGGATTGATGGTGACTTGTGATGGAATCCAATCTGTGTGTACCTATATTTGGGTATTTTCTGATGCATTCATTTCATGTCTGTGATGATTATTGTCATGCTTCATTAACTCTTCTTTACAAATAATCTATACCCCATGAGTCTTGTGTATCATTTCGTACTTGCATCATGCACAAACTACTCATTCAAGGATGAGATCGATCGCATACCATGACTCTTCCTAGGTCCAGAAACAAGTATCTCAGGATCTCCCACCATTCCCTCCTCCTAGGGGGACTGAATTCAAGCCTCAGTCCTGGAAAAGTTACTCCTTATATACATCTTAACGATAGGATTTATACTTCCGTTCAGATGTTCAGTCCATATTGTGTTTGGTGCGTTTATTCATTTTATTTCTTGTTTTATTAACTTATTTACCACTTATTTTATTGACTCTGATGACACTTATACCATTTATTACATTGTTTACATCCTATCACATAGAATCTAGATTTTAGATGTATGTGTTCTCCATCATGCCTGGCAGTGCTAGGATCTGATCTCAGGGCCTAGCAGGCCCAATTCATGAATGGGTGAGTTTGAGGATGGGAGCCTCTAGCCAATGAAGCTGATAAGTGGTTCCCACGTGCTGAGATTGACCCCCAGATTTGGCCAAAACAGCGATACATGGATAGGCAGACGGTGATATACAAAGAAATATATATTGTTAAAGAGTGGCCAGAGCCGTCTATCTATGATTGAATGACACCTACTATGTTCCTACCAACTCTTAGGTATTTATTATACCACCATTGAAGGAATATTATTCTTTTAATGCTTAATAAACTATACATTAAGATCAATCAGCATTCTAAGACTATTGCATCCAATTTTAGACTAGACGGATGCATGAACTACTTTTTCAATGGATATTCCCATGCAAAGGAATGAGTCTCTTGTGATCTCCTGCCATTGGTGTCAGGACTGGGATTTGAACCCAGGGCCTATGTTCACAGGTTGTCCTATGGCTTCACTGATAGCCCACAAGCCATCAGCAATGGCAGGTCATATCTACTTTGCAGCCATGTCATTCAAACCCAGGATGGTCACTGTGCAAAGAAAAAAATAATAAAACCCCAGCCCCCTGAAGGTTGCCACCTTTTCTGCTTTCCAGTTTTTTTTTTTCTAGAAAGTCCCCTGGGCCTAGGATCTTAGGATCAGCTATGGTTCTGGAGGCTGCACCCAAGCCGAGAGAGATCTAAGCTGAGGCAGAGTTTCCATGACCTGAGTTCAAGCCCCATGGTTGGCCAAAAGAAAAAAAAGAAAAAGAATAAAGAAAATATAGTTATTTAACTAAATTAAAAAAATAAGGCTACCTAGTTTGGCATTTCTGCTAGTTTTCTTTCCTAGCCTGGGATTTGAACTCAGGGTCTTGGTAAATCTGCAGCCATGTGAGGGAAGATTTGCTACTACTTGAGTTCAAACCTTGTGCCAACCAAAAATGAAAACTAAGTCACTGACCTAAGCAGGGGGAAGTAGTTGTGGAGATGGGAGGGAAGGTATGGTAGGGGGAAAACAAAGGAGGAGGTAACAATGCTCAATATGAAATTTACTCATTACCTTGCTCCTGTAAAATATTTTTACAATAAAAAACGAACAAAGACAAACAATGTAGTTCTCAGAGAAGCATTTTGGAGGTAAGGGAAGGATATCTGAGTGAATAGCTGTACAAAATTCTACACTTTTTAAAATGTTCAGTATGGAACTGAATAAACATAACTGCTTCCATTAAAAAATTAAGTCACTGTCTTGGAACTGGGGCCAGTATTTCTGCCATTGCTAGGATTTAAGCTTACCGTCCAGGTAACAATTTTGCATCATGGGTGAAGGCGAAGCTCACTGTCCATGAGGAAAGAAATTCAGGCTAGAGTTCCCAGGGCCTGAATGAAGGCCCTGAGATGGAAAAATATCTCTATACATGTGTAATATATGATATATATACTTACATATGTATGTTAATTTCATATTATGATTCAGGTGGATCAGTGGTAGAGCACTTGCCTTGCATGCCTGAGTCCCTGGGTTCGATTCCTCAGCACCACATAAGCAAAAAGAAAAAATCCTGAAGTGGCGCTGTGGCTCAAGTGGTAGAGTGCTAGCCTTGAGCTGAAGAGCTGAGGAACAGCACCCAGGCCCAGAGTTCAAGCCACACAACTGGACCCCCACAGAAAAAGAATGATTTTGTATTTTATTTTTCTTTGATTTATTTATTTATTGATTACTGTATTTAGTATTTTATACACATAATATTTATTACATTTTGCACATCTATTATAAAATTATACCCAATAATTTAGGACATTGACTCATTTTCATTAATATTTTATTAATGTTGAAACATAATACATAAATAAATGGAAGCATTTGTCACAGTCTTCACATTAGAGTCTCTCACAAGTATGAGCTTTGTCTTATTTATCTTTGGAAACTTCCTATCCGGTTTTCTTTAGATGATTTATACTCAGAAGCCTTTTCTTGAGGATAGGCAAGCGAGGTATAAAATTGTGAGGGTGGGGCTAGAAATGTGGCTTAGTGGTAAAGTGCTTGCTCAGCATGCATGAATGCCAGGGTTTGAATCCTCAGTGCCACATACTCAGAAAAAGCCAGAAGCTATGGAGTAGCTCAAGTGGCTAGCCTTGAGAAAAAGAAGCTCAGAGAGAGTACCCAGGCCCTAAAATCAAGCCCAGGACTGTCTAAAACCATAGGCCAGATGCCAGTGGCTCATAAGTGGAACCGTAGCTTCTCAGGAGGCTGATACCTGAAGACCACAGTCCAAAGGAAAGCCTGTTAGATTCTTATCTCCAGTGAACTACCAAAAGAACCCATCTGGCATTTTGGAATAAGTGCTAGAGTGTTCACCTTGAGCTGAAGGCCTCAGGGTCAGTGCCCAGGCTAGAGTTCGAGACACACAACTGGAAAAAGAGTGAGGGTTAATTAAAATACTTTTTCTATTTGTTAATTACGAGAATATTCTTTGGAAGATGAACACTGATGTACACCAGAATTGGACTCAGAGCTCAAGGTTCAAGTGTAGCACATACATATGCCCATCCTCTCAGACTGTAGCATTGTAATATTGTGTCCTACAGGGTTCTTAAAGATCCAAGGTTAAAAGGCTTAATATGCTCCACAAGCCCTTTGTGATAAGCAGTTGACTTGTATTGTCAATGTCATTACAGTTCTGAACCTAGCAGAGCACAAGTAGCTCATGCCCATCACTGTAGTTCAGGAGGCTGAGGTCTCAGGATCACAGGGTGAAGCCAGCCAGGGCAGGAAATCTATGACAAAATGACTTCCACTTCTGAAAGGTCAGATATTCAAGAGCTTCGTGTGTCTCCCTTGGTGATGAGAATTTACTTGCACACTAAATGTTCTTATAGTACTCGAGCTATAGAAGAAGGAAACATTATTTACCTATCCTGGATTCAGAGCCCTAGCTCTGTTAGCAGGAAGAACTCCAGTGTAACTCTGTTATTGAAGGACAGAAAACAGTTTCAAAATCCAGGCTAGGTGCAGAGACCAGGCCTACAGGATTAGGAGGCAGAACGTACACACTCAACAGGGAAGTGAGCTACAAAACGACTTCATTTATTCCAGGCACAACCAGTAATGTGGAAAACCTGTAACATTTGTTAAAGTTACACCAGGGTCAGGCTTTACTCGGCCTCTTCAAACAATGACTAATTAATCTTCCTCCCTCATGTGAAGGGGGACTCAGGCTACCTTTAGGTTACCAATAGAGAGCCAGTTTAGTGGGGGAGAGGGGAGGAACAGAGTAGAAAAACCCTGCTCTCTGGTCTTAGGGAGTGGGTTTTTGACTCGCCATCTATCAGATTTGAAGACCCTTCTACCTCTGCCTGTCCATTCTCCTTCCTTCATTCTCCACATAATTAATGCAAATCCCCAGACTAACTAGAGGCAGGACTGTTTCTATTTTGTCTCCAAGCACATGATTTAGAACCTAGCTCTGCCCTCTTGACTCTGGGGCCCTTGGTTGCCTGAGAAGTGGGAAAGAGACAGTCTTCCTGCTCTGTGGTTATGTGAAGGCACACTGCAAAAGGTCTCCTAACTGGGAAGTGTTCCCTTCTTTCCTCCTGACGTCCAAAGATTAAACTATCATATTTCTTTCTTTCTTTCTTTCTTTCTTTCTTTCTTTCTTTCTTTCTTTCTTTCTTTCTTTCTTTCTTTCTTTCTTTCTTTCTTTCTTTCTTTCTTTCTTTCTTTCTTCCTATCTATCTACCTACCTACCTAGGTATCTCTTTGCCAGGTCTTGGGTTGAACTTAAGGCCTGGGCACTGTCTGTAGCACTCTACTACTTGAGCCACAACACGAATTCTGGCCTTTTCTGTGTATGTGCTACCGAGGAATCGTACTCAGGGCTTCTTGCATGCTAGGCAAGCACTCTATCACTAATCCACATTCCCAGCCCCCTCATATTTTTCTTAATGGTAGTTTTTACATAAGTATGCTACCATTTTACTTCCTCAAGTTTAATTTTCTGAAGACTGGTTATTTCTAAGAAACCTTATCTTGTGTATCCCTGCCTGATTTGTTACTGTTCCTGCATTGTCCTCATAATAAAATGTAAATAAAGACTGCTGAGATCTTCAGTGTGCATCATATAAGGACACAGACCTGGAACCCTGGAAGAGAAAGCAATGGGTCTGACATGAAGAGGATGATGCAGTAGGCGCAAGGATCATATCTGAAAAATAAATAAATAAATAAATAAGAGAAGCAGCATTGCATACAGTGTGTTTGAACTCAGGGAGGTAATATACACACATAAGTAAGTAGGGCACTGATTCATAAACGTGGCCTTCTCTTTTTGAAAACGTTTTTGAGGCTATCCCATGTCTTAAACTCAGGGCCTGATGCATTCCTCAGCTGTTTTTCCCAAGGCTGAGGCTTTACCACCGCCACAGCTCCACTTCCAGCCATCTGGTCGTTAATTGGACATAAGTGCCTCCCAGGTTTTCCAGCCTGGTCTAGCCTGTTTCTTCTGCTCGGCTTTCTCTCTCAAAGCTCCATCTCTACCTTCTGGTCCACTGCTCCACTTCTGGTTTTCTGGTGGTTTATTGGACATAAGAGTCTCACAGACTTCCTGCTCAGGCTGACTTTGAAGGGTAATCTCTCAAAAAGGTTTCAAGTGGCTTTCGTCAGGGATTCACCAAGGAGCACCTCCACACAAACCTGGAGTCTAAATCTCGAGAGACACTAGAAAAGTGATGTATGAAGATGCTTCTAGTATATTCTAGATACTTAAGGTTGGAGACACACAAAACTCCTAATTTTTAGATCATTTTATAGGCAAAAGAAGCAATGCAGACAATATAAGGATCGCTCTAGCTTTTGGTCCTCCCATCTTGAGACAGTAAATTGCTGTAGCTCAATGGTAACTGACAGAGCTGGCATGTCCTGTGGACATTTGCACAGAAATTCTGTGACACTCATTTCTCACTTTTGGTTTCAAACCTATGAACAGATGGTAAGATGAGGAAGGAAAATCCTTCTTAGAGAAAGCAGCTATAAAGGACATGGGTAGCTAAGTTATAAATTCATAACCCTGGTATGACCCTATTAAGAAGTCAGGTTTCCAGATTAAAAAATGAAGAAGAAAAGAAAGAAGGTGCCAGTGGCTTCTCATTGTGTGATCTGAGCTCCTCAGGAGTCTGAGATGTAGAGAATCTGAGTTTGAATCCAGCCAGTGTAGGAAAGTCTATGACAATGTTATTTCTAAGAGATCACAGAAAAACCCAGAAGTGGAGTTTTGACTCAAGGTTAATGCACTATCCTTTAGCAAAAGGATCTCAGGAACAATGTCTAGGCTCATAGTTCAACACCAGGACCTGCCCCCTCAAAAATAACCTGTACCTCCATATCTTTGTATATGTATGTATGTATGTATTCCTATAGGTGAAGCTCCAGAGTAGTTACGATGAATGGCACCAAGCTAGAAAATTTGTATCCAATAAAATGATTTCATAACAGAGACTGATTTCATGAAAGTGAATGTTCTGTGGCTCCCCTCACTGTTCCCAGTATAGCCTGAGGGTTTCTCTGCATCCCAGGCCTGCTGAAAGAAGTCTCCCTCATTGTCTGGACAGGCAGACAAAAGGCCTCACTTCTGTACAGCTATGTAACAAACAACTACATCTGTGTCAGATTGTGAGAATGAGTGTGAGTGGGCTCTGAAGGTCAGGATAAAGGTCTAATTTTAGCCCAATCTATTTCTTTCCCCAGTGCTCTGGTTTGACAGGAAGCCATTTGTGCCATCTCCCGTGGCAGGCCAAGTCCTGTGCACTTATCCTGCCATTGTGAGACTATATTCCGGTGTTCAGATACAGTGCTCAATATAATTCAGCAGTCCTTCTGGCAGACAACTGGGGCACTGAAACTCATGAAATGTTTCATTGAGGACGATGATGGGCCTATGATGTCTCTCCTAGGTTTCTGGAAGCTTGGGAAATCCAAGCACATATCTGATATCACAAAGCTTCCTGTCATCTAGGGCTGTTGAAGCTCTTCAGGTTTTGAAACATTTGACCTCTCCAAGTTGGGTCCTGGCTGGCTAGGTTTGGGGGTCGAAAACAGGGCTGGGGTGCTGACCATGAGCACAGTGTAGAAGCCCGGTGCTTTACCATTTTGTCTAACAGCACCACTTCTAGTCTGTGAGTGTGTGTGTGTGTGTGTGTGTGTGTGTGTGTGTGTGTGTGTGTGTGTGTGTGTGTGTGTGTGCATGAGCCCGTGTGTGCACAGGAGGTTGAACTCAGGTCCTGAGCACTGTACCTATTTTCTCTTGTACAAGGATACTCCTCTCCCACTTGAGCAACAGAGACACTTCAGGCTTCTTTTTAGTGATATGGTCCTGAGAAATCAAACCCAGGGTTTCATATATGTAAAGCAATCTACACTCTACACATTCCCAGCCCTCTACTTCAGGTTTGTTAGTTTGTTTCTGTCTTTTCTTTATTGATGTAGGAGTTGAAATCTGGGCCTGGGTACTGTCCTTGAACTCTTCTCCTCAAGTCTTGTGCTCTACCACTTGAGCCAAACACCACTTCAGCTTTTTGGGGGGTCCATCGGAGCTAAGTGTCTCAAGGACTTTCCTGCCCAGGCTAGCTTTGAACCATGATCCTCAGATCTCATCCTACTGGGTAGCTAGGATAACAGACATGAGCAACAAGCACCCAGATTCCACTTTGGGTTTCTTAGTGGTGAATTGGAAATAATAGGCTCATGGAGATAATAGGCTTTAGTGTCTGGGATAGTTTGGAACCCAGATCCTCAGATCTCAGCTTTCTGAGAAGACAGGATGACAGACCTTAGCTATAGACCCCTAGGCTGTGGCTTCTGCTATAAGGGGATCCATGTCTCCACGTGGTAGAGCACTAGTCATAAGCCCAAGAGGTAAGGGCCAGTACCTAGACCATGAGTTCAGGGTTCATGACTGAGAAAAAACAAAACAAAACAATTGTCTGCAGGAGACAACTTACTAGTCTTCAGTAATACATCTTTTTCCCTGCCATGGGGACATAAATGAGCCTCAATATTCTTGTCTGCATAATCATCTCAGTTGTGGAGATCTTATAAGGACCTGAAGAAAGAATGCACCCTTTGAAGGACACAGCACATTGCACTCTTTGCATGACTTAGCACACAGCATCCTTTGAAAGACTCAGCACACAGCATCCAATGCAGGATGCAGCAAACTGCACCCTGTGAAGGACTCAGCACCTAGCTCTATTCCACAAGCTTTCATTAGAATTAGGGTGCTTTTATCAGTATCACCATTCTTTGAGGAACACTTCACAAACCACACAAGTTCACATCTATTGGTTTAGTGTGGTGGTTTTTTTTTGGGGGGAGGGGGGGTTAGCCATGGGGCTTGAACTCAAAACATGAGGATACTATTCTAATAACATTTGATCAAGACTAGAGCTCTACCACTTCAAGCCATATTTCAAAGATTCTAGCAGACTTCCTGCCAAGTTTTAAAGGCCCTGAGCACCCAGGATATGGGGATAAGCCAGGGTAACCAGGATGATGGGGATAACCCATGGATCTGGGTTGCAGCAGTTTACATCTGGCTAAGTCAGGTTAGGTGGAATCTGTCAGCCCCAGACTCCTAGATTGCCCTGTGATGAGGTATTTGAAGTCCTGTCCTTCTTGCCCTTCTATAGTTGCAGTTAAAACATTCTACTTTTTTTTGGCGGCAGTCCTGGGGCTTGAGTATGCGCTTTGACCCTGTTCCTAAGCGTTTGTGCTCAAGGCTAGCACACAATTGAATGAAAGACAGCAGGACTTCTGGGTTTTCTGTTTATGTGCACTGAGGAATCAAACCCAGTGCTTCATGCTTCCTCGGTGAACATTCAACCACTGAGCCCCAGGAGTGAATGAGATATAAATAGATAGAGATTGTTGTATAAAAATATGATATACACAAAAAGAGAGATGTCTGCATATTATTAAATTATAGATAGTATTACTACCAATTATTAGGTATTAAATTATGTCTCCATTTAATGATGTGTCCCAGTTAACAATTAATAAAGCATTAATTAAAATTACTCAATATCCTGTTATTGTTTATCACATATGTACGTACATTCCTACTATAGTTATGTATTTTATAGAATGAGACATATTCCTATATATTATTAAATTATGCATCGTGTGTTACTACCAATTATTAGGTATTTGTGTTTCCATGAAATTTTTATTCTGTCAATGCTTAATAAAATATTAAACTTAATCCACGTCCTATAATTTTTGTGTCTAATTTTATCCTAGAATGATTCCCTACTAATTCAATCTGTTTTTCATTTATTGTAATGACAATTCTTCCACCTTTTTACATTTATTACATCCTATTACATAGCATATAGATTTGCATCTGAATTATACATCCTAACTGTCAAAGAGCACTTTCAAAGAAAAAGAAAACATGTTTCACACTCGGCTTCTCACATCTGAACTCACAGTCTACAAAGCCCAATTCATTAATGGGTAAGTATCAGCATGCCAGCCTGGAGCATATTAAGCTGACTAGCATTTCCAGCACCTGAGATTGAGCCCTAAGAGTTGACAAAATAAGAACACATTGATATGCAGATAGTAGTACACAAATAAATATAGATCATTATAGAGTGCAGGAGATGTCTACACATTATTCAGCTATATAGGCTACATTCCTGCCAATTCTTGGGTGTTTATTATGCCTTCATGTAATTAATATTATTGTTTTCAGCCTTAATGAATTATTAATTAAATCAACCACTGTCCTGAAACTATAGCATACATGTAATTAATAGTATTCTTTGAATGTGTCAAAAAGCATTCATTAAAATCAATTGGCCTCCTAAAATCACTCTAATTGTATAGTAGTATTCAGAAATAACTAGTTCAACCTTGCTATTCATAATCTTCCATCGGTATTCCTATGACTAGGAACGAGACTCTTAGATCTCTTAGGGGTCAGGACCGGGCTTCAAACACAGGGCCTATGTTGCTGTGTTGGCCTATGGCTTCCCTGGTAGCCTGCCAGCTTTCAGCAATGCCAGGTCATTTTTCAACATTTACCAACATTTTTCAACCGTGTCATTCAGACCCAGTATGGTCACCTAGCAAAGAAAAAAATGTAAAATTGGCAGCCACCTGCAAATTGCCAGTGTATTTTCTGTTTTGCATTAAATTTTTTTTCCGGTCAGCCATTGGGACCCAGGAACCCAGGTTTGGCTATGGGTCCAGTGTCTGCACCCCAGCCTAGAGTGATCAAACCTGAGGCAGAACTGCCACTACCTGAGTTCAAGCTCAGTGCTTGACAAAATAAAAATACATACAGGAGTTCCAGGAAGATGGCAGAGGAGAAGCTGGAGGCTAAACAAGCTCTCGCATAGAAAGCAGTTTTAGTGCTCCAGTGAACAGTCCTAAGCCAGAGAATCACACCAAGTGTGCCATCACAATACACAGAGTTAGGCCAGAGAGAGAAAATCCAGGCAAGGAAACAGATCTGTGCACTTGTCAGCAGCCACCGCTGTGGCAGCAGTGGCTGCTGTGGCGGCCGTAGCCGCCATACCTGCAACACAGAGAGTCCAGGACAACGACTCCAGATGCAGCAGGCGAGTTGATTCTACTCAACACCAGGAAGAACTGACAAGGAACAGACATCTTCATCCTGCAGATTGCATACCAGAGACGACCCAAGAACCAAGAATCTGGCATGAGTAGAAGCCTGACATCCTCACTCCTTCTCAGGGAGCAGAGGAAGGAAGAACATCCCTCCCCTCCCCACTACCAGAGATCTCCATCTTTGATACTGACAGAGGCCTGGCTGAGCAGCTAGCTCCAACTCAGGCCTTGAAAGAAAACAAGAGTCATTTACCAGGTCACAGGAACCTATTCTGACATTCCAGGCTCAGCTACACCCAGCGGAAAGTGACCCAGCACAGCTGAGAAAGCTCCACCAGCCCCAGGAGTGGCTTTCTTCACTGGATAAACTGAGCCAGAGGCTGCCCCTCCCTATAGTAGCCTTGACAATCAATTGACATTCAGTAAACATAAACCCTGAGAATGGCTCCAGGCTGGGCTCTGTCAGTGTCTCAGAAGCTAGCCCCCCAGGGAAAAGCTACTATTTGCTAAAAGGCCTCCACCCTACCAGAAATTAGCCTCATCACAGCATCTCCAAACTAGAAGAAACAGCCATCTCCCTCTTTTGTGAAACTCAAAGCAGATCTCCTTCTCATTGAACTAGCCTGGGAGGAGGATCACAAAATTCTGGGTAAAGCAGATCATTTTTCTGCCTGCTCAAACAAACTGACTTAAGAGACCAACCAAGCCACAGGAAAATCAAACACCACAAGCAGACCAGAGACTCCAACAAGAGACAGTTACAGACACAAGGGAGATACAGGATCTACCCATCCCCACCAAAAAATATCAAAGAATTCTTTTTTTGTACATTTCATAATTTTTTTAAACTTTTTAAAATTTTTAATTTTTATCTTTAAAAAATATTTTTTATTAACTCCTTTTTTCTTGCTCTTATACTTTTTATTTTAAGGGTATATGTGTGTGTGTTTGTGATTTTTTCTTTTTTTTCTTTTTATTCATTTTTTTGTTTAGCTCTACAGACTTTTTGATCCTTTTCTTTCTTTCTTTCTTTCTTCCTTTCTTCCTTCCTTTCTTTGTTTCTCATTCTTTTCACTTTTCCTCTCTTTCGTTCGTCTTTGTGTGACTTAATTGCTGTTCTGCTCATCCTCAGATATACCCGTAGTCGATTATTAGACATTAACCCCCATTTTGTACACACTTAATCCAGAAATTTATTACTCAGTTCAAAATCTCTTAGACTTAAATTCCTTAATAGCAGTATTACTTCTATGTACCTATATGATATTTTAAGCATTTTTATTTTTAAGTTTTTCACATCTCATTCTATCCCTCCCCTTCTCTTATCCTATCCTCGTTCTTCTCTGAATATTACTTTGTTAATTTGCATAATTTATGTGTTTCTCTTTTAATTTTTGTTTCTATTTTTTCTTGCCCTTTTTTCTTTTTTTCTCTCTCTCTACTATCATTCTATCCAATCTATTTCCCGCTTAGATATTAGTATTTAGTCAAGTTAACTCTCCCTCTACATTTACACATCCCTCTATTCCTATTTTTACTCACATATCTCCCTTAACCTAATAATGTCTGCTTTGCCAAATTCTTCTTTGCAGTTTGCAGCACACTAATACATAGTTGTTCGATGTTGAATAGATATATCTGTTGAACTAGGTTGTATCTGCAGACTTTTTACTTTGCAACTACAGACTTTGGTTGATGCTTGCCTTAAGATAGTGTTCTAGCACAAAACTGGTGTTTCATTCATCCCAAATGGGCAGAACAAACCTGAAAAACACAAGAAAAATGGTAAATCCGGGTATTTCAACTCCCACTCATGGTAATTAGGGGACAGAACAGAAAATGAATAATCCAGAGGAGAGTTCCCAAAAAGCTCTGCAAACACTACTGGTAAACATGGTAAATGAAAAAATTGAAAACCTGCAAAGACTTCGTGTGAGCGTGATAGGGAGAGAGAGAAGACAAATGAAAGGTCAATACAGGAATATCATGAGCCTGAGGAAGCTACTCAAAGACTGATACAGGAATTGTATGAGCAGCTTGAGAACACTCAAAGAGAAATAAAAAAATGGTGTGAGCAGGCTGAGATCAGTCAAAGAGATAGACAGGAATTGCGGGAGTTGGCTTAGAAGAGACAAAGAGAAAGTCAGGAATGGTGTTAGGAGGCTGAGAACACTCAAGAGAACAATAGGAATTGAGTGAACATAAGGAAGCTAATCAAAGAGTGATACAGGAATTGAGAGAGCAGCATGAGAATACACAAAGATCACTAAAGGCATCCATGGAATCTATAAACAGAGAGCTGAAAGAAGTCAGGAAGTCCACAAAGGGAACGCTGACTGGAACCCAACAGAAGGAATGGGAGTCCAAGGAAACCATAACCAATCAACTAAGTGATTTGAGAATAAACACTGAACAACAAATTAAGGAAGTAAAGAAGTTCATCCAATATCTAAATCAAAGCTCCAACAAAGAATTGGAAGCCATCAAAGCCAACAAACTAGAAGGAAAAGAAATTAATAACAAAGTAGAAAGTCTTGATAGTAGATCGATTCTCGGGGATTGAAGACAGCCTAGATATTATAGAGAAAGAACATACAACCATTCAAGAAAAATCCAGGAAATATGATAGATCTATTCAACACATGGAAGACACCATCAGAAAGCCTCATCTGAGGATAATGGGTGTAGAGGAGAACCTAGAATCAGAAGTTAATTGTATAGGAAATTTGTTTAACAGGATCCTAGCAGAGAACTTTCCAAACATGCAAAAAGATAGGCCTATTAAGATAAAAGAAGCTTTTAGAAATACAAATAGACATGGCCAAAACAGGACATCCCACTCTCACAGTATAATCCTCGCAGGATCAATTCAGACCAAGGAAAACATCCTTAAAGCTGTCAAGGAGAAAATATCAATCACCTATAAAGGGAAACCAATTAGAATCACCTCAGATTTCTAAGCAGAGACAATTCAAGCAGGAAGACCATGGAATGATGTATGCCATGCCATAATGACAAACAAATATCAACCAAGAATACTATACCCAGCTAAACTCTCATTCATAACCCAAGGTCAAAGAAAGTCCTTCCATAGCAATGAAAAATTTAAACAATTTATCTCCACAAAACCAGCCCTACAAAAGATTCTTAAAGATGTCCTACACATAGAAAACCAACAAGACCACAATAAAGGCCAAGAAACTAAACCCAAACTGAGAATCCAAGAAGTATAGGAAGAACTCAGTTGCCTCAGCCCCCAAGAAGGTGGATAAAATGGCAGGAACTCCCTAATACCTCTCAGTCCTATCTCTCAACATTGATTAACTTAACTCTCCAATTAAGCTACATAGACTGTCTAGTTCAATTAAAAAGCAAGATCCTTCCATCTGCTGCCTTCAGGATTCACGTCTTGCTCATAAAAACAAAAACATTTTCAATATGAAAGTCTGGAACAAAATCTACCAAGCAACCGGCCCCCATTATCAAGTGGGAGTTGCAATACTAATATCAGATAAAATACACTTCAAATTAAAACTAGTGAGAAGAGATAAAGAAGGTCACTACACACTAATTAAGGGATATCTCCTTCTGGAGGATATTACAATTCTAAATATCTTCTCACCAAACAACGGAGAACCTAAATTTATCCAAGAAACACTACTTTCCCTCAAATCCCAAATAGATCCAAGGACTTTAATTGTTGGGGACGTTAGCACACCACTTTCCCCACTAGATAGATCAACTCGGCAAAAACTCAAAAGAGAAAGTGCGGACCTAAACAACTGCATAGGTAAATTAGATTTAACAGACACATACCGAATATTTCAACCAGCAGCATCAGAATACATGGTTTTCTCAGCAGCACATGGAACATTTTCCAAAATAGACCACATTTTAGTCCACAAAGCAAACTTGTCCAAATTCAGACACATTGAATTTATACCTTGCTTTCTCTCAGAACACAAGGGAATAAAATTAGAACTCAACACTAAAAAACACCAAAGAGGGTCCTGTAACAACTCAAGGACCCGGAACAACACACTGCTGAATCACGATTGGTTCATGGAAGAGATTAGAAAGGAAATTCAAGTGTTCGTGTTATTCAACAAAAATGAGCATACAAACTACCAGCTCCTCTGTGAAACAGCAATGGCAGTACTCAAAGGCAAGTTTATAGCTCTCAGTTCTTACATCAACAAATTGGAGAGATCTGAAACCAAAAATTTAATGAGACATCTGGGCCTCCTTGCAAAAGAGCAGTAAAATAAACCCCAATGCAGTAGACGAAAACAAATAATTAAAATTAAATCAGAATTAAATGAATTAGAATAAAAAAAAAACACAGAAAAATCAACACAACAAAGAGTTGATTCTTTGAAAAAATCAAAGTGATTGACAGACGCTTAGCAAATCTTATCAGAAAAAGAATAGAACACACCCATAATATGTATTATAATTTAGGTCCAGTGGTAGGAAAGGAAGTGGAAAACAATACTACATCCAGTAAAGCTGACATTCCTATTACATCACTAAGGAAGTAGTGTTACGACCTGCAGGATTCATAGGGTTGTTGCATGTGACATTACTATGTAAAACACTATTAACTATCATCTCAGACATCCATAACATTCTGCTTTCATTTTCAAGATCAAGAGCCAAATATCTATGACTTTTTATTAATTGGGTGTGTTTCTTAGGAATGAAGAAGGAGGATTTGGTAGTTGATGATGGAAAAAATATATGTATTATCTCCTTGTCCAAATTTTTTGCAGTTTTATTTATTTATTTTTCTTCTTTATATTATTTTTTATTGTGAAAATACTGTACAGAGGGGTTACAATTACATGGGCAAAATAATGAGTACATTTCTTAGCAAGCATTGTAGCCTCCTCTTTTGATTACCCTTCCCATCCCTTCCCATCCTCCCCCTGTCCCCCCACCCAATCCTCCCCACTACCCTCCCCCACCAAAGTTGTAAAGTTCATTTTTCGACATAACGTCTTGTACATCTCATTGTTGCAATGGGTCCACCTGTATCTCTATTCAAACGAAGTTTTGCAGTTTGAAAAAGTGCTACTGATCAACTCACACTTACATCTAATTGACTTGCTGTCTGCACAAGATGCATATAAATGAAGATATTTATTCTGTTGGATAGTCACATATATTAACAAAATCCATTTTTGGAAAATAAAAGATACTAGGTAAGAAATTATAAAGTATTGTCTTTAAAATGGTTTATTTTCTTGGAGAACAAAATGTAGTATTGAAATGATTAGTCCAGCTTTCTTCGAGATTTTATGCTGTCTCAGTATCAAAATGTTCTCTAATTCCTGTAACATCCAAGCATAAAAGACATGATTTGAAGATCTCAGTAGTTTTAGAAACAAAGGTACATAATACCTTCCTTCCTGCAGAGTCATGTGAGCACAAGTATGATTGATTGTATTATAGTTCTCTTTTTTTTCTCTTTATCTCAAGTGTTGCATATCTTGGTATATTACTCTATGTTTTGCATCAGCTTCTGTAGGTGAGATTTACCTCTACCTGCAATGTAAAAATGGATTATGTGAGTTATTTCAGCCTAAAAAAGTGAACCAGAATTGGAGAAAGATTATTTCTAGGGGAAGATTTTTATCTCATTGTCTGTGTCTAAAAGCTGACTTGTTTTCCCTTAGCCATAAAAATAGCATATTTCAGAGGGAGTCTTCCTTCAATTTATATACTGGAAGAATATAGCATGTCAAATTGAAGCAAAACTCAAATACAGCCTCATACATATAACACAGGGAGAATTAAGCTAATATTAGAATGTGATATTAAGATGTTAGTTTCTTACCATCCTTGTATACCATTATGATAGTTGACTATAGCACACCAGAATTAAACAAATCTTAACCAAGAACTTAACAAATAGATAACATTTTCTGTAGGAAATTATTATAATATTTTATAAATAAGCATTCTCCATGTGATCACTTGTAGGGTTATCTTTCCTATAGATGTGTTTAATCACTCTAGAGCATTGTATCTAATATCCATTATCATTATCCAGACCTTGTGATTGTGATGAGGAAGAATAATATATCTAGATTTCTTCTTCTCTTTCCCTCTTCTCCTATTTCTAGTGTGAATTCTCATCCTTTCTCCAAATTCTATTAATAATGGAAGAATGACTCATTGTGGATATCAAGCAAAAGGCTTCAAATCAAGAATTTCATTCTTTCAGAAACAGATGAAATAAATCAGAGTGGCTCAAGGAAGAATAAAATCAGGATTTTTTCCCCTCTCTGGCTTTCACCTTAGAGGCTGAACATGACTCTAAATATCTAATAAACCATTTCCCTCGACTAGTTTTTTAAAAACATATTTTTTAAATAAATGATAATTTAAAAATAAATAGTAATTTGGTGTTTGTTTTTGGGAGGCATGAAATAAGACTGCATTAACAATGTTTGAGTTGAGAGACTAAATTATATCAGAATCTTATAAAATGAAAAATAGACGATTTTAAGATAAATAGCTTGTAGATACATTTTTAATGTGATATACCCACAAAGTCATCAATTTTCTTCCTTTCCTCTCCCTGCTGATTCAACTTCAATAAGCAGTTCATGTAATTCAAATGGCTGCCTTTCTTTCAAAAATAGATTAGACCCAAAAAAGTTAGAAAAAGAGAACCAGTATTGGGTGATGCATTCTTTAAAAATAGCAGTCAAATAAATATTAACCATAATTCCAAAATAATAACAATCAAATGCTCTTGAAAAGAGAAGATTGTATGCAGAATATATAAAATGTGATAGTGCCAGAACTGCTTCAGGCATTTATGATTTCTAGTACATGACAATGTTTTAATCAGGATTAATTGCTTTCAGGGACTAAATTTTTTCTAGTTATATTTCATTGAAGGAATATCTTGTTCAGGTTAATGAAAGGATAACAGGTTATAATAGAAAGAATGCTACACACTCATTGTACATAGCAAAATACCTTCACAGAATATCTGCCTTTCCCACATACCTAATCCTTCAAATGTAGATTTGAATTATATATATGTTTGTAAAATAATAACCTCTCATTACCCAAGGAGAACAAATTTGAATAATTATCATATGGGGGAAGTATACTCAAAGGTAGTTAAAAGTCCCAGGTGTAGTTCAAAAGGGACATGATTAGGTAAGAACCATCAGAAAGATGTAAAGAGCCTACATTAGAAGATAAAGGAAAAAATAACAACCCAGATTCTGAATTTCTGGGAAGCAGAACAGGAGATAAATGTCTTTTCCACTAGAATCATTTGAAAAATATTTTAGCACTGTGGGTGTCTCTATTTTAATCTAGTGAGACTTCTTTTAGATTTCTGTCCTTTAGAACTGAAAAACAGTAAGCCAAATAACTTGTAGAAATACTTTACAGCAGTTTTGGTTTAGTAAATTAATTCAACTACATCCTTTTCCTAATGAAACTACAGGGACACCATATTTCCTAGTTTCTGGGAATAAGAAAAAGTTGCCACCAGCTTAGTATACATGTATGATGAACATACTACTAAGGGCCTTGAATTAATGAAGTCTTGAAATACTAAATAATATCTAAATAAGAAGCTCCCTATCTTTATTTGCACATTTGGGGATCACTAAGTACCAAAATTATGTAGAAGGCTAGGGTAAGAATATGGTAATGAAATCTGTTTGCTAATATTATAAAGATAATTTATGTCATGTTGAGTTAGAGTTTCTAAAGTAATTAAAAAAGGTAAAACAGAAACAGAGAAATTAGAGAATCCAGTAAAATTATAGTCATCAGAGGATGGTATAGAATATTATAGGAACACTAGATGGTGAAAAAGAAGATAACAAAAATGAGTCCCCTGGAACAATGCGAAACAAAATCTACACCACAGATTGTCATATAGCTAGAAAATAGTTTCCACTATGCTGTCTTTGATATTTTAGGTTTGTTTACACAGGAACTTTCACCTCTTAGGAAATGACCTTTATTAATACTCAAGGCTTTGTGGCTTATAACCCAGAAACAAATAATGCTTCTAAATTTAAACAAGCATGATACTAAGCGTAACCCAGGCTATAGCTGATAAATAAGAATGATCTTCGGGAATAGTCAAACAATCTTGAAATTTTTCATACCTTTCTTCTTCTCCAACATGAGAAGTTCTAGTCAAGATATGTAAAACATTAATAAAGGATTTTTATATTTTTTATTGTTCACTCCAAAGCAAATACACTTTCCTCTTTGCAAGCCTGACTTTGGAAGAGTCACACCCTCACGATTATTTTATAGACAAAAGATTACTGCTTTGGCTTAGGTGTTTTCCTGCCTTTGGGTGTTGGTCTCTATTATTTTGGCAACTCCATAGAAAAACAAGATAAATCCATTACGCTTATATTGAATTGTTCAAAGTCAAGATGTCTTCAAACACAGTTTTCTGTTATCTTCTTCATTGCTAATTAAAGTTTAATTATTGCTCTTTAAATGCAACAAAAACGTGTTACTTTAATGTATATTCTCATTGAAACTGGTGATTAGAGGAGTATCTGTGATTGCTTTTTTAATTGTTTTCAAGTATTTTCCATATTGCCTTTGTTGCGGTCTTCTAGTCAGGAACAGAGGGTTACCCAAAAAGATGTTCCTAAGATATAAGATGTTAGGCAGAAAAAACTAGATGTATAATTAAAGATTTTCATCTCTTAAGAGACTGCAAAGCTCACAAGACATTTTGCTATTATTGGCATGGTTAAGATCACTTGAATGTTTTGGATCTTAAACTAAGTGAAATTCATGTAAAATGTTACAGTTGTTCCAAACAATGATTATAGCTTATACTTTTTTGCTCCAATGAGATGAAATCTCTGATAAGGTTGGAGGGTATATCGATTTTAGGGTAGAAGGGTTAATGTTAAAAAGCCAAGTGAAATTGCTAAAACAGCACTGCCTATCACATATCATTTAATTATACTTAGGGTATATAAGTATATAAACATACAAATATGAATTGAGTGACAAATATGTGATTTACAAAATTCAATGACAACTAAATCCAGAAAAATACTTCTCTATATTTATATAAACTAGTATATCTAGTGAGGATTTAAAAATTTTAGAATAGATATTTTAACATTTATGTCAAAATATTTATTTTAATTGTTTATTTTTAGTCAGTTGTGGGGCTTGAAATCTGGGCCTGGACACTGTCCCTCAGCTCTTTAGCTCAAGACTAGTGCTCTACCCCTTGAGCCACTGTCAGTTTTTGGTGGTTCATTGGAGATAAGAGGGTCGTCGGCTTTCCTGCCTAGGCTGGCTTTGAACCATGATTCTAAGCTTTCAGCCTCCTTAGTAGCTAGGGTTACAAGCATGAGCTACTGGCTCCTAGATACATAATTATTTTTTACATATTTCTAAAGTATTGAGTGGTAATCCCATTTATTTATATATTGTGTAATGATAAGCTCCATTAATTTCTGCATGTAATGTTTCTTTTTAGTGAGAATATACTAAAACGTATCTTCTGGGTGTGATGAAATATTTATTCTTAACTATAATAACTTTGTTTCTTGTGGTATACAATTAATATATTTACTTTTACTCAAAGAAGTCTGCTAATTTAAGTTAAATAAAACATGATTTGTAAAGTGAAAGTAATTTATGGTTTCATTGATTGTTTTAAGAAAACAATTATGCCTTTTGTTTTCAATTATATTTCTGTGGGAATGTGTGACACTCATTGATTTAACTTTAAAATTAATAACAGTTATATTATATCAAGTTGATTCAAACTTGTATTTGAAAATTGCACACTTAACACAAGTATACTTCCACTTTCCTCTACCACATAATTAAAATAACAGTAAAGCAAAATTGGTGTTAGCCATTTATGTGTATAATCCTAGAACTCAGGAGGCTGAGACCTGAATATTTTAGTTCAATGTCATTCCAAACAGATAAAATGTGAAAACTTATCTCCAATTATCCAGCAAGAAACATAAGGTGAGCATGTGACTCAAGAATAGAGTGTCATCAGCCATGAGCAAAAAATACAAGGGAGACCATTAAACATCTAGTTCAAGCCCTAAAAATGACATATACACACAACAACAACAAAATGTACTATGATTATTAATGATGAAGACAAAATAGTAAAAAAAAGAAATGTGTAAACATCTGGAAGACAGAAATCATTTGACATAATTTTGATTCATGAGAGGGAAAAGTCACAGCCTCATTTGTACAATTTCATTGTAGTCATTTGCGTTGAAACCTGGCTACTGGGTAACATGTGAAAGAGTAGACTGGATTACCTGACATAGGAGAAATTGCCTGTTACTATGTACCATCCCACTCTGCAAAGTTTAAAATCATGCTTGTTAATTTAAATAAACTTATTGTTAGAGACTGTTTGGTCCACACAGACTGAGGTCCTTATTTTGAGGCTTCAGACCAGTGCTTTTTTTTATAACCACTCCTGTTTTACCCCTATTCCCTTGTGCAGCTATACCTTACTTAGCTGGCACTAAGCCAAGTCTTTGAACTAGACACTCCTGCTTTAATGCCTCCCTTTCTCCAGCTACAACTCATTTCACATACTATCTCTGTCTTAGCATTAGTTGTTTTCTGACTAATCCCCATCAGAAAACACTTATATTCATGTAAACCCACTATAAATAACCTAGTTAGAAAAGGGAGAAACGGTTTACCATTGGCTGAGACTCTTATCTGTAGGTTTGCTCCCTAATAAATCTGTGCTACACTATCTCTTTTTTTTCATGGCTTTTGAGTCTGACAAATGATTTGGTTTGATGTAATCCCATTTATCCAGACTTGCTTTGGAAATTTTGACCTATTCCAAGGAGCCCTCATGATTCCCCTAACTCTTCCTGTAAGATTCCTAAGGCATCTGCACTTACATTGAGCTCTTCAATCCATTTGGAATTGATTCTGGTGCAGGAGGATATAAAATGATCTAATTTCAGTTTTCTGTGTACAGCCAGTTAAACCAATTTTTTGAAGAGGCTGTTTTTCTTCCATCCTGTGTTTCTGGCTTCCTTATTAAAGATTATGTGCCTATAGGAGTGGATTCATTTCTGGATCTTGAATTCTGTTGCATTGATGGAATTCTGTGCTTCCATGGGAAAGAATGGTATTACCCCATTCTGAAGAAATGGAAAGACTGGGGGAAAAATGCTATTAAGTGAAATAAACCAGATCCAATTAAATATATGCTGCATGGTTTTCCTCATTTCTAATAACTAGATATGCCCATAAATCTACTAGTTAATCCAATAGATAGTAAAAGACAAATAATTAAACGTGGATATGATTAACAGCACTCTAAGCATTCACATGGCAAGAACAAGGGAAGCTATTCTTAGGAGAGGATCGCAATGGCTCAATAGCTATGTGCATATGAACAGATAAATGTTGCTTATTGAAATGAACTCTAAGAATCAATCATATATATGAAATACTTATATCTATATATAATTTTAAAAGATGTCACAAATAAATGACTTCTCTATAAACTCAAAAGCAAATTTCTAAGTTTAGAAGATAAAATTGAGTTTTCAACACATAAAATAAAATATATAGGGGAAAAGGTGGGAGAGAAAATATAAGATGAAAAGTATAATAGATAACTATTGAAGAATTCATAAACAATTTTCAAAACTATACAAGAGAGCTTGGGTACAGCTAAGTTGTAGAACCAGACTAATATATACAAAGCCATGATTTCAATCTCCAAACCTAAAGGTCTAATAATAAGTTAATAAATAGTAATAATACAATATTTACTTGAAATAAATGCTTTTATATTAGAGAGGCCTGAATCCTGAAACAGTAAACAAAATACTGTCAATTCTTGTATCCAATGAAATGAAACCAAGAATGAAGAAAAAATATTTTCTTTTTATCCATTCCTTTCATTTTCTGTTTTCTTCTTTTCTTTTTCCTTTGGCACTACTGGTGCTTGAAATTGCTAAGGCTCTAACCACTTTAGATTATTTTTCAGGCCAAGCCTCCCTTGAGCAATGATCTCTTACCTATGGCTTCCACATCGTGAGATAACAGGAAAATTACACTATATCTAGCTTTCTTTGTTTTTGTAGATTTTTGCGAATTTTTTTTGTCAAAACTCTCCATTATATCAGTCTTCTAAATATCTGCCTCCTAATTAGCAAGGTATATTTTATCTCAAGTTTGGGAACAAACTTGTTTTTAATGTAAACATTCAATATTGACTTCTGTTTTCTAGATATCATTAAATTATATTGAGGTTAGTATGGATCTTTATGATGTTGTAAGAACACACATAATTCCCTTGAAATCTTTTTCCAATTAATTTAAGTATTTCTATTATACATCACAAATACGACATTAATATTTCACAAGTACTTTATGGAGACTTCAGTTACTTTATTTTGTGACATATTAACCACAATATAATTTTATCAAGTCTATATGAATATACAATATTTACAGATACATTATTTAGAGAATTAATTCATAATGTTTACTTTTAATATTTTTTGGTAAGTACTTGGTTTCAAATTCAGAGCCTTGCATTTGCCAGGCAGGCACCTTACCACTTGAATCATGCCACATCCAGTAATTTTTGCTTTGATTGTTTTTGATATAGAATCTTGCATTTGTTTATTCCTTGGCTACCTAGATACTGAACTTCCTAGTTGTATGTCCAGTAATAGGTAGGATGACATCCACACATTGGCACATCCAGATTTTATTGATTGAGATGGAGGTCTCTTGTATGTTTTCCAGTTTGACCTTGAACTGCGACTATCCACGTTTCTACTTTCAGAGTAGCTAGGATTATAGGTATAAATCACCTCATTTGGCTTCTATTATTTATGTTTATGAAAAGTCTGAAAATATGAGAAAATCATCTAGAGGTTACTGCCATACCAGATTCTAGGTTATTCATTTGTTTGTTCTTTCACAAACTGTTATGTGACAAACTGTTTTATATAGCGATATGGCACATCAATAATACAAACATATATTGCTAATGCCATTTCAAACAGCTGTGATGATCTAATTTCTACGTGTGGATTTGTTTCCTGGGAAAACATCCTGAGTATATAGGTCAAAAAATTGATATTGCTAACAAACAAAAATTTGCTTCCATTATGATCAGCAGTTTGCAAAGAGGTGTTCCATGCCTGTAGAGGAGACTGGTCACAGGGAAATTCCCTGCTGTAACTCTAAAATAAATCTTATCTTTTCAAACTAGCAGAATGGTAATAATTTGTCAAAATTATTATATGGGAACTTTCTTGATCTGATAAAGAGTACTGCATTAGAATGAAAGTATTCCCAGTTGCTCTGAAATCAGGCAAAGATGTCATCCATTTTTATTCAAACACATAGGGTTTCAGGGAAGATGGCGGAGGAGAAGCTGGAGTCTAAACAAGCTCTCGAATAGAAAGCAGTTTTAGAGTTCCAGTGAACAGTCCTAAGCCAGAGATCACACCAAGTATGTCATCACAGGACAGACAGTCAGGCCAGACAGGGAAAATCCAGGCAAGGACACACATCTGAGCTCTTGCTAGCTGCCGCTGCAGCAGCGGCAGCTGTGGCAGTGGCGATCCTAGGCACCATACCTGAACCACAGAGAGTCCAGGACGAAGGAGCCAGAAGCAGCAGGCGAGCGGATTCTACTCAACACCAGCAAGAACCGACAAGGAGCAGACATCTTCATCCTGCAGTTCGCAGACCAGAGATGACCCAGGAACCAAGACTCGGTGTGAGTAGAAGCCTAACGTCCTCACTCCTTCTCAGGGAGCAGAGGAGGGAAGGCCACCTCTCCACCCCCCAGTACTGGAGATCTCCATCTTGGATACCGACAAAGCTCGGCGGAGCTGCTAGCTCCAACTCAAGCCTTGGAATAAAACGAGTCATTTAGCAGGTCACAAGAACTTAACGGTGGCGTGACCTGCCAGACTAACCTCCACCCAGGGAAAAGTCACCCAGCTCTGGTGCCAGCCCAAGGAGTGGCTTTCTTCACTGGGTAATCAGAGCCAGAGGCTGACCCTCCCTCTAGCAGCCACGACAATCAATTGAAATTCAGTAAACAGAAACCCTGAGAATGGCTGCAGGCTGGGCTCTGTGATTTTTTCACAAACTAGCCCCCGGGAAAAGCCACTGTTTGTTGAAAGGCCTCAACTCTACCCAGAACCTAGCCTCATCACTGCATCCCCCTTTTTGGTGATACTCAAAGTAGATCTGCCTCCCATTGAACTAGTCTGGGAGGAGGATCGCAAAATCCTGGGTAAAGCAGAGCATTTTTCTGTCTGTTCGAACAAACTGACTTAACCAACCAAGCAGCAGAACCACAAGCAGACCAGAGACTCCAACAAGAGGCTGGTTATGGGCACAAGGGAGATACAGCATTTTTCCCACCCCTCCCAAAAAAAATCAAAGAAGTTTATTCTTCTTCTTTTTTTTTTTGGTACCTTATATAAAAAATTTTTTTTCTCTTTTCTAAAACTTTTTTTAATCTTTAATTTTTGCCTTTTTTGAAAAAAAATTATTTTCCAGTAACTTTTTTTCCTCTTATAATTTTTATTTTAGGGATATGTGAGTGTGTTTTTCTTTCTTTTTTTGTTTTCTTTCTCTTTTTTTTCTTTTTAAATTATCTTTTTATTTTTTGTTTAGCTATACTGAACTTCTGATCTTTTTTCTTCCTTTCTTATCCTTTTCACCTTTTCCTCTCTTTCATTCTTCTTTATGTGACTTAATTCTTGTCCTGCACATCCTCAGATAAAACCGTAGTCTATTCAAGCACAAAGCAGACATTTTTGCTAATATAATGAAGCAAAATATAAAATTCTTGTCAAATAGCTTTTATTCATAATATATAAAGAACTCTTAATACATGAATCATACAATAAATAACCCAATTAAGCAGATACAGAGAGAAGGCAAATAAGCACATCAAAAACCCATACATTACAATACTATTGTAGAAATTCTTCCAAATGGGTTCAAATAATGCTTTCTGGAATGTAAGGAATGTTAATAATTTCACTATCTTGAGTCTTAAAAATAATAATTTAAAGGGAAATACATAAAGAACTTCAGAATTCAGGGAATTCTTATTTCATGTTCTGTGCATAATACTTCACAAAACGTATATTCTTTTTTTGGGGGGGGGGTCCATTTGTGGGGCCTGAACTCGGATTGGGAGCTGTCCCTCAACTCTTCAGCTCAAGGCTAGTGCTCTACCACTTGAGCCACACGCCACTTCCAGCTTTTTTACTTTTTGCTTATTTGGTGCTGAGGAATCGAACCCAGGGCCTCAGGCGTGTAAGTCAAGTGCTCTACCACTGAACCACCTTCCCAAGGTACATTCTTTAATTCTCAAAAACAGATGACTACTCTAAGAAACATGTAAAATGTCACCCAGCTAGCACAAGAGTTTTAGTTATTAGTACAGTCACGGGGTTTCCAAATCATGAATTGAATCTGAGCCATGGATTCTGGTTCTGCTCAATCTCAATTGTCATTTACACATCAGCCTTCAGAAACACACCAACTCTCCTCATGCCTCCATTTCTGCATTTTTAAAATGAAGATAACATTCTTCCAACCCTAGATGATGAAATAGGTAATACCATCAGATGACACAGAACACATTTTTGCATTATTGTGATTTATCCAACAATTGTTGAACAGCTTCTATAAAAATCAATGAAAAAATTATCTTACAGCTTTTATAAAAATCTCAACCATAATTTTATTGGTTTAACACCTTGCTTGAAATTGTATCCCAAATAGCAACAGAATTTACCGTAATTTTTCAAGTTGATAAATCAACTTAATCCTCCTCTTCTCTTAAGAAATAAATCCTCTTTATGAGCTCCTCACATTCTGACACATAGCTATAAAGTGCAATTTCGTGAGCCCATTATCTCATTTTCAGCTCATTGAAATCTGCTTGACAAAATTGCTCTGTTACAAAGCTGGTTACAAAGACTTCCTTGTGATTTCCCCAAATGATGGTAGTCATTTGTGTAAGTGACTTCGTAAACATTTTAAGGCAATTGAAGAAAGAAATTATAGCAGAAAGTTGCAAAGGAAATATCTTGAAAATTGTATTATAATCTTTCTTCCTTTTTCTTGTTTTTTTTTTCTCAGGAGAAGGGATTGAACTCAGGGCCTCAAACTTGCTGGATAAATGTTCTTGATCCATACACCTAGCACTTTGTTGAGCTTTAGATTGATTTTCAGATAGTTTCTTATTAACTGCCTAGGCTGGCCTCAAACCATGACCCTCCTACTTCTGCCTCTCTTATCATCATGTGTCACCAGTGTGTTTTAAATATTGAAGTCTCAGTATTATACTTTTACCATACCAACTGCAAACCTCCTATACCTTCCAGAGTCTAGCTCATAAGTAGAATTATTGACATGTACCACTATGTCAAGCTGAATTTTCTTAAAAAGAAATCTTCAGTAGCTCTTCTAACAAAGAACTATTCACTCACTTCTCTTTAGTCTCCAATTCTCTGCCTCTGTAACTTCTTTCTCATTTTTCTCCTCACTGAAGCAGGCAAGTTTGTGATAACTTCAGTTTTGTTAATGTTTTCAAAATATTCCTTGTTAGTCTAAATTCTTCATTCCTCATGTTCTATATCATAGTGATTTTCCACACCAAAAATATTTGTCTCAGCTAAGAGAGGTGACTGATTCCTGCAATCCTACGTACTCTGGAGCATGAGATGTAAAGATTTTGGTTGGAAACCAGATAAATATTTTCTATCAAAAAGGAAACTGGGTTTCTCCTATAAAAATAAAAAAATTATTTCATATTTGTTATAATAACAGCTTACAAATGTAAAGTTATTCAGTTGATAAGCTTAATAGAAACAAGGAATCAAACATGAATTTCTCTCAAGAAATCAAAGTCATTCATTACAACCCTTACTTGATTTGTGAAAGAGATGAAATCTCATTCAGAAAACATAATTAGGTTCCATTGTTACATTCTCATTTCTGTCTTTATCAAAGATGATTCAGAGGAAACAGACCTAAACAGATATGAGTCCTGGAACATACTGTAAATGACAGCATTGAATGATCTCTCCATGGTTAGAAAGACAATCTTCACAAATTTTCATGCACCTGAACAACTCATACTGATGCTTCACTCTGAGCCTGGATGAGTTTTCCCGTTTGTCCTTCTGTGGCACTGCTTCTGTGTCAGGTGTGTGTCTTTCATTTTATTCGGCCGAAGTGGACTCTTATTTCTGCTTGCAAATATTCTGAGAAACTTTTGCCAGGCCACAAGAAGTACAGATAAAATTTTCATCCCATATTCTCCTTTCACAGTCCTCCTGTCCTGAAAAGCTGTTTACTGAACAAAATGGAGCAATGATTGCACAATGATATAAACCTGAGCAAGCATTATCACACTAGTAATAACACCAGAAAGGAACAAGTAGAGGAATCATTATCTGAGTGTCACCAGTATCAAATGACCTATTGCTCCACATGTTTAATTGGGACAACTAATAGATGTTTTGCTAGCTGCCAGTGGCTCACACCAGCAATCATAGCTACTCAGGAGACTGAGGTCTGAAGATTGTGGTTTAAAATGAGCCCAAGATAGAAAGTCCATGAGATTCCTACCTCCAATTGACTACCATAAAGCTGGAAGTGGTACTGTGGCTCAAGTGGTAGAGTACTAGCCTTTAGCAAAGCAGCTTAGGGACAGCACTCAGGCACCAAAACCAGCACATACACAAAGATAGATGCTTCTAGTTCTTGGCCATGTTCTTTTTTATAATGCTTCTTTTGGTGAAGATTTTGTAAGTCAAATAATCTCGATGCAAAGTAATAGCTATGCTGTCTTGGGCTTGTAGTCCTCTTCACTTTCTTTACCTGTACAATGAAGAAATTTCTTTGCCAAACTGGTTCAGTGGGAGAATCCAGTCATAATATTCAATGTACATGTGTGAAAATGTGACCACATAAATGGAGGGGGTGAGATAGAGAAGACAAGATCAAAAAAGAGAAGAGAAGAATGATCAAATTGATGACATCAATCAAGATGTACTCACAAACTGACATATTAAATTAAAACTCCTTTGTACACTACTTATGTATCATTTTGTAACTAGAAAAAAATGAAACCAGTGCTTCAGTGCAATCCACACATCTTAGGTATAGATTGCTCAAAGCTATTTCTTTTAAAGAATACAGGACAGAGAAGAGTGGAACAAATCATTTCCAGAATAAAACTGATCAACTCTACCCCAAAGTTAACATCAATAGTGATGTTGACCATACACCCTTGATTTCATGCACTGAGAACACATTTCCTCTCATCCCCCAATCCTGGGTTTAAATTCAGGACCAAGATTCTGTCCCCCCCCACCCACCCACTCATAGCTAATGCTCTAACATTTGAGCCACTAATCCAATTCTGGCTCTTTTTGTTTAATTGGAGATTAGTCTCATGGATTTTCCTGCCCAGACTGACTTCAAATCATAATCCTCAGATCTCAGGCTCGGAATATAGGTGTCAGCCATCAGTACCCAGCTTGAGAACTCACTTTTCCATTGTAATTCTCCTTTCTGAAACTTCATAGCCACAATCTTGGGAGCAAAGATTCAGAGAGCTGCCACGCCTACTTCAATGGAGTCTGCTTAGCATGGGAAACCAGCTTTCAGACCTGAGAATGGGGCTTCAGAGACCCATCTCTGAGTATTGGGACTTCACTGAAGTCTACCTCAGAGAATGGGGCTTTACAGAGACCTATCTCTGAGTATTGGGACTTCACCGAAGTCTACCTCGGAGAATAGGGCTTCAAAGAGGCCTACTCCTGGAAAGGCTGTCAAACCCCTGGGAAAGATGTGTTTCTCCTTTTCTTTTCTTTTCTTCACTGTATAAGAGTGCCTATTCATCTTTTACTGTTTCTGCTGCTCATTGTACTTACTCATGCTCAACGTTCCTTTATTCAAAGCTCTTTCTTAAGAGTGTTGACGACGCCAACATCTGATGAGTGTCTTAAAAATATGACTAACTCACCAGAGTTAATTGCTACCCTGAAACACCTCTTAAGGAGGCAAGTAGACAAGTCATAAGTAAATATAAAAGTATTGGGGGTTTCAAGAAGTCACTTCAGCAGAAGGAACTGTCTGTAAGAGATTTACAAGAAGTTGTAGGCGCGGCTAGAACAGAAAGAATGTATGGCAAATCCTGAGATAACTACTTAGGAGAAAGAACTTCCTGTTACTCTCTTTTATTTACTAAGAGACTTGCTAGATCTAGGCCTGTATAGAAATAAGGTAATGGTTAGATGGTGACAAACTTTGAAATCCATTATATTTCTTAGAGATAAGCTGGAAACAAGTGCCTTTCAGGCGACCAGCTGGTGACCACCCAAGAATGAAGCCCTGCAGCAAGATTGTGTAACCTTTTGCCCTTTCTTATGGAGAATTTTGCTATAAAAGTTTGTTATCCTCTGCATTAAATGGCACTCAGCATCCACTCCTAATGTGTGTGAGTTGTCTGTTTGCCATCTCCCCCCCTATTCCAGGTTCCTCCCCTAGGTATCCTCCATCGTCCCGACAGAGCCAGTCCGCAGCAGAGAGCCCCCAATTGAAGAACATTTTATAGAATGCCCTGTCCCATACTCCTAAAAAGGGAGAAATGCTATCTCTCTCCCTTTGATGAAACAATAGATGTTAGATTATTATATGATAATAATAGCAGATATTATTATAATGCTCTCAATATCTATTCCCATCCCCATTGATACCAGGCTTGGTTGTAGAACTTACTTTGACAAATGACATGTGAGAAGTGATGGCATGTGTCTTTTCTGAGCTTTAGCCCTTTGGTTTTCACTCTTTGCATCCCCTGTGAACCTCCAGCAATCAGTCTGGATCCCAGAATGGACACCATGCTGAGTGGAAGTAGATCTGGAATAGGCTTTGTAGCATGAGAGAGAGTAATCAAAATTGTAAGGTATTGCGTCCTTGGGTCTGGTTTCCCATATTAAAATTAAGCTCACATTGAGGTCCCAGCTCTAGATAGTCTAGGTCTCTTTCTCTCTATTCCCTCCCATTCTTCCTGAATATTTCCTTCTCATTCTTCCTGAATATTTCCTCTTTCTCCTCAGGTGACACCAGTTCTTGAGTCTCCTTATCCTAGAAACTGGTTTTAGGGTTAAACATTGTGGCTTTCTGTTTTACATTTTCTCTTAAGTGTTTCTTCACTTTTGTCTTTCTGGAGTTTTCAGCCAGAAGCTCCCAAGTGTGATGGATCTTCAGATAAAAACCCTCTGCCAGGGCTGAGAAGGTGGCACAGTGGTAGAGTGCTTGCTTTGCATGCATGTGGCCCTAGGTTCGATTCCTCAGCCCCACATAAGCTGGAAGCAACACTGTAAAAGCTGGAAGTGACACTGTGGCTCAAGTGGGATAGTGCTAGCCTTGAGCTGAAGAGTTGAGGGGCAGTGCCCAGGCCCAGAGTAAAACCCCAAAACCAACCAAAAAAAAAATTTTAAACGAAGTAAGCCAGGCCCAAAGAAGCATGGGTCCCATGGTTTCTCTTATTTTCAATAATTAGTACAAGTTTGAGACAAGCAGAAACTGTCAGATAAGTTGATGTTAGGCGAAATGAACCCCAAGATAAGAACTCAATTTTTTTTCTTTCTTGTGATTGTTTCTATCATATTTATAAGATGATTTCTTTGATGCTTTGTATGTCCCTCCACCATGGTATGCCCCCTGTGTTCACTGAACTTGATGTTGGCATACTTTGTGCAGGAGAAGTGAAAAAAACAAATTATTTAAATTGGGATACAGGTGGATCCATTGCAGCAATGAGATGTGCAAGATGTTATGTTGAAAAACGAACTTTAAAACTTTGGCGGGAGGGGGGTCTGAGGAGGGACCGCTGGGTGGGGGCGGGGAAGGGGAATCAAAGGAGGCCGCCACAATGCTTGATAAGATATGTACTCATTACCTTTCCCTTGTAATTGTAACCCCTCTGTATGGTATTTACACAATTTTAAAAAATAAATTCCTCTGCCACATCTGCCTTGCTTGCTTTCACTCCCCTCATGTTGGCATACTACGAGGCAAGAATAACATGAAGCTCCAGAAACATTTTGGATAGAAAAAGAAACTGCTGCATAGGACGTGAGCGATGTATTACAAGAGATTGGGGGCTGAACACAGGTATAAGGGATCACAGCTTCAGCCTCAGCTGTGTTCTGAATCATTGCCCTGTTACCAGCTGTTACCTTTGCTCCAAAATCTATGTGGCGAATTCTGCAATTCTTACTGAATCATCCACATACACAGACAGATAGGCATCCAGTATGACATAAAATATACATTTCTTAAATCAGAGAAATCTGTACCAGAGAAAATGTGCAGAAAGAACTTCACTTCAATTTTACATGCTTATAATTTGACTGAGAGAACAATATCCAATTCTCTTAGCCTTCACAAAATCAAAATATCCAAGCAATACACCACTGTAATGAAAAAAAAATCTTTTTACTAAAGTGAGTATTTGGAATGGGAAAAATCAAATATTATTAAACTTAAAAATTGATCAAATACCAAAAGAAAAAGAAAGACATTGATCAATAATGAACTACCAATGTGTTTAGTAAATAAATGAAATGTTTGAGATTCTTATCCACATAGGAAATACATAGGAAAATAAAAAGGAAAGTCACTGCGATCCCATCTTACACACCAGAATAGCTATCACCACGCAAATAAACAAACTCCTGGAGAGGTTGAAATAAATCAGGAACTGTGTTTGGTGGTGTGGCATTGTAAACTAGTGCAACCCATATGGAGATCATGATGGAAGTTTACTCGATACAAAAAAGACATATATCTTGAAGACCATTATTGCAAATTGGATCCATACTGAAAGAATATAAATCAATATGAACAAACATGTTCATGGCAGCAATATTCATAGCAACCAAACTGTGTAATCAACCTGGATGTTCCATAAAGAGAGAATAAAGAAAATGCACCTTTCATAGCTATAAACATGTTTTGGTATATGAGAGAAGGGGATGTTTTTACTATATCACTGCTAAATATTTTTGGATAGATACCTAATCCTAATTTCACTGAGTTTTGTGGTATTGTGTTTTTTCTTTAATGAAGGACTTCCTTATTGATTTCAGAGCAGTTACAATAGGATGAAAATATCATATAAAATGTGCATATTATATAAAAATTTAAATATATCAATGAACACATACAGATCATCATATAGAGTTTATAATTTGAGGCAATTTTAAGAAGGCAACAGTAGGGAGAAAATACAATGTTAGAAGCTTAATAACAAATATACAGATATGGAAAAATACCAAAAAAGGTGCAACTAATTAGTGCTAACAGTAACAAAACATTTTCCTCAAGTTTTAAAAATGAAACTATTAAAATAATACTTAATAACATCAAATAATTATGGCATGGAAGAAAATATAGCATAGACATATTTTCCCCAAAATTTGTTTTATTTTATAACAAATGGATTAAAACAAAATGTAATTACATGTCTGAAGATGATAACACTTTCAAGTGTCATTGATTGAATCCAGCAAAGGAAAGTAACTGACAAGTATAGGGTAAGAACAACCTAGTTTATGGAAGAAGACACTTAGTAGAACTTTGTGAGGAAAGAATGTTCTCCTTTTTCCTCATTAAAATAGGACACCTACCTTTTGAGAGAACACTTGTAATGTAGTCAGAGCAGTGGAGTTACTAATTTAGGTAGCAATTTATTACTTTTATTCCCTAATCTTGTGATGTGATTCCCAAATGATGTGTGATCCTAGATATTCTGAGCCCTTTTTTCACCCAGAGTTTCTAATTCCTCCCCATGCCAATGATTCTGCTACTCTCATTTCTTCTTGATTGTCAACTCAATTCCTGTGGCCTTTAGTTAGATGAGAAAGAGCTGAAGAAATATGAGGATGGCCTGGTGTCTGAGGTAACATCCACTCCTGTTCGGAGGATCTGGGGAAGTATCACCATGTGGGCCTCATAATCAGATATTAATTGACCTCTTTGGAAATGGAGAAACTCACTCCCTCAGGCAGAATCTTCCTTGACTTTCTCTGAAGAGATTTGGTAATAGGGAACAATTCAGAGAATGAGCTTTCTCACCACCCACCACAGCCTTGTCAAAATGAACAGGATCAAAATTAAAAGTGGCCTCAGTTCCCATAGGGCTAATCAAAAGCCAAGAGATCATACATTCCTCCTCACCAGGGACATTCTGGTAGGAATAGAGTCTGGGCAAAGTCTAAGATGGAGATAAAATGAGGCTGGGCCTAAGGAGGACACAAAAGAATAACCCTCTCTTTGACTACAAGTGAGTTGTGTAGTGAGACATGACAGCTTCCTTCATATATGAAAATTCACTAGGTGAGTTATCTCACTGCCATTTTGCAGGAGATCAGTTTCCCCAAAGGAGCAGTTGTTAAATGTTGTGACTGTCAGGTTGCTCTCTAGGCTGTTGTCTCTCCCACCCCTTCCCATGCCAGGAATGCATTGCTTCTTTTAGGTACTCAACTAATTGTCCTGACTCTTAGGCAGGAATACCATAGGCTATTCTTTTGCCAACCTCTTGCATTTGAGGTAGAATAGGCCCAGGCACTGCTCATGCCAAGGGGTAAATTCAAGAAGGTGAGTATAAGCTATATTTGTATTGAAAAATAATCATATTCATAGAATTAAAGAAATTAATAATTGAGAGATTTAGGGTTTATAGCCGCTAAATTTAAGTAATTATTACTAACACATCTAGAATCATGGATTAGGAAGAGAACAGTGAAGTAGTTTCAATATAATTTGCAAAAGATACACCATAGCCATAACAGGAGATGAGAGTGTGAAGGAACTATTGGCATAGGTCCATTTACTATCTTAGGAGTGACATTGGATAGGAGGCTTTTAGAATAATATCTAAAACAGAGGAACTTGCTTGGGGCACTGGTGGCTCACACCTGTGATCCTAGCTACCCTGGAGGCTGACATCTGAGTATTATGATTCAAAGCATGTCCAGACAGAAAAATCCAGAAGTGGTACATGGCTCAAGTGGTAGAGCACTAGCATTGAGCTCCGGGACACTGCCTAGGCCATGAGTTCAAGCTTCAGGATCAGAAATGCAACAACAACAAAACAATAATGATAAAAAGAAATAAAAGAAGGACTTAAAGATATGTGATGGAATGAGGCTGATGTGTAACTGTTTACGGAACCTACAAGGAGACAAAATTTGGAGCAAAATGATATCTATTCATGACTAATCAAGGATGCAAAGCAAATGCCAAATTCCTCTTCTCAAAAACTTGCAGATGTGGGCTGGGTTGGTGGCTCAGTATTAGAATGCTTGCCTGGCATGCATGAGGCCTTGGGTTCTATTTCTCAGCACCACATAAGCTGAAAAAGCCAGAAGTGGAGCTATGGCTCAAGTGGTAGAGCACTAACCTTGAGCTGAAGAGGTGAGGGACAGCGCCCAGGCCCAGAGTTCAGGTCCCATGAATGGCCATAAAAACAAAACAAAAAAACTAAACTAAACTTCCAAACATATCTTTTCTCATCATTGAGGAGAGGCTTCTTTTACAGGAATTCTTATCTAGCTCAAGGTGATCAGAACTTCAGTAGAATTTTCCTGTTGAGATGTAATGTGCCTAACTGTACTGAAGCTAATCATGGCTAGGAAAGTATGGACTGATACGTTTGTTGTATTTTTCCTCATAAATATATAATATTCTCAGGTATTATATGAAATATATTTCATAATAAACAATATATTATACATTATATATAATATATTAAATATACTATAATATAACATATATATTAACAGACTTCCTAATTTTAGAGTTAGGAACAAGCAACATATTAAAAGAAAAATGCTTGAATCTCTGAGGAATTTCTCTACCACAGGACAATTCCAAGTTTCATTCTTATTACCCAAAGAGCAACCTAGGAAAGCGATGCTCATGGAGGTGGTTCCCTGGATTTTGGAAACTGTTATTGCATATATATATGTATATATATATATATATGTATATATATATATATGAAATATTGTTATGTACTAGTGAATATATCTAAAACTATAATAACAGATAAATAAGTGAACACCTATGTGCACACACACTCAATCACTTTCAAATATAAGAATTTGTTTTCTATGCTGCCTATTCACCTACAGAGAGAGTAACATGAGTTGCCATTGAATTGTCCTGGAAGTTCTTTATCTGGCTACTCTAGCTTCACATCCTTTGTTCTGTAAGTAGCCAGATGTTATGTGTTCAACATACTTATTACAGGCAAAAGTATCCACCCTGACACACAGAGAAACTTGGATTTCAGAAATGCCACAAATAAGTGGGAGGTACACAGTACTTTTCAAAATTGAATAGATTACATATTTATTAGAAAGCTCGTAAGAAAAAATATTCAATGTAGGATGAAACACTTCAGAAACTACAGTTTAAATTACGTATAACCGGGTGGAGGTAGCTCATGCCTGTGATATTTGCTAATCTGGAGGCTGGAATATGAGGATCACAGTTCAAAGCCAGGTTGAGAAAAGTCCCCGCGGGACACTTACCACCAATTAATCATTGAAAACTAAAATTGATTCTGTGCTTCGAAGTTGTAGAGAGCTAACCTTGAGCAAAAGTCATCAGAAGCAGTGCCCAGGCTCTGAGTTCAAATTCTGTAATAGATAAGAAATAAAATAAAAAATAAATTACATATAATTTTTTATCAACTCTGTAAAAGGAAAATAAGATATGATACATGGCAACATAAGTCTTCGAGTTACAAAGTTCCAGGGCATTTCCTCACTATTGACAACTAGGAGTAATCCATATAAAAAAAAAAGATGAACGATTTATACCAAATTTCAAAATATGTTATATAAAGTAAATGCAATAAACATGCATTCCACAGTCTAGTAACATCATATTGTGTAAAGAATCTGATTAACTGATTCATGAAAACCAATACTATGCAGTTAAAAAATCCAATATCTCAGGTGTCAACTTTGCACAATACTTTCAATCAAGATGTCTGTTTTGTATATTATCCACCCCTATCCATCCCACAATGGCAGAAAGCTCTTCCTGAGAAAGTCCAGAGACCTGTCTATTGTGAGTGCTCAATGTAGACCTGTTCCCATTCTCTATTATTTGGGCATGTGATGGACTGAATATCTGATAACTTGGAAAAGGCACAATTTGGGACTGGCTTCCAGTAATGATATTTTAGTTCTCAGAAAAAAAGGAAATTGAAGACAGAGGGAAAATTTACCAGATCCTTGAAAGATTTCTATCATTGTGCTAAAACTGTACCCTTCTACTGACACTTGAACAAACGTCAGTAATTGTCACACCAACCACATGTCCAAAAAATAACATTCCAAATACTGACCTGTTTTTACTTTGGTAAATCAAGACACAATATTGTGGCCGTGTTTTACTTAAACTATTAGCTATGTTTGGTCCAAGGGATAATTGCCCTTACCAATTTCTTAAATTTTAGGCCATCACACACTCACTCGTAGCCCTTAAACATTAAAAATACCTATCCATATAAGTCTGCATTACATACTTATTACTGTTTTTCTTCATTTGTCATGTTTTACATATTTGTGTATCCCAGGGCTTAGTTCTGTAATGTTCATTCTCATGGTTGTTATCACTGAATACATGTAATTATTTCTGTTTTTTTCTCTCCAGCTCTGTTTTTTTCTTTAATTCAAGTCCTTAATAGCATCCTGTTTACTGACAACTAGCTACTGATTTTAACAAACTAAAAAGATCCCAAAGTGAGCTTTGATATTTATATACATACCTATTCCGCGTTACTATTTAATTAAGTGATAACTCTTCTAGTTGTCTTGTCAAAATAGCTGGCAGTCATTTCAAACTTACATACTTTTCACACCTCATATTTAATCTATGACCAGGTTTCAACAAATTAACTCATAGAATATTTTAGGAACCATACATACATAAAATATGTGTGCTAGTATTATGAGTTAAATTCAGAGCCTAGGTTCTTTTACTTTTCCTTTTTGCTCAGGCTGGCAGGCTTCCATGTGAATCACAGCTCAACTTTTAGCTTTTTTGGTTCTTAGTTGAAGATAAGTGTGTCGTGGTCCATTTAACTAGTCTAGCTTGAAACTATGATCCTCTGTTTTCAGCCTTCTAAATAGCTAGATTTAAAGGCATGCACCACTAAAATCACTCCTATTATATTTGAATGAAAAATAAATTTAAAGTATTAACATTTCATGGGACCTATGTTTCTTTGGGCTTGGGTTACTTCACTTAATATAATTTTTCCAAGTCTTTCCTTTTCCTAACAAATGAGGCAATGTCATTCTTTCTGATGGAGGCATAGAATTCCATTGTGTATATATACCACATTTTCTTGATCCATTCATCTACTGAGGGGCATCCCATGGTTTCCCTTATTTGCAATGTCTAGCATATGTAGGAGTCAAGCAGAAAAGGTCAGATAAAAAGTGATGTTAGGAAAATGAACCCTAAGATATGTATTCAAATGTTTTTTTTTCTTTCATGCATTTGTTTCTAATGCATTGATAAGATTATTTCTTTGTTGCTTTGTATGTCCATCCCCCACAGTATAACCCCTGCTTTCACTGTATTTGATGTCGGTATAATTTGTGGAGGGGAAGGGGAAAAACAAGTCGTTTAAATAAGGATAAATGTGGACCCGTTGCAACAATGAGAAGTACAAGTTGTCATATCGAAAACGAACTTTACATCTTTTATGGGGGGAGAGGATTAGGTGTGGGGGGTGGGGGGAGGCTTGGGAGGGATGGGAAGGGGAAACAAAGGAGGAGGCTACAATGCTTCATAAGAAATGTACTCATCATCTTGCCCATCTAATTGTAACCCCTCTGTACAGTATTTTCACAATAAAAAAGAACGAATATTTCTAATATTTTCAAATCAGTATGTTTTCATTTACACTAAAACACATTGCCTTAAATGCTTTTGGTTATTCCAGCTCTCTTACCAAGAAAGGAAAGGAAAAATTCACAACCAAAGAATCTCTGAATGTACAAATGCTCAAGCTTGCAAGCCACAATTTCTTTGCTGGGAAATAACAAAGGATGATATCGACTAAGGCAAAGCAGGAGAAAATTTTCTTCACTGAAGTTACTGGAAGTTGATGAAGATGAGGAGGAGCAACTTTATTCAGAAAGTATAACAGTGTTTGCGGTTGTAGGATGATTCTAGTGGATAAGTGTAGCCAATCTAAGAGGATGTTTATAGTGATGAGAAGAATATTTGAAGGTGCATATGTGATTACAAAGGTGAGCTTTCTTGAAGATATATGTTTGTAGCATAGTTTGTATACTGTTGAAAAAGAGGCAAGATAGGGATGTTGACATTCCTTGTATCTTTCACAGTATTAAATTAAAACCAGTTTTATACAAATATTATTCATAGTAATTATAGAATATCACTAATTATGCAAATATTACAAATATATCATTTATATGTTATGTAATATAACAATACATATATTATGCCCACATAATTTAATTATCCTATTTGTCTGTCCAGGAATTAAACTAGGAATATCTTTGAAAATTGATAGCAAAGTATGGTCCATAGAATTTTATGTAACATATAGTTTTATCTAATAATTAGTTATATGTCCTGAATTGGTTTAGAAATGAAATGTTGTAATATAATTGAACCTTCAAAAATAATTATGTAAGAACATGCCATGGATGGAATTAAAAATATAACATGACTCATGTCTGTAATCCCAGCTACTTAGGGACCAAGATCTGAGGATAGATATATGAAGCCACTCTGAGTGAAACGGCTCAGGGACAACATCCAGAGCATCGTTCAAGCCTCAGTACTGGCACAAAAAAATTATGTGACTAAAACATACAAATACATGTATTTAAATAAAGATGTCATTCTTTGTATCCTTCACAGTATAATATTAAAACCAGTTTATACAAGTATTATTTATAGTAGTTATAAAATATCAGTAATTATTCATATTATATATATATATATCATTCTTATGTTATGTAATATATTGCATATATTTTGCACACCAATTTTATACTGATAACACTAATATCCATTAAATTGATATATGTTTTAGAATAGGGAATAAATTTTCTTTGGTACAACAAGGAAGAAACTAGTCACAAAAATTATTCATTTTGTATTATATATCCATAGCAAACTATTCCTTGTCTATTCAAGGTACTTAATGATAAAAGCCTGTGTTCATCATCAGTACAGCTGTCTTTGACATGGATTTGTTCTCCATAAGCAATTACTCCTGGAATAATAAACAGTGGAAACTGAATGATGTTCATTCAGTTATTTCATTTGGAATAAAAATCACTTACAATGTCATTACCCAGACCCTTTCATTTAAAATACTTATATTCTGTAGCAATGTTATTGCCGTTATAACCATAATTAGGAAGAAAATGTGAGATCATCTACTCAATAGCTCTTGAAAGGTCAGAATATTCTCAGATATGCCTGATAAAAACCTGGATTTGAATTGTGGGTCTACATCTGGTCAGTCTTAGGTACTTGGGAAATTTGTTTGGCCTTGTTGCCTACTTCTGCTTTTAATAAAATACTTAGGGCTGGGAAGGTCGCTCAGGGGTAGAGTGCTTGCCTTGCATGCATGAGGCTGTGGGTTGATTCCTCAGCACCACATAAACAGAAAAAGCCGGAAGTGGTGCTGTAGCTCAAGTGGTAGAGTGCTAGCATTAAGCTGAAGAGCTGAGGGACAGCACCCAGAGTTTAGGTCCCATGACTGACTAAAAGATAATAATAAAAAAAATAATTAATTTCCTAACTTGAAGAACTGTCATAAGCATAAAATTACACTAATGCAGGTGCAGTGCTTGGAATGGTGTCTGCACATTGTGAAGTAGGTCCCAGAGAAGTCAACTTCCATCAACATGGTCACAGCATCCTTCCTGAAGGCCTTAAGAAATATATACCCAATTGATATTAATATCTGTGAGAATTTGTCTTTATTAAAAAAAGTCTTGTCTTCATATGAAACAAAGAAATAATGTTAGGGCTGTCCTGTGGCTTTTACTCTGAAGTAGTTTTGCCTAAATTTCATTCTTACTCTATTAGTGGTAGCAGTAGCATTCTTTAGTACTACCCTTCATATTTCTAGTTGTGTGTTCCATTTGGAATACTATTGTAACTTAGTTCATAATCTTTTTTATCAGAATAAATAAACTAAAACTGCTGATGTTTTCAACAAAGAGAAAATATTAGGTGTGCATTATATTTTATGTTCTTAATAGTTTCCTGAAATTATTCCTTTTGGATTATATATCCCTACCAATCTACTATTTATGATTTCTTATATGATTTATATAGATTTCTTAATGATTCTTACATGATTTCTTAGATATCCATAAATAAAACCGCTCAGAACAGGAAAAAAGTAGATAAGAAGTCATAAAAAATAGTATTATGGTGGTCTTAATGGCTACGTGTAAAGCACATATAACAAAACTATTGGAAGATTCATTTTCTCTTTTTGCTATTATCTCCCCTTCTTTGTAACCAGGTTCTCACTATGAAGTGCCAAGCGGTCTGGACATTTCAAGCCTTGTCTCAGTGACAGAAGTGATGGGATTAGGGACATGTTCTCTCATGACTGGCTTCTAGGAAGCTCACAATAAAGCAATACCAATACACATAAATAAACTTTTGTGAGTGATGTGTATTCAATTCCTCAACTGCCAAAGTTAAATTCATATATCAAAACATCAAATTACTTACATTATAATATATGCGGTTCAATTGGCATCACTAACACCTCCATAAATCAAATGCAAACTAAAAGCTCTACTTCAAAAACCAACTTCAAAGGCAGTGTTGGAAATACAAGAAGATAAACAACAAATCTAAAGTAGTGAGATCTTTAACCCTGGCAATGAGCAATGATAGCTGAAATTTTAACCATGCTTGAAAAGTTCGGGTGACCACTAACTATGTGATTAGAGTTGCAGAGTTGACCTTGGGATCAAGATTGGAGGTAAAATTTAAAGGCAGCTAAGGTTGCCGCAGTATTGTAGCACGATACAGTGTGACCCTCCCTGATAATGGTAAAGCATAGAGTAGAAGCTAAGTCAGTAAAATGTAAAGGAAGGATTCTTCACTGAGAATAATTGCAGGGGGTGATCATCACTCTTGCTTTGAAAATGTACAGCCCATCATTCTACTTTAAGCTCTAGCGTAATTCTGATATAAAGAAAATTATGACACAACAATGTGCCATAAGTGCTGAGCAGTGTGGGTGTATATTACGCTAACATATGTAAAATCCTTAGAGGTATGGAATGGCCTGACCCTCACACTTCGTTCTATGTTGTTGAGTTTCATGGAGAAATGTTCATAATTAGGCAATTCACACTCATCTAAATCTGATTCAGTCAACTGAGATAAGACATTAGGGTCATTACTCCAGTGACGTGGTTTTGTAACCTATGAAAAAATTAACATTATTTCACAATGTATATATTTTTCTGAAAATTTATGCAATATCAAGTACAGAATATACAAAAAGATAATTATCTATCTCTTTATATTATTAAAAATAAAGATACTTCTGAATTGTACTTTCTTGCTAGAAAATCACAGGATGACTGCTGATGTTTGCTATCTTTCGAGGTGCTCCTATACACTTCTGAATCTTGCTCAAGGAGGTGTTTTTCCATAGTTTGTTTTGAGGTGATCGGAATATCAATACTGTAACTAACAACAACCATGGAACAGCAAAGATGATGGGATACCTGGCCAAAAATCTGAGAAATCACAGGAAGTGATAGGAAAGAAGACACCAAAGGACCCACAGCATCATTGCCAGCTTCTGGATCCCAAAATCCTGCTTAACATGCTTTATATTCATTCTACTACAGGGGTGGGAGGTGGTCAGTGCCTACAGGTATGTCCACAAACTAAAGCATCAATCTAGCTTGTGGTTACAACTATTAACATGAGGTATTGTTTGTATACATAATTATAAATCCCTTTTTGTTAGAGAGTCGAAGGGAGCAATAGTCATTACAACCATAGCACAGACATCCATCTTGTCTCCAAAGTCTTAATCTTTTAGTGTCCAACAGCTCTAATTTAAATACTCTTGAGGTAATAACTCATACCTTTGTCTTCCCTTGACTGTTTGACCTTCCCAGAGCACAGTTCTCAGCTTTTTGATTGCTGTTTGAGATCGCGCCCCAATCTATCCTTTCCAGGTCTAACAGTTTGACTGTAGATTCCGTCACAAGTACTGTTACAGTCAATAGTCAGGAACCTGAAACATGAGAATTAGGTGTTGAAGAAAGCCTGGTCTAAACTGCAGAATCTTGTCTCCAAAGAAAAGAAATTCTATAAATATTAATCTACTATGAAACAAACAATACGTTAAATTTATATAATGGAACAAATAGATCATTGTTAATGGAAATAAAATTTTGGCAGAAGTTTTAAACACATACATATGTATATATATATTTAAAGTTGGAGAAATAAAATTTCAAGTGGTATTATATGCAAGTTTCATTCTACCTGCCACCTACCTATTTACCGAAACGCTTATTTCTGGTTAGTCTTCACAAAACACTGTTTTCTTACATAAGTACCAAAAAATTGAAAAACAAAAAGTGCAGTATCATAATACAAGTGTAGTTTAATCCCTACCAAAATAATTTGGAGAAAACATGCATTAAGTTAATGGCATTGAGTACTGCTCAAGAAGGAGAGTCTAGAAGAATGTGTATATTTTGTAAATTGTGTGTGTTTGTGTGTGTGCGTGTGTGTGTGTGTGTGTGCGTGAGTGTGTGTGAGTGTTCCATAAGTAAATAATGGAGTCAGAAGTAGACATATTATTCTTGCTTAGTCTTTTTGCTCAAAACTGACACTCTATTACTTGAGCCACATCTCCACTTCTGGATTTTTTTTTTTTTTTTTTTTTTTGCCGGTTGTGGACCTGAACTCTGGGCCTAGGCGCTGTCCCTCAGTTCTTCAGCTCAAGGTGAGCGCTCGACCCCTTGAGCCCACAACACCACTTCCGGCTTTTTCTGTTTATGTGGTGCTGAGGAATCGAACCCAGGGCTTCATGCATGCAAGGCAAGCACTCTACCACTGAGCCACCTTCCCAGCCCTGGATTTTGGTTTCTTAATGAGAGAAATATCTTACAATTTTCTGCATGGGCTGTTTTAAACTAGGATCCTCAGTTTTTGACCTCTAAAGTAGCTAGGTTTTAAAACATGAGCCACTGGTGGACAGAACTACGATAACTTTTTGCATGTTTGAATACATTTTAAAGTAAGACATATATGTTACTTGTGAGAATGACGAAATAGTAATTAATGTTTAACAGAATTTAAAGCATACAAAACTGAGAATGGCAAGTAGTTGAGAATTGTATGGAATAAATCAAAATTACCTGTGACAGTTTTCATCCGGTGCACAGTAATGATTGCATTGTTGGACCCTAAGGCCATCAGATAGCTGAGCTCCAGCTGGCTGCTATGCTCATTAGGCCAGCTAGTGCTTTTCACAAAAATGTGATGTTGTTGGATGGCAAGGATCATTTTCAAGATCAGAACCTGAAATATTTCTATTGATCTAGAAGGGGCAACATACCAGGACAAGAAATGTGATTAACAGTGATTAACAGCAAAAACCATCCAATCCAAGGAAGACAGAATAACTCTTTCTATATCTGAAAAGAGTATCACAAAGAATCGTGGGCTGAATATGATGGTCAATGTCTGTAATCTCTGAATTTGGGAAGCTGATTTAGGAGTAGGCTTGGGACCAGTCTAAATTTTAGGCCAACAGAAGGACACATAGTAAAATGCTATCTTAAAACAACAACAACAAAAGACTCAATGACTGGGAATGTAGTAGAGTGCTAGGGTAGCATGCATGAAGCACTTGATTTGATTCCTCAGTATGACATAAGCAGAAAAACTGGAAGTGGTGCTCTGGCTCAATTGGTAATGTGCTAGCCTTGAGCAAAAGATGCTCAGAGAGAGTGCCTAGGCCCTGATTTCAAGCACCAGGGCTAAAGAATTCTTTATACTCAATAGAAAATTGTGCTGTTGTACATTCATAATAAACTTTGTTAGGAAAAAGTAAAATAAATTAATGAAATATTATCTGGCATTGGACAGGACATAGTGAGATCTGAAAATGATTGCTGCTGATGGTTCCTTGATACAACTTACGTTACAGATACACTTGCCATATTGTGAATTTTTAAGGATACAATAATGGTTTTTTTTTTTCTTTTTCAAAATAATTGTACTGCCAGGTGCTAGTGGCTCACACCTGTAATCCTAGCTACTAAGGAGGCTGAGATTGAAGGTCTCTTTTCAAAGCTAGCACTTGTAGGAAAGTCTGTGAGACCCTTATCTCCAACTTAAGGTTCAGAAAATGTGAACTGGCACTTTTGCAAGCCTTGAGCTGAAGAACTGAGGGACAATGCCCAGGCCTAGCGTTCAAGTCCCACAACCGACAAAAAAATACTAGTAATAATAGTAATTATATAATTACTATTAAGGTGTTATATATAAGGGCTACCAACTCATAATTTTTTTCTTTGCTAAAAGAAACACATATCCATATACATTACCAACAGTCAGGATTTGGCCATCTACTTTCCTGCTGATCTCTGGGTGTAGAGGCAATGTGTAATACAAAACAATACAAACCAGTTCTGACTATAAATAATTTTTCTCTACGCATCTTAAAAATCAATGCTGACAACATGAAATAAAAAATCCCTAAGTTTAAAACATTCTTCTAAACAAGTTAGAGAAATCCTGATAAGAATAATTTCAGAGAGCTTGAACTCAGGGCCTGGGTTCTGTCTCTGAGGTTTATTACTCAAGGCTAGTGCTGCTACTTTGAGCCACAGTGCCACTTTCAGTTTTCTTGTGGTTAATTGAACAGAAACGACTCACCAGCTTTCCTCTCCAAATTGGCTTTGAACTAGGATCTAGAGATCTCAGCCCTCTGTGTAGCTAGGAATATAGGCATGAGTTCCTGGCGCCTGGTTAGAATAATAGCTTACCTGAGACAGAGGCCAGTTAATATTAAATGTCAATCATGTTTAACTTTGTAAAATAAAGTTAAATGAAATGCCTTCCACTAGAAATAAGGAATCAAATGTATAGGTGGGTTACCAAGTTCTTACCAGAAGCTACATATTTTCCTTTTTTTTTCTTCCAAAATTGTGTGGTTTCCAGAATCATACCTTATCTTTCCTTGCGATTTCTTTAGTTTATTTCATACATGCCCACAGCTTCTTCAACTATCATTTATTTATGTGAAGAGCTTTCAAATACCTATTTTCAGTACAAACTCCTTGTATGCATCATTCATATACTCAACTGTCATAAAAACTTGAGAAACAGTATTCATCTCTTTTCATTACTGGATATTATTAATGAGTAAGTAAAATTTAGGAAAATAAAGAATAACATCAATAAATATAACATGATTTTAATAGTACTGTTAAAAATAAATATAATGTTGCTATTTTCTGAGCAATTCAATAAAAACCTCAAAGAAAGAAATAAACTTATTTGAGTGCTGATATTGTGATTTAAACTCTGATATTGTGGTTAAACCTTACCTTCTCACTTAAGCTTTTTCCCTAACTGGTGGTGCTCTATACTTGAAGCACAACTCCCTTCCAAATTTATGTGGGGGGATTATATAAAGATAAGAAGCTTGTGGAATAAAAATCATTTGTGTCCCTATCTTGGGGTTCATTTCATTTAACAGCATCTTATATGATTATATGGTACCCTGTATTAGTTACTTCAAGTAAGGGAAACCATGGGACCTATGGATATTTGGGCCTGGCTTATTTCACTTACTATAATTTTTTCACATCTTTCCAATTCCTAACAAATGGGATGATGTCATTCTTTCTGATGCAGGAATAGAATTCATATATATATATATATATATATATATATATATGTATGTATGTATACATACATACATATATATGTATGTATATATCTGTATGTATATACATACACATATATGTATGTATGTATATACATACAGATATATACATATACATACATATGTGTACGTATATATGTATATGCATATATATACAAGAAAGTGTGGCACATATATATGTATATATATACACATAGGTATATATGTATATATTCCATACATATGTATATAAGTATATATCCATTCATCTACTGAGGTGCGTCTGAGTCCGTTTGATATCTTAGCTGTTGTAAATAATGCTGCAATATACATAGTTGTGCTGGTAGCTTAGTATGTTCTTGTTTTTGATAATTTGGTAAATGCCCAAAAGTGGGATTGCTGGGTGAGCTCTAAATGGAGTCTTGGAAAAAATTATATTAACTGAAATAAGTCAGACCCAAAAAATCATAGGTCCTATAGTTTTACTTATTTGCAATAAGTAGTATATATCTGGGACAAGAATAAAAGTTCAAAAAGTATGTACATATGACCAGATAAGATATTCTTAAGCAAATTGAACTACAAGATAGGCATTTATAATATAACATCTGATTTTTTTGTTTCTTTATATGTTCCTCCACCATGGTATAACCCCTGTTTTCTCTGTATTTGGTGTCAGTGCCCTGTATCTTGTATACACAATTCTCTAGCTTTGGGAGGGGAAGGGAAAAAACAAATTGTTTAAATAGGGATACAGGCTGACCCATTGTAGCAATGAGGTACACAATACACTATGTTGAAAAAGGAACTTTGCAATTTAAGCAGGGAAGAGGGGAAGATGGGAGTGGAGGAGTAATTGTGCAGGTGGGAAGGAAGGAAGGGTAGGGGAAAACAAAGGAGGAAGTAGCAAGGCTTAATAGAAAATTACTCATTACCTTGTTCATGTAACTCTAACCCCTCTATACTTTATTTTTCAATAAAAACCTCTTTTAAAAAAATGTGTCATGTACATCTGGTATAGTAGCCTACATCTGTAAACCCAGCTGATCAGGAAGCAGAAATGAGGCCAGGCCAGAGAAAAAACTGCCAAGACATCCATCTCAACAAATGAGCTGGCCATAGTGGTTCACATCTGCAATCCTAGCTAATTGTGTGGGAGACATAAGAAGCAATCTAAGATCATTCATTCAATCTAAGATCAGACCCGGGCAAAAAGTTCAAAACTTCAAGTAAATAAAATGGACTAGAAGTATGGCAAAAGTAATTGAGCTGCTTGTTGCTATAAAAATAAAGTCCTATCTAGCAAGCAGAGAACACCTGAATATTACCCTAGTAATACTCCTCTCTTCCACCAAAAAGCCTAAATAACTTTTTCTCATTTGGACATCTAATTTCAAGGCCACTGAAAGATTAGAGATGGTGATATTCTCTTTAAAATTATGTATTCAAAGGAGACAAAGTTATTTAGGCTTTGAAAGAATTGACTAAGAAGTAAAATGCATGTGATTTTTGTTAGCTCCATAATTCTCAAAAATATAAAATATATTCAAGTATTTAATATATACACATATGTGTACAAATATCCATGTATGTATGTATATACATGTATGTGCATATATGTATATATACATACACGTGGTTCATCTCTTTCTGTGTAGCAAATGGTACAAATGAAACTGTGCAATCACTACTCAAAGGCATGAATAAACAAAGAGAATGAGCATAGAACTCATATTTAGGAATCTATGGCTAGCCGATAACATTGACAATCTTTTACATCAGTTTGCATGTGTCACTTACTGCAGTAGAGGGACAGTACAACAACAATGTGATACCAGGCAGAAGAAAGGTGAAATGAGAGATACAAATAGTACAATACTCTTTCTGAAGGGTAAGTAGGATTTTCTGTGTGTGTGTGTGTGTGTGTGTGTGTGTGTGTGTGTGTGTGTGTGTGTATTATATTTTCTTGAATCATTTCTCTCTTGAGGGGTATCTGGGCTGATTCAGTAAGCATGGTTGTGCTGAAATATTTACTATATCCTGGTTTGTAATCTTTCAGGTAAATGCCTAGGAGTAGAGTTGCTGGATCATATGTAAGTGGCTAGTCAAAACAGGGTGAAGGGAGAAAAGGTACAAGAATGACCAGGAGAAAATGGGGGAAGTGCACAGAGTAATCCAGTAAATATCCTACAAAATTAAGAAGAGTGAAGGAAGAGGTGCATAGAGGAAGGATGTGAATGTTGAAAGGGTTGGCATTGATCAAGCTATATTGTACGCAGAAACTGCCTTGTTTACTAACTCCTTTGCTACTTAATATAATAATTAAAAAATCATGTCCCTAAAATATTATGCAATTAGAAGCCAACCATAAGAATCTGCTCAAATCACCTCTAGGGTCTATAAATCTGTTTTGGTTAGGATAATTTTTAGAACAACACTAATGATACATATCATCTGAAGAAAATTTAATGATTTCCAGCTATTTAAGATAATCATTTTTGGAGATATGGCTCAAGTGGCAACTTGTTACCTAGTGAGCAATGCTTTCAGATATTGAATTCAATGTTGATCTTGAACAAAAGTAAAAACCATCAATAAAAGTCAGGCACTTTCCATGGCACTTGTAGCTCATGAGTTTAATCCTACCTTTAATCATAAGGCAGAGATTTGGGAATCTCAGGTCAATGTCAGCTTGGATAGGAAAATCTGTGAGACTCTCATCTCCAATTCACTGCCAAAGAAAGATGGAAGTGGAATCATGGCTCAAGTGGTAGAATGCTAGCCTACAGCATAATGCTCAGGGATAGAACCCAAGCCTTGACTTCTAGCCTTAGAAAAGTGCATATACACACACAAAGGAAGTAAGTCACTCAAGTTCTCAACCTTCCATTTCCATAATCCTAACTCTAATCCTGGTCAGAACCCTGAGAGTAACCTTGATGATAATAGTAACCGAATCCTAAAATTAATGGAAAATATATCCTAACAGATACTCATGGTCTTTGAAATGATTTATTTGCACTTTGCACCAAATCCTACAGATTCCCTGAATTGGACTCTGAAATCGTTCCCTATTATGAATATTAACCTCAAATCTTCAAATCATGAAAACTATCATAGTTTCCACTGATCTTAACTTTTACTGAACTCCTATATCTCTAAAAAGAAGTTGCAGGTTTACTTAAATTATACTCTACTTTCTAACCCTAACTATATATCTAAACCTACTAGAAACCTAACTCTAAATTTAACCCTATTGAACCCTGAACAGGAAAATTAGGAAAACTCTGTAGTTTTTGTTAAATTTCACACTTATGTTACTTGAAAATGTTAGCAGAAAACTCTCAGTTTTACCTTAAAGCCTACCCTTCCCTAACCCTAAGTCTAACCTGAACTAGAGCAATAATCCTAACCATAGTACTAATAGCCTTTGGATTCTAAAAGCCATACAAATACATTAGATTTATTCATCCTAACTTTGATTCAACTAATCTCTCTAAAAATTATTTGTAGTTTTACTCATTATCTTGCCATTTTTGTAACCCTAACCTTAACTGGAATATTGAGGCTAACCCTCACACTAACCATATCCTAATCTTAATATAATTAGCAGGTTCATATTTCACATTCATCCTGATTCTAACATGACTTGTTATTCAAAGATAGTTTCAGTTTTACACTAAACTTATCATTGCCCTAATGCTAACACTAACCACAGCTGCAACTGAAACCTAACTTTCACCCTAATGATAGTCCAATTCTAATGTTTAAGAAAAATAGTCTAGTTTTAATCAGTTTGCACTATGGAAATGAGTTTCAGATTGCCCTGATTCTCACAAATTTTCTGACTCTTCCTCTGAAGTTATCTTGTTCCCTAACATGAACCATTATAAAATAACTTGCCCTCAAATTCTATTATCAGGAAAAATACTGTAGTATCCATTGATCCTACATTTTCCTGAACCCCTGTAGCCTAAAACATTTGCCAATTTACTTACCATCTAGTCCATTACTTAACGCTCTTAACCTAAACTGGATGGAAAAGTCTCATTTATTCATTAAAAAATGATCACTAAGAAATAAATATAATGAAAATACTTTAGTTGCATCTCATTCTACTTAAAATAGATTTGTTACTATTATCATCAAGGTTACTACAGTCTCAATTTGGTACCAAAATATTAGTGTTCAGGAATATCACTCATTTTTAAAAAATGACTAGTTAAACAAAGCTTATATTATATTTGAAATTTAAAAAATGAAAAGGATACCCAGATTAATGACCTTACTCAGACATTCAGAGATTAGAAAAATGTAGAAATATCCTCATTTATGTAGGTCAAACATGGAAGAGAGGATATGGCAAGCCCAACGCCATATACCAATGGCAGAGATATTTAACAAAATCCCATGAAGTTGAAAACAGTCTTAAAAGGGAGATTTGGGCATAAAGGGAGTAGGGCAGAAGAATGGAGATGGAAATGGTGGACTAAAACAGTCATATAACTCAATATACATAAGTGAGAATATAAGTAGGAAACTTGAAGGGATATGTGGGGTTGGGGTAAAGGAAGAAAGAAAAATGGAAAGGTTGACAATTATCCAGATGCATTGTACATTGAAATGCACATATTCTCTATTCAACACTGACATGATGAAGCAAAACCCCTTTGGACAATTAGCTAAAAATTAATTTTTTTGAAATTTTAATGTTAATGGACCAGATGCATAAAACTTTAGAGATAAATAAGAGGATAGCATTTACATATTGTTGGGGCTTGTGCTCCTTTCAATATACAAAAATTAGTGTGACAAGTCTACTCCGAATGTAAATTGTGTTTTGCCAATTATTCTTGCAAGTTGCTTAAAATATAGAGAACCAATTTCCAGTATCCCTACACTTCCAATAAAAAAAAAATCGTATAGACCTTTGGGTTTTTCACTTGTTTCTAAATATCTTAATGTAATGTATTGAAACTAATTTCATTCCACATTTAAATTTAAATTTTAGATCACTAAATTCTTTTAAAATCCTCTCACTCCATCACAGGTATGGATAGATAACTGATGTGGGCAGAATCAGAACTATTCAGAAGGTTGTAAATAGATGCTTACCTAGTTTTCTCTCTTCTGGAGCATAGAATATAGATTGTCTTAACTGGAAAAAGTTTGCCTTCCCAGGTTTTCTGCATATGAACATTCCATCAACATTTGGTTATTAGAGGATTATTCAAGATTAGCTAAATGTTGATTGATAATGACTGAGCTTGACAGAAAGGTGAGGGAAAACAATCTACACTTCAATGAGGTTCTGACTTGTGTTTCATAAAGGGTTATGAAAGCTCTCCATTAGAAATATAGCAGCTGTGCTTCTAAAAAGTCCTTGCCTGGTTAGACTTTCTGATAATGTCTTAATTCAAGTACTTCTCCTTGGAGTTCCATACTATTCAAGATGCTGTATTAGATCCTTTTACATTTTGCAGACAGCTCTTGGTGATGAAATTTGAGCTTTTCAAAATTGCTCTCCCAATTCCATCCACAAAATGCAGACAAAAAGACAAAAAAAATGAAAAAATTTGTATCTGTTGATAGTGCATATACTTTTATTTTCCATTACAAACATAAAATGTAGTAAAATGTTTCATAGCAATTACTCTGAACTAGGTTGTGGACACATTCTCATGTAAATAATATACTGTGTTCAAGTAAAAAGTTTGAGGATCCAACATTTTAATATGCCTGTGGTCCTAAAACCAATACCTTACTGATATTGACTGATAAATACAACTTCCCATAAGTACAGAAGTTTTCCTTGTATCTTTTTAATATATATTTTTATTGTAAAGACACTGTACACAGGGGTTACAGTTACATAAGGAAGGAAGTGAGTACATTTCTTATTGAGCATTGTCACCCAATCCTTTGTTTTTCCCCTACCATCCCTTCCCTTCACATCACCCAAATCCTCCCTCCAACCCCCCTCTGATAGTATATACTCTGATAGGATATTCTCCTGGTACTTTGGTTCTTGAGAGTCTACAAGAGCAAGCATTCCATGCGGAGCAGGGTGACACCATACGACCTTTACTTACTGAGATTTCCGAATGACTTCCTATCACTTGTACTGCATTTTGCAAGTCGAATCTCATGTCTTAAAACGTACCAGTTTTAAGAGATAAGAGGAGTGGTAAAAGAACTCTTAGAGGCAAATACATCTTCAACATATTTGGTTCCAAGGATTCCGTCTAAGGCATATTCAACAACTAGTGAAACTTATGTTGACTGTAACTATGTGTCTTTCTCCATGTGTGCATGTATACATGGGTATATGTATGTGTGTATTTGTAAGTATAGTAACATACATGTGTACATATATAAGGGTACATACATATATGCATATATAAACAAATGTAAATATATAAATATATTTGCATATATATATCAAGTGTTCAGTGATTTAATGTATAGTTCCTAACACATTGTCATTCTCACAAAGTGTACATGATAAACTGCTCTGAGGATCTGTGCTCTATGACGGGTATCCTTTGTACTCACTTCCCCATTATCTTGTTTTTCAGTCTACTTTCCATAGGATAGCTTTGTTTTCATTACATGTAGTTACTCACTGATACTCAAAGGAAAAGGTTGTTTGTAAAAGGAAACGTACTTTTAGGTCACAGGTTAAAAGTATCTTATCCATCCCAATTATTCCTATGAGATAAAATTTATAATAGTAATAAAATTGAAAAGGAATTCCTAGATCTGTTGTTTTACCATTTAGAATGGCAAATAATAATATCACATCACAGTTGTAACTCTTCAATAAGGCAAAGGTAACTAATTGTCCATATCATGTTCCCACAAACCAGTGGATCCTGACGGATAATAGTAGACCACCAGAAATTCTAAGCAGCAGACATGAAGCATGAAAGAGAAAGTGAGGAAATGATAGAGAGTATAAGAGAGAGAGAAATATCATAATAGTGAAAGTGCATAACAGATAAATAAGAGCTGTATGAGAATATTCATATGCCTATCTTTTGACACTACATGTACATTTGAAGGTATTTGTTGCATAATAACCAATCAACATAAAATATAAAGTGTTTCATGGAGGTCGGAGGAAGATGGTAGAGAACCTGGAGGCTAAACAAGCTCTCACATACAAAGCAGTTTTAGTGTTCCAGTGAACAGTACTAGCCTAGATAATCACACCAAGTGTGCCAACACTGTACACAGAGTTTGACTAGAGAGGGAAGATCCAGGCAAGAAGACAGATCTAAGCACTTGCCAGTAGCCACGGTTGTGGCAGCATCTGTGGCACCCATAGCCACCATATCTACAACAGAGTGTCCAGGAAAAAGGCGCCATATGCAGTGGGTGAGCGGATTCTACTCAACACCAACAAGAACTGAAAAGGAGCAGATCACAGACCAGAGATAACCAGGAACAAAGACTCCTGCCTGAGTAGAATCCTGACATCCTCACTCCTTCTCATGGAGCAGAGGAGGGAAGGCTGCCCCTCCCCCTCCCACCAGACATCATCTTTGATACTGAGAAAGGCCAGGCTGAGCAACTAGCTCCAACTCAGGCCTTGGAAGAAAACAAAAGGGTCATTTAGCAGGTCACAGGTATCTGACCTGACCTTCCAGGCTCAGATCCATCCAGGAGAAAGTCACCTAGCCCAAGCAGAGAGAGTTCTGCCCCACAGAGGAGTGACTATCTTCACTGGGTTAACAGAACCAGAGGCTGCCCCTACCTACAGCAGCCTAGACAATCAATTGAAATTGAATAAACATAAACTTTGAGAATGGCTCCAGGCTGGGGTCTGGGAGTGTCTCAGGAGCTAGCCCCTCAGGGAAAAGCTACTGTTTGCTGAAACGCCTCAACCCTACCCAGAACGTAGCCTCATCACAGCATCTCCAAATTAGAAGAAACAGCCATCTTTCTCTTTCGTGATACTCAAAGCAGATCTCCCTCCCACTGAACCAGCCTGAAGGAGGATCACAAAATCCTGGATAAAGCGGAGCATTTTATTGACTGCTCAAACAAACTGATGTAAGAAATCAATCAGGCCACAGGAAAACCAAACACCACAAGCAGACCAGAGACTCCACGGAGAGACTGGTTACAGACACAGGGGAGATACAGGATCTTCCCATTCCTCACACACACACACACACCTGAAAATTAAACAACTCTTTTTGGTACCATTTTTTTAAACTTTTTAATTGTTTTCTATTAATCATTTTTTTCTTCTTCTCCTAATTTTAATTTTAGGTGTGTGTGTGTGTGTGTGTGTGTGTGTGTGTGTGTGTGTGTGTGTGTGTCTGTGTGTGTGTGTGCTTTTTTAAAAAATCGCTATTGACATTTTGGTCCTTTTTAAATTGTTTTTATTTTTTTTGATTCTTTTCATTTTTTTGTCTTTCTTTTTTTGTGTGTGTGACTTAATTGCTGTTTTGCCTCATCCCCAGATAAATACCCTTCATCGATTATTAGAACTTATCCCCCATTGTGTACATAATTAATCCAGAAATGTATTACTTAATTCACAAACTTTTAGGCGTAACTGTTTAATAGCAGTATTATATCTTTATACCATATAATTTTCAAGTAAATATTGTAAGAATTTTTATTTTTTAGTTTTTCATGTCTCCTTTCTATCATCCCCTCCTGTCATCCTATCCTTTTCTTCTCTCAATATCACTTCTTTAAAGTTACATAATTTTTAAATGTTTCACTTTTTAAATTTAAATTTTTGTTTTTCCATTTTTGATTATCTTCTTTTTAATTTCTCTCTTATCATTCTGTCCAATCCCTTTCCCTCTCTGAGATTAGGACTTGGTTAAATTTACTTTAACTTCTCCACATATTTCTAATCCTATTTTTCCCCACATTTCTCCCTAAACATCATAATTTCTGATTTGAAAAATTCATCTTTGCTGTTCTTAGCCCATTAATGCATAGTTTTTTGGTGTTGAATAGATTGTATCTGTTATACTAGCTTCTATCTGCAGCCATTTTGACTACACAACTACAGGACTTTGGTTGATGCTTGCCTTAAAATAGTGTTTTAGCAACAAAATTGGTGTCACTTTCATATCAAGTGTGCAGAACAAGCCAGAAAACATGAGAAAAATGGCAAGTCTGGGTATCTCAACTCCCATTCATGATAATCCAGTGACAGAACAGTTAATGAATAATCCGGAGGAGAGTTCCTGCAAAGCACTACAAACACTACTGGAAAACGTGGTGAATGAAAAGAATGAAAGCTTGCAAAGGACTCAGTTTGAACGTGATAGGGAGAGAGAGAGGAGGCAAACCAAACATTAGTACAGGAATTTCGTGTCTGTCAGGAAACTACTCAAAGACTGATACAGTAATTGCGTGAACAGGCTGAGAACAGTCAAAGAGAAAGAAAGGAATTGCGTGAGCAGGCAGAGAACAGATGAAGAGAGACACAGGATTTGCGTGAGCAGGCTGAGAACAGTCAAAGGGAACTACAGGAATTGCATGAACGTGAGGAAGCTAATCAAAGCATAACACAGGAATTGTGACATCAGGATGAGAATAGACAAAGATCAATAGAGGCATTCATGGAATCCATAAACAGACAGCTGAAAGAATTCAGGGCGACCACACAGGGAATGCTGAATGGAGCCCGGCAGCAGGAATGGGAGTCCAAGTAATCCATAACCAATCAACTAAGTGATTTGAGAACACCAAATTAAGGAAGTAAAGAAGTTCATAGAAGATCTAAAACAAGGCTCCAACAAAGAATTTGAAGCCATCAAGGCCGACCAATTAGAAGGAAAAGAAATAAACCAAGTAGAAAGACAACAGTAGGTTAGAGCATGCAGAAGATCGAAACTTGGGGATTGAAGACAGCCTAGGTATTATAGAGAAAGAACATACAATTATCCAAGACAAATCCAAGAAATATGATAGATCTATTCAACATTTGGAATACATAATCAGAAGGCCTACTCTGAGGACAAATGGTGTAGAGGAGCACGTAGAGACAGAAGTTAATTGTCGAGGAAATTTGTTTAACAGGATTCTAGCAGAGAACTTCCCAAACATACAAAAAGATAGGCCTATTCAGATACAAGATGCTTGTAGAACCCCAAATAGACCAGAACAGAACAGCACTTCCCATTGTCACATTATAATCCACACAGGACCAATTCAGATCAAGAATAAGTTCTTAAAAATGTCAAGGAGAAAAGATCAATCATCTATAAAGGAAAACCAATTAGAATCACCTCATATTTTTCAGCATAGATAAGTAAAGCAAGAAGAGACTGGCAGGCTGTATGCCATGCCCTGAAGACAAACAATTTTCAGCCAAGAATACTCTACCCAACTAAACTCTCCTTCATAACCGAAGGTCAAATAAAAACCTGCCATAGCAAAGAAAAACAAAAATATATCTCCACCAAACCAGCCCTATAAAAAATACTTAAAGATGACCTACACACAGAAACCCAACAAGACCACAATAATGGCTAAGAAACCACACCCAAACTGAGAATCCAAGAACCATAGGAAAAACCAAGTTTCCACAGCCCCCAAAGAGGTGGATAGCATGGCAAGAGCTACCAAACACCTCTCAGTCCTACCTCTCAACATTAACAGACTTAAAGCTCCAATTTAGCGAAATAGACTGTCTAGTTGGATTAAAAAGCAAGATAATTCTATCTACTGTCTTCAGGATGCACACTTTACCTATAAAAGCAAACATATTTTGTTAATGAAAGGATGGAATAAAATCTACGAATCAAACGGCTGCCATAAACAGGAAGGAGTTGCAATAATAATATCAGGTAAAATATGCCTCGAATTAAAATTAGTGTAAAGAGGTAAAGAAGGTCGCTACATATGACTTATGGGTTCTCTACTTCAGGAGGATATTACAATTCTAAATATGGAATTGCCAAACAATAGAGCACCAAAATTTATCCAAGAGACACTATTTTCCCTCAGATCTCACATAGATCCAACGACATTAATTGTTGAGGATTTTAACACACCACTATGCCCACTATATAGATCAAATCAGCAAAAAAAAAATCAACAGGGAAACCGCAGATTTAAACAACTGCATAGAGCAAATAGATTTAACAGACATCTACTGAATATTTCACCCAGTAGCATCAGAATTCTCGTTTTACTCTGCAGTTCATGGAACATTTTCCAAAAGAGATCACATTTTAGGTCACAAAACAAACTTGTCCAAATTCAGAAACATTGAAGTTACACCTTGCATCCTCTCAGACTACAAGGGAATACAATTAGGACTCAACACCAAAAAAGTCTTGTAACGCATGGAGGCTGGATGACACACTGTTGAATAACCAGGGGGTCATGGAAGAGATTAGAAAGGAAATTCAAATGTCCATGATATTCCAAAAAAATGAACACACAAATTACCAGCTCTTCTGGGACACTGCAAAGACAGTACTCAGAGGCAAGTTTATAGCTCTGAGTTCCTACACCAACAAATTAGAGAGATCTGAAACCAACCACTTAATGAGACATCTGAACCACCTTGACAAAGAACACCAAGATAAACCCCAATTCAATAGATGGAAAGAAATAATTAACATTAAATCCGAGTTAAACGAATTAGAAATAAAAAAAAAAACAGAATGAATCAACAAAACAAAGAGTTGGTTCTATGAAAAAATTAACAAAATTGACAAACCCTTAGCAAATCTTATCAGAAAAAGAAGGAACACACCCAAATAAATAAACTCAGATGTAAGAATGGAAACATCACCACAGAAACAACCAAAATTCTGAACATTAAAAGGGAATATTTTCAAATCTTTATGCTAATAAGTTTGAAAACTTGGCAGAAATGGACCTTTTGCTAGCAATTATCAACATGCAAATACTAAACCAAGATGAGTTAAAGCATATTAAGGGACCCACATCAAGCATTGAAATAGACACAGCAAAAAGAGACCTCCCATGTAAGAAAATCCCAGGACCTAATGGATTTACAGCGGAATTGTACAAGAGCTTCAAAATAGAGCTCACACCAATACTACTCCAACTCTTCAATGAAATTGAAAGAGAAAGTTCACTACCGAACACATTCTATGAAGCCATCATAACCCTCATCCCAAAACCAGGCACGGACTCATCAAACAAAGAGAAGTATAGACCCATTTCTTTGATGAATATTGATGCAAAACTTCTCATCAAAATTTTGGCCAATCGACTTGAACAATTCATCCAAAAAATCATACACCAATATACAGGATTTATTTCAGGGATGCAAACCTGTTTCAATATACACAAAACAATTAATATAATTTATCACATTAACAAGAGCAAGGATTAAAACCACATGGTTATCTCAACAGATGCAGAAAAAGCATTGGACCAGATCCAACACCCCTTTATGATGAAGGTTTTGGAAAAAATAGGAATCCATGGAACATTCCTCAATACAATAAAAACTTTATTTGGAAAACCTACAACCAGCATTGTAATTAATGGTGAAATCTAAAGCCATTTCCTTTTAACTCAGGAATGAGACAAGGATGTACACTCTCTCAACTTCTCTTCAATTTAGTATTAGAATGCCTAGCTACAGAAATAAGACAATATGCCAACCTAAAAGGGATCCACATAGGGAAAGAAGAAGTAAAATTCTCCCTCTTTGCAGATGACATGATCTTGTACTTAAAGAATCCCACGGACACCACTCTCAAATTACTCAAGCTGATCCAAACCTGGAAAAATAGCAGGGTATAAAATTAACCCTCAAAAATTAATGGCTTTTCTGTACTCCAACAATGAGAAAAGCGTGGCTCAAATCAAGAAAGCTTTTCCATTTGTAATAGCCCCACAAAAAATAAAATACCTAGGAATTAACTTAACCAAAGAAGTGAAGGACTTCTATGAAGAAAACTTTAAAAATCTGAAAAAGGAAATCAAAACAGAACTTAGAAAGTGGCAAAAACCTCCCATGTTCCTCGATAGGAAGGATGAAACTTGTGAAAATGGCAATATTTCCCAAGGCTATCTATAAGTTCAATGTCATACCTATCAATATTCCAGCCGCATTCTTCAAGGAAATAGAAGAGGCAATCCAAAAATTCATATGGAACAACAAAAGACCCCCAATTGCAAAAAGCGATCCTTAACAGAAAGAACAGTGTTGGAGGAATATCAATACCAAATTTCAAACTCTTCTACAAAGCCATAGTAATTAAAACAGTTTTTTACTGGCACAAGAAAAGATCTCAGGAACAATGGAATAGAATTGAAAACCCAGAAATGAACCTACAGACTCATAATCATCTAATATTCGATAAAGGATTTAAAAAGATAAAATCGAAGAAAGGCTGTTCAGTAAATGGTACTGGCAAAATTCGTTAATCACTTGTAGAAAATTAAGGCTAGATCCTTATATATCACCCTGTACCAGAATCAAGTCCAAATGGATCAAAGACCTCGGAGTCAAAGCAGATATTTTGAAAACATTACAGGATGGAATAGGAGAAACCATAGGTCTCCTTGACAAACGCTGAAATTTTCTGAAAAGAAATGCAAAAGCACAACAAATGAAAGAAAGGTTGGACAAATGGGATTGCTTGTAATTGCAGAGCTTCTGCATAACAAAGGACATAGCTAGCAGGATCAATAGAAAGTCCACGGAATCGGAGAGGATCTTCACTACCCATACAACCGACAAGGGTTTCATATCTAAAACAGACCTGGAAATCAAAAAATTAAATCCCCCAAAAACAAATACTCAAAGAAAATTCTGTCCAATAAATAAGTGGGCTAAAGACATAAAGAGAAACTTCTCTGAAGAGGAAAGGAGAGTGACCAATAAAGACATGCAGAAATGCTCAACCTCCCTAGCCATAAAAGAAATGCAAATCAATCAACACTGAGATATCACCTCACCCAAGTTAGAATGGCTATAATCAAGAACTCTAATAACAACAGATGCTGGAGGGAATGTGGACAGAAGGGAACATTACTTCATTGTTAGTGAGAGTGTAATCTTTTTCATCCACTTTGGAAAGTAGTATGGAGGTTCCTCCAAAGACTCCACATAGAGCTCCCCTATGACCCAGCAATCCCACTTTTGGAGATTTACCCAAATGATCACAAACAAGACCATACTAAAGCTACCACACAGATATATTTATTGCAGCATTACCATAGCTAAGATATGGAACCAACCCAGATGTCCCTCAGTAGATGAATGGATCAAGAAAATGTTGTATATATACACAATGGAATTCTATGTCTCTAGCTGAAAGAATGATATTGCCCCATTTGTTAGGAAATGGAAAACTTGGAAAAAATTATGTGAAGTGAAGTAAGCCAGGCCCAAAGAAACACAGGTCCCATGGTTTCCCTTATTAGCAATTACTAGTGTATGTCTGAGACATGCAGATATTGTTAGATATGTTGATGTTAGGTGAAGTGAACCCCATGATAAGAATTCAAAATATTTTTCTTTTCTGTAATTATTTCTAACATATTTATAAGATGACTTCTTTGTTACTTTTTATGTCCCTCCCGCATGGTATAACCCCTGTTTTCGCTGTATTTGATGTTGGTATAATTTTTGGAGGGGAAGGGGAATAATTTTTTAAATAGGGATACAGGTGGATCCATTGCAACAATGAGATATACAAGACATGGGACATAAGACATGGGGAAATGGGACGTAAGGGGGTTGAGATGGGAAGGGATAGTAAGGAGAAACAAAGGAGTATGCAACAATGCTTGATAAGAAATGTACTCATTACCTTGCCCATTTAATTGTAACCCCTCTATCTGGTATTTTCACACTTAAAAAAAACACAAAAAACCATAAAATATGAAGTAATTTTGATAAAAAATAAAAATGACTCAGAATAAATTATCAATGCAAAAAACAATCTTTACAAAAGCAAACTCTCAGAGATATTACATGACTTTGAAAAGGATAAAGTGGCTGAATTTAATATAAATTTAGAAGTATGAGCATTCTAAAATATAAAAAGATATTCTTTATTTCATTATATAACACAAAACAGAAAGTAAATGTTGTTTAGATGATTTTTTAAAACACAGTCTCTCAGGTGTTGGGAGGGTGATTCATTGTAGAGTGCTTGCCTTGCATGCATGAGGTCCTGGGTTTGATTCCTCAGCACCACATAAGCAGAAAAAGATGGAAGAGATGCTGTGACTCAAGTAGTACCACTAGCCTTGAGCTGAAGAGCTGAAGAGCTGAGAGACAGCACCCAGGACCCAGAGTTCAAGCCCCAAACCCAACAAAAACAAAACAAAACACAGTCTCTCATTTTTGTGTGCTCAACATTGTAACACTAGTGTTTCAGTCTAGGGCTAAGATTTTAGGTGTGGACATTTATCAACACTCCTGATTCAGATTCTAATTGATAAAATTTTAATCAATATTTTGTTCTTATTAATTTTGCTCTTTGTAAATTCACATATGCCTATAAAAAACAGTGTGGCCATCTCAATAACATTCTCAAAGTACTTCCTAATGATGACTTACAAAAAGTTGTTTTATATTACAACAAGGAAAACAATGCTACAAATAAGGAAAACCAATACATAAATATTAATGATTAATAAAATAAAAAAATTACCACTGTTCCCAGTATTTGAAATGTACTACATATTCGATTTATTATTTTCTCATATTGTTGTACATTTAAAACTGCCTAAGTCTATGATGTTCAACAAGAATTTTAGAGGCTATGAGTAGCCTTTAAAGATTATTATTATTAAGATTATTATTTATGGTTCATCTCATCATTTGTATATGGCTTATACCATCATTTGTTCCTCACTAACATATAAAGTAAAGAAGCCTTTAAATTTTAACAGAAACTGTGCAGTTAATGTCTTAAATCTGCTTCTTTACACAAACACTTTGCAACTTCCCATTAGTAAAGTTTCTATAAACTCTGAAATGTACATATTTAGTAGTATGTACCATGAATCTTAAATGCTTTATGAAAAAGTTTTACAACCTGCTAAATAGTCTTAATTTTGGCATATATGAGCAAATTCCCAAAATTAAACATATTTAAAACATTAAAACTTTTAACAAACCTTAACACTTTCTATAGTGTTCATTAGGGCAGGTTCCTTGTATAGAATAATTGAATTCCTCCTCCTACACATCTGTTGAACAACAAATATCTGGTATTGTTTTTGACATGTCAAACTTGACTTTATTCTTAAATGTGTTCTTATGTAAGAAATACATGGTTCTAAAATTTCACGACAATTCTTTTTTTTTTTTTTTTTTTTTTTTGTCGTTTGTGGGGCTTGAACTCTGGGCCTGGGCGCTGTCCCTCAGCTCTTCAGCTCAAGGCGAAGGCTCTACCACTTGAGCTACAGCGCCACTTCCGGTTTTCTGGTGGTTTATTGGAGATAGGAGTCTCACGGTCTCTCCTGCCCGGGCTGGCTTTGAACGCGATCCTCAGATCTCAGCCTCCTGAGTAGCTAGGATTACAGGCGTGAGCCACCAGCGCCCGGCTTCACGACAATTCTTTTGAATTTAATTTTTGTGGAATTGTCTAGTTTAAGAAAATCAATTACACTTTATGTATAAAAAATGTTCTGTGCTCAATTCAGTAGCACATACACTAACATTGGAACAATAAAGAGAAGAATAGCCCCTGAATGAGGATGACACTCAACTTCGTGAAGCATTCTAGATTTTTAAAAGAACAGATGCTGGAGGGTATGTGGACAGAAGGGAACCTTAATGCATTGTTGTTGGGAGTTTAAACTTGTTCAAAGACTTTGGAAAGTAGTATGGCGGTTCCTCAAAAGACTACAATAGAGCGCCTGTAAGTCCCAGCAATCCCATTTTGGGCATTCACCCAAATGATCACAAACAAGACCATACTAAAACTACCAGCAAAACTATGTTCATTGCAGCATTATTTACCAAAGCTAAGATACAGAACAAAACCCGAGGCCCCACAGTAAACGAATGGATCAAGAAAATGTGTGTGTGTGTGTGTGTGTGTGTGTGTGTGTGTGTGTGTGTGTACTGGAATTCTATGCCTCCATCAGAAAGAATGACATCACCCAGTTTGTTAGGAAATGGAAAGACATGGAAAAAATTATATTAAGTGAATTAAGCCAGGCCCAAAGAAGTGAAGTAAGCCAGGCCCAAAGAAAGATAAGTCCCATGGTTTCCTTAATTGCAATAACTAGTATGTGTCTGCTACAAGCAGAAAACATCATATAAGTTGATGTAAGGCAAAATGAACCCCAAGATAAGGATTCAAATGGTTTTTATTTCTTGCGATTGTTTCTAAGATATTTATAAGATGAATTCTTTGTTGCTTTGTATGTTCCTCCTGCAAGCTAAAGCCCCTGTTTTCACTCTGTTTGATGTTGGTATACTTTGTGCAGTGGAAGGGAAACACAAATCGTTTAAAAAGGGATGCAGGTGGACCCATTGCAACAATGAGATGAACAAGTCGTTATGTCAAAAAATGATTTTGGCCGGGTGTTGAGGGATGTGGACAGTGGGGGGGGGCTGAGGGGGGAGGGGTTGGTGGGTGTGGGGGGTGGGAGATGGGCAGGGATGGTAAGGGGAAACAAAGGAGGAGCAAGTGGACCCATTGCAACAATGAGATGTACAAGTTATTATGTCAAAAAATGAACTTTACAACTTTGGAGGGAGGAGGACAAGGTGGGGAAAGTGGGGGAGTATGGGAAGGGATGGGAAGGGGAAACAAAGGAGAGGCAACAATGCTTGATAAGAAATCTTGCCCATGTAATTGTAACTCCTCTGTCAGTATTCTCACAATAAAAAAAAATGTACTCAATAACTCACGCATGTAATTGTAACCCCTCTGTATGGGATTTTCACAATATAAAAAAAGAAACATAGGTCCTGTGGTATCCCTTATTTGCAATAACTAATGCATATCTGGGATAAGCAAAGAAGGTATGGTAAGGCGAAAAAAAGGAGTAGGCAACAATGCTTGATAAGAAATGTACTCTTTACATTTTCCATGTAATTGTAACTCCTCTGTATGGTATTTTCACAATTTAAAAAAAAAAAGGTCAAAAGCATGTGCATATGACTAGATAAGATGATGTTAAGGTAAATGAACCCCATGATAAGGACACAAGTGGTGTTTTATTTCTTCTTGTGGTTTCTAATATATTTATAATGTACGATGTGATTTTTTATATGTGCATCCCCCACAGTTAAACCCCTGTTTTCACTGTATCTGATGTTAGTGCACCTCCATCTTGTATATACACTTCTCTAATTTGGGGATGGAAAGGGAAAAAACAAAATGGTTAAATAAGGATACAATATGACCCATTGCAACAATGTGATGCACAAGAAAGTATGTTGAAAAACGAACTTTACAATTTAGGAGGGTGGGGGAGGGGAGTGTATTTGTGGAGGTGGGAGGGAAGGGATGGCAGGGGAAAACAAAGGAGGAGGTAACAATGCTTGATAGGAAAGGAACTATTAATTTTTCATGTAACTGTAACCACTCTGTTTAGTACTTTTACAATAAAAAATATAAAAATGTTATGGGATGGAAGAGAATATTTCCCCTATTTTACCCATATAATATCATTAACAAATATCTGCACTGATATGCAGATATTTTGAATAAATGTGTGTTTGTGTATGTGTGTGTGTGTGTGTGTGCATGCCTGCGCATTTTCGTTCTCAGAGTTTGAACTCAGTGCATCAAGGTCCCCCTAGGCCATTCCTCTCTAGATTGATGAGCTACTATATAAGCTACATCTCCATTCTTGGCTCTTTGCTAGTTCATTAATTTTTTTTAATATTTTTATTATTTTTTATTGTGAACATACTGTACAGAGGGGTTACAATTACATGGGCAAGATAATGAGTACATTTCTTATCAAGCATTGCAGCCTCCTCCTTTATTTACCCTTCACATCCCTTCCCAGCCTCCCCCCGCCCCCCCACGCCATCCTCCCCCCCACACCAAAGTTGTAAAGTTCGTTTTCGACATGACAACTTGTACTTCTCATTATTGCAATGTGTCCACCTGTATCCTTAAACGACTTGTTTTTCCCCTTCTCTTCCACAAATTATACCGACATCAAATATAGTGAAAGCAGGGGTTATACTGTGTGTGTGTGGGGGGGGGGGGGGGGGATATACAAAGCAACAAAGAAATAATTTTAAAAATGCGTTAGAAAAAAATTCATGAAAGAAAAAAACATTTAAATACATATGTAAGGGTTCATTTTCCTAACATCACATTATCTGAACTTTTCTGCTTGACTCATACATATACTAGATATTGCAAATAAGGGAAACCATGGAACCTATGTTTCTTTGGGCTTGGCTTACTTCACTTAATATAAATTTTTCCAAACCTTTCCTTTTCCTAACAAATGGGGCAATGTCATTCTTTCTGATGGAGGCATAGAATTCCATTGTAATTTTTTTAAAATAATCTCATTAATATTTTTTGTCCTGATTGGCTTCCAACGGTTATCCACAGATCTCAGGTTCCTGAGCAGATACCCGAGTAGACAGGATTACAGGTGTGACCAACCAGCACAAGGCTTTCAGAATAATTTAAAAAGTAGAAGAAAATTTACTTCATGGAGGCTTGTTTATCATCTCCCGCTTTTAAAGCATTTTGGAGTGATTATATGTGAATTTATTTCATTTTTGGATTCTTAAAAGACAGTAAGTGATGGAATTTAAACGTTTTAATCTTTTTTTTTAAATTGGTCATGCAGCATGAAATTTGGGCTTGGACGCTCTCCCTGCGCCTTTCGGGTGAAGGTGAGTGCTGTACCCCTTGAGCCACAGTGCCACTTCTGCTTTCCTAGTAGTTTATTGGAGATAAGAGTCTCACAGACTTTCCAGCCTGGGCTTGCTTTGAAGCGCATTCCTCAGATCTCAGCTTCCTCTGTAGCCAGGATTATAGGTGTGAGCCACCAGCTACTGGCTAGTTTTAGTACTTTTTTTAAAAATACTTTTTTGGGGTCTGATCGTGGGGCCTGAACTCTGGGCCTGGGCACTGTCCCTCAGCTCTTCAGCTCAAGGCTAGTGCTCTACCACTTGAGCCACAGCGCCACTTCTGCCTTTTTTCTTTTTTGCTTATGTGGTGCTGAGGAATCGAACCCAGGGCCTCATGCATGCAAGGCAAGCGCTCTACCACTGAGCTACCTTCCCAGGCCTTTAGTACTTTTTAAAATGTATACTGGAACTGTGGAACAGAAGAAATTTGTCTCTCTTTAGACCTCAATTTATGAGCTCAGCTCTGAACATGATAACCCAATGTCACCAACACTGTGTTGAAGACAAAATGTGACAGAAAACAATTACCGTGGGCAATAATTGCTATGCTATTATTTCTTGGACAGGATGAATATTGAGTTGAGAGAGTAAGGGAATGGAGAGGATTTTGCCTACTTTTTTATTGCTTACTTTTTGAAATTTTGAATCATTTCCTTCCCCACTGTGTGTCTTTGGGACATGCACTTAGTGCCTTTAATTACAATATTTCCTAACACTAAAATGGTAATAATATTAGAATTATAGCAAATGTTTTCTTAAGAATTAAGAGAAAAAAAACTTGTGAAATACTTAACATAAACTTCTAGGAATAACAATTACAATTACATGGGCAAGATAATGAGTATATTTCTTATCAAGCATTGTTGCCTCCTTCTTTGCTTCTTGTTCCCATCCCTTCCCATCTCCTCCCACACTCCCCATCCCACCAACTCCCCCCCCCCACCAAAGATGTAAAGTTCATTTTTTGACATAAGGACTTGTACATCTCATTATTAAAATGAGTCCACCTGCATCCCTATTTAAATGATTTGTTTTTTCCCTTCCCCTCCACAAGTTATACCAACAACAAATACAGTGAAAGCATGGGTTATACCATGGGGGGTGGACATACAAATCAACAAAGAAATCATCTTATAAATGTTTGAAACAATTGCAATAAAGAAAAAAAAACAATTGAATCCTTATCTTGGGGTTCATTTCACCTAACATCAACTTATCTGACCTTTTCTGCTTGTCTCAGACATATACTAGTTTTTGCAAATAAGGGAAACCATGTGACCTATTACCTATGTTTTTTTGGGCCTGGCTTAATTCACTTAATATAATTTTTTCTAAGTCTTTCCATTTCCTAACAAATGAGGCAATGTCATTCTTTCTGATGGAGGCATAGAATTCCATTGTGTATATATATATATATATATATATATATATATATATATATATATATATATATATATATATATATCACATTTTCTTCATCCTTTCATCTAGTGAGGGACATCTGGGTTTGTTTCATATTTTAGCCATGATAAATAATGCTTCAATAAACATAGTTGTGCTGGTAATGGACAAGAGTCTCATATCTAAAATATACCTGGAACCCAAAAAATTTAAATCCCCCAACGACAAATCGTCAAACAAACAACTGCCAAATAAATAAGTGAGCTAAAGACTTAGAAACTTTTCTGAAGAGGAAAAAAGTATGGCCAATAGACACGTGAAGAAATACTCAACCTCTCTAGCCATAAAAGAAACGCAAATCAAAACAACATTGAGATACCATATCACCCCAGTTAGAATGGCTATAATCATGAACTCTAAAAACAACAGATGCTGGTGGAGAGGTGGACAGAATGGAACCTTAATGCATTATTGTTGGGAGTGTAAACTTGTTCAACAACTTTGGAAAGTAGTATGGAGTTTCCTCCAAAGACTCCACATAGAGCTCCTCTATGATCCAACAATACCACTTTGGGGCATTTACCCAAATGATCACAAACTAGCCAGCAGTTTTTTTTTTTAATATTAAATAGAATGCAATCAGTATTACAAAAGCCATTACATGTAATGAGAAACCAGAAGGCATATTCTCTATTGACCATGCTCTGCTTCAAAGTCAGCCAGGTGGATAACTTCTCATGCTGTAAATCAAACTGGTTTTATTATGTCTTGACAGTATAAAAACATCAGGGACAGAATAATGAAGGAATGTTGTAGACTGAAGTGAAGTCCATATGAAAATGTGCAAAACTGATGAAAACATAAAAGTCTCTGAGTAGTATATTGTGTTTTACATCATTTAAGTTAAATTTCAAAAATAGGGAAGACCTAGAGGAATGAATTCTCTTTTTGATAGCCAATCTAAGGTCCTTAGAAGATTGAACTCTTTCCTCATTCTTGTAGAGGCATCATCAGATGAGAGGAACTCTATTGTTTTTGTGCTTCTTTCCATTTATACTTCAGTTTGAAATCTGAACTACATGAGACTGAAAGAAACCTAGAAAAATTAGACACGCAGGCTTTGGAAAGAGCCATGAACGAAAAATAAATAAAATACATATAGCCTTGTAAAAGGTCTAACTAAATTTATTTATATAGTCTTAAGTGTAAACAAAAAATGATTAAACAATATAATATTATTGAAAATTGAAAAATGTTAGGAGTTGCTTAAATTTTTTCTTTCTACTATAATGAATTAAGTATTGATTTTGTATAGAGAGATTAAAGATGAGATTAACAAGAAACGATTAAAAATGGACAAAAGTTCTGAATAGACACGTTTTCCAAAAAGTCCTGAAAAGCGCCAGTGTGTTTACAAAGTTGTGTTTAATACCACTTCTCTGCTAGATTAATGCTTTGTGAACAGAAGTCATTATAGAAATGCAATTGAAAATTACTATGATACTACTTCATAACTATAATAACTCTTATCAAAAAAATCAAAGGAACCAGTTGTGGTGAAAAGGCTTGTAATTCCAAGCATTTAGCAGTTTGGAGTAAGAGGATTTGAGTCTAAGGCCAGTCTGGGGTTCTGCACATTGTAAAAACCTGCCCTTAAAAAACTCAAAATGTAATAATGTTGGTGAGAGTGTGAGAAAAGGAAATTTTCTACACTCTTGGTCAAAATACAGGTTAGTATTCTCATTGTAGTAAGTAATTTGCAGTTTTCTGAAGAAATGCAAAGTTGAAATACCATCTGACACACCAATCATTTGATTATTTCTCTCTGGGTAACTCGAAAATATATCTGTATATATCTGTTCGTTATTCACATTGTTCACAACAGCTGCCCAGATATAAATAGAAGTTAAGTGTTCAACAACAGACTAATAAAGCAACTGTGGTGCATGCACAAATATATTTTTCTGTTTCATCTTTAAAATAGCAAGAGATTTCTCCAATTAGGCATAACTTACAATGACCTGAAAGATGTATTCTAAATGAAGAAAAATGTTGTCTTCTGATATTTGTAAAACTACACACACACACACACACACACACACACACACACACACATACACACACACCAACCTCAATCATTATGAGTGAAATTTTTTTTAAAGTAAAGCAAACTGGAATTGCTGGGGCATTTAGGTCACAATGTAGAAGATAGTAAATATACAGGATGACCAAGTATACAATTTTAATGTACAACATGAGGATACAGAGGACAACACTGGCCTAAGATAGGAATGAAGCTAAATGAGTAGGAGTTGTTCTTCCTAGTAGGGGCTGCTCTTTTAGATGTTCTTCCTTCAGTAATGGATGACATGAACGTAATACTTTAAATATACCTGCCTGTTTGCAGAAATAACAAACAAGGTAGCAATAATGTTGTATGCTCAACATAGAACAAAATGTCAAATTTAAATACATGAGATTATCCTAGATGTAAACTAATAATTCCAAATAAGGGAAACCATGGGACCTATGTTTCTTTAAGTCTGGCTTACATAACTTAATATGGTTTTTTCCTAAGATCTTCCATATCACTACAAATGAGGTGGTATCATTCTTTCTGATGGAAGCATAGTATTACATGTGTGTGTGTGTGTGTGTGCGTGTGTGTGTGTGTGTGTGTGTGTGTGAGAGAGACATTCTCTTGATCCATTGATCTACTGAGGAGCATCTGGGTTGATTCCTTATCCTAGCTATGATAAATAATACTGTGATAAACATAATTGTTCTGGTAGCTTTAGTGTGATCTTGTTTGTGATCACTTGGGTAAATGCCAAGAAGTGGAATTACTGTGTAATAGGGGAGCATTATTGTGTACATCAAGGATAATCTTAGTAGATGAGAAGAATAGCTCAATAGCTATGTACATATGAGGGTGTATGGTGATTCCAAGGGAAATGATCTCCAAGATATGTTATTTCTTGTTGTTCTAAATGTAATATGTGATTTCTTTTTATCCTTTTGTGTTTTCCACACCTATGGCTTATCCTCTGTAGTAACTGTATTTGATTTTGATACCCTGGATATTGTAAATATGTTGATCCGAACTAGTTAAGGGAAAGGGAAAAAGCAAAATGGTGAGACAAAAGACAAAAGGGGGAACTTATGCAACAGTGATACTCACAAGACAATACGTTGGAAATAGTCTTGGGGGGGCATTGGGATGGAAGAGGGAGAAAAATGGGGGAAGGGATAACAAGTTATAAAAGAAATGAATTCATTATCTTACTTATGTAACTATAACCCCTCTGTACATTAACTTGACAATAAAATTTAAATATAAAACATAAAATACATGATAGCAAGCAGCAATACAGGAGATGTGAGTGGGGAAATACTGTACTATACAAAGAAGAGTAAAACAGCTGTTGAGAGCAGTAATTTGACTTTAACATAGGAACTAATAAACTAGCATGCAGATTTTCAGCCTCATGTCAGTCACTAAAAAGGGAAAACAAAATGTACAATCAGTAAACCAATAGAGATAAAATAGAAAACTAAACAATTAAGGTGAACAGATGACTTGGACCAAGAATAAAAAATGACACAATTAGTAAACAAATAACAAGCTGGTAAGTTATAAAATATTACTAATAATTCTAGTAATGTTTTCTTAACCTCACAACTTGTTGGAAGTATACTTCAAATCACAGTTTAATAGTATATCATTTTAAAATTAGGTTACTTCTTATTGATTTCTTAATATTGAATGTTTAATATATAATTTTAATTTCAGTAGCTATAGAAAAGAAAGTGAAACTAAGTTTAATAATATATAGCACGAATTGTAAAATTGAGAAGCATTAGAACTTAAACGAATAACATCATTATTGTTTCATTTCTGTGAATTAATGTAATAATTCAAAGTGTTTTCTACACTTTGCACTCATCTTAACATCAAATAATAAATTATTGCACATGACTTGGTATTAGGTGGAAGGGTTCAGCACTGTGGTAATATTCACACCACACAGTACATCAGAGTTTGACTCCTCTCATCTAGCTTAAATTGTGGAAATTTGATTTCTACATGCATGTTAAATTCTTGCCAAAGTGACATCTATAAAATTATATACAATTATGTATATGAAGAGTGTTTCCGATGATACTTAAAAGTCACATTCATTAATTAAATTTTATTGTTTTCTACCAAATAAATATTTATAGAGAGACTGAATTTCTGAGTTGAGGATTATTTTATATCCCTGCCATTGTTTCTATAGTTGGACTTAATTTTCCATAAAGGGTTAAGTGTATTATATTGGATATATGAAGGTAAACTGAATGTTTATTCTATCAATATTTTGCCACTTGTTTAATCCCAAGTTTAAATTATCCATATGTTTGAAGTAATGAAAATAACAAAGATATAAAAAAGATAAATCAGTGTGTAGTTGATAAGTATCTTCACCTTTATTTTGATAGTTGGCCCTCTTTTACACTACAGAATATTATAAGGAAAATGTGCTCAAGGCTGACCACAACTGCAGAATATTATGGTTTGGTCTATCATAAGAGAAGGAAGAATGGGGTACCTTCCTTCCAAAAGTCTGCTCCCAGGGATGTGATCTGTTTTATGTTGGTCACTTGAAAATGAACATTTTTCACAGTCAACCTTGAAAAGCCATCTTGATAGACCATTTATTAAGTGGTTACATTGGATTATCCATGGCTTTGCAAGGATGCCGGATTGCCTCATTTTGAGACAATTAAAACAGGAATTTATTCAGCTGTTCTTAGTATCTTTAGGAAAAAACCCATTGACTCTAGGCCTGGGGAGGGGTCCAGAGAAGCTACTACCGTGAATAGTAATCCTAGGCCTCTAAAAACAAAATAAAACAAAACTCCAGTAGGAACAGCAACTCAGTGCAACTATCACACCTACATGAAGTCAGGCAAAATATGGAAGCTGAGAGTCATTTATCAGATAACTAATATATTTTTATGAGGCACACTGAAATAAGACTTCAGAGAGAGGGTCAAAAGACTGATCAGATAGACTAAAATTGGTCACAAGAAGATTGGAAAATACAATTCCTTGTACAGCAAATAAATCTTAGAAAGCCTGTGCATATAAGAACAAGACAGCAGACCAAATTCCAGATATGTGCATTCTCTTAGAGGTCAGCTTAATGAATTATCAATGGAAATCTTTGCATTCTTAAATATTTGACCACATGTAGGAGAAGGCCAATTGCTGAAGAGAAAGAAAACGTCATCACTCAGTTACGAGGTCCAATATCACATTAGGAAGGAATCAAGCACATATTTGTAATAAAAAGAGAAAAAATATTCCAAATGAGGGTTTCATTTGTTTTGATGTAACAGTTTCTGATTTATGTGCTAGCAAATACCATACAATTGATCCATTCCCACAGCTGAGTTGATATTTACTGCAGAATTCCCACATGAAGGAAAAGAGAAAATTTACAAATGTCTGATGAAATGACTTGAGGGTGAAGTGTTCTATTAGTGATATCTGAGGTTTAGACATAGATGAAGAGGGGGATTTTCTTTTTTAAAAATCCCCCATTTTTAGCTTGGTGCCAGAGGCTCACAGCTTTAATCCTAACTACTCAGGAGGCTGAGAACTGAAGACTGCTTTTCAAAGCCAGCCTGGCAGGAAAGTCCCTGAGACTCTTATCTCCATTTGAGTTGAAGAGCTCAGAGACAGTACACAAGCCCAGACTTAAAGCCCCTCGACCAAGACCAAAAAAAATCTCCCTTTTGTGGGACTGCCTACATCTTTTCCTATCATTCAACAAAGAAGCCATTTTATCACCCACAACATTTAAATCCTGTCCTAGCTACTGCAAATACAATGGTTTGTTATCTTATGTCAAAAAGTTCATATTTTCGGGATCCAATACCAGCAGTAGTAACATTTTTTTCCAGTCCTTGAACTCTGGGCCCGGGTCCTGAACATGGTTATGCTTATAGCGTTAATGTGAGCTTGTTTATTTATTGGATTACTGCCCATGAGGGGAATTAAGGGGTCATAAGAGAGATCTATTTTTAGTCTTTTGAGGAAACTCCATACTGCATTCCAGAGGAGTGGAACAAGTTTAACTTCCCACCAACAGTGTAATAGAATTCCCAATTGGAGACGGGTGCTGGTGGCTCACGCTTGTAATCCTTACTACTCAGGAGGCTGAGATCTGAGGATCATGGTTCAAAGCCAGCCCAGGGAGGTTACGAATTGGCTACACCCACGGCAGCATTTGTTATTATTAGTTTTCTTGATAATGGCCATTCTAACTGGGAAGGGGTAGAATCTGTCTTATTTACTTGTAGATTTGTAGGCACCTTCTAGCTACCATAAATGAATGAATCCATGAAACCTGTATTTTTCTGCGTCTGCATTCCTTTCTCTTAGCATAATTTTCCCAAGCCTTTCATTTTCCTTAAAACTGGTGAAAAGTCATCCTTTCTAATGGGTGAATAGAATTCCATTGTGTGTTTGTGTGTGTGTGTGTGTGTGTGTGTGTGTGTGTGTGTGTGTAAGATGACTATAGGCCCATGAGTTCATTTCTAAGCCTACTTTTTCATCTGTAATTCTCTAATTTCATATTAAATTTGGATTGCTTTCTCTACTGCATTGAAGAATATTGTTGGGATTTTGATGGGTAGTGCACTGTCAATTGTTTGGGGGCAGAAGTGCAGTTTTCACAATGTTATTTGTGAAAGCATTGAAAGATTTTGCATTTCCTTGAATCTCCTTCAATTTCCCTTTTTATATTTTTAAATTTTCACAGTAGAGGTCCTTCACATTTTTGGTTAAATTAATTCATAGTTTTGTTGTTGTTGTTGTTTTGTTTTGTTTAGATTTGAGTTGATTTTGAGGCTAATACATATGAGGTTATTTTTTGGATTTCAACCTGGATGTTCCCATTGTTGGTAACAAAGAAAGACTACTGATTCTTGTGGGTTTTATACCCTTGCTACATTGCTAAAGGTTAGCAACACCTTTACTAACTTGAGGAAGGTAGGTATAGGGTCTCTAAATACAGGATCATTTCATCTGTACAAAGGGATCGTTTTACTTCTTCCTTATTTGGATCCCCGTTATGTTTTTCTCTTGCCTATTGCTCTTGCTAGAATGTCCACTACTATATGGAAGAGTAGTAGAGAGGGTGGACATCATTGTTTCATTCCAGATTTTATTTTATTATTTTTTGAGTTTGCAAAATCTGGTTTAATTCAAACTGAGGAGCACATTGTGAAAATACATATGCATAAAAATCTAATAAATGCTAGATAAACAACATATTACTTTACAATAGAGTAACCACAAATTTGAAGGCTCAAATTGAGTCTGTCAGTTGTAAACACAATTTTATATTTGGCTCAAATGGCTACTGAATTTCAAATGGTGCCAAGTTCCTCCAAAGCACCTCTTGACCCCCTCAGCCTTGGGCAGAGTTTCACCACAGTCTCAGTCAAAATCCCAGTCATCCCATCAACTCTTGGGGCCAATGGAGTCATTGGTACCCAAACACAACTGGAGGCCAGGGATTTCCAGTGGCCAAAACTTATTGCACAGAGAACTCCATTCTAAGCCAGACTCATGGCTAAGAAGGTGTGAGATTAACCCTTTAAACAGTGGTGTAGCATTAACCTGGTCTATGTTAAGAAATAGCTCCTTAGTGAGAATGTAGTAATTACTAGTTATCACACCAACAGAAAAAGGCAACATGGGAGCTTCACATTAACTTGGTCTGGCTTCACTCACGTAGAGTGATTATTTTATTTTAGACCTAAGAGAAAATGAGTTCATAACAGTCATTTCTTCACATAAGATTTGTGTAGCATTAAAATTGTTTAACGCTAATGATGAGGCCATGCAGGTAAAAAATGTGTGATTCTCCTCTGCCAAAACAGAAACACCCCATTTCGACTGCTGTCCAGTTTCCAATATATATATATACACCTGTTATTGCACATCTTTCACACAAATCTGTGTATGTATTTTATATAATATATATTTAAATACATTACACATAAAAAGACTATGGCACTTTACAGAATACATGTTTAACAAAGATCATTCATTACACCACAAATGTTTGAAATGATACAAAACCCTTAAATCATTTAATGTAACATTGTGAATTAAAACACAGGTTTAAAGCTTCCACAGACTCCAAGACAAATATTTCTGCTTTAGAATTTATTGAGAAGCCCAGCTTATCACAAATCTTTAAGCAACAGATGCAAGAAAAATTAATAAGACTTTTCTGGTATTAGCAATTGTTTCATTAGAAAAATAGTTGTGGGTCAAGTGGTTTTTAAAGAGCTGTGTAGAAGAGTTTTAGTCTAGACTTCATTCCAGATTTTAATGTCTTCATGTGTCCACTGTTATGTACATTCTTTGTCATATGCATACTCTGTATAATATTGAGGAAAGTTGCATGCATTCCTAGCTTCTCAGACTTTTTAATCATATAGGGGTATTGGAGCTTATTAAAAGATTTCTAAATCCATATAAAGATCATGTGGTTCTTGTCCCTGCTTCTGCTGATGGTGTGTGTTACATTTATTGACAAGTATGTTGAATCCAATTGTACCCTACGATGAATCCTGTTCGTTATACCTCAAGCAGCACCATTGGTTGTTACTGGAAGTAACGTTTACTGGATGTGGAAACTGATCCCAGGAGAGGAATGGAACATAGAGGAATGACAAAGTTCAAGTTAATATGTGATTTCCTTTTTACTGTACAAGAAAACAATCCCAAGGCTTGAAGGGAACTCTGTCCCTGACTTTTTCGAATGTGTTATTTACTCATATAAAACTTTTCTGTAAAACTTTTAGTTGTGTATTACAAAAAGAAATAATGTGTTATTTGAAGGCCAGCATAGAACAAAAAGAAATAACGTTGTTTTAAAAGTGTTCTACTGCAAAGAAACAAAGACATGGAAATTTTAAAGTGCCTTATGCATGGATATTTCATTCCTGAGATGATCCTTTTGTTGCAGGAGTCAGTTATCAATTACTTAGTATGGTCCTGAGTTCTCCTTAGCAATAAGGATTCCAAAAAGCAGGATCCAGTGAGTATGATCAACAAAAGGAGCCCCTTCTCTTAAAGGAGTATTCTTTTAAGGAGGGTCCCATAGAAATATCTGTGTTGCTTTTGTTTGCTTGTTTAGTTTGTGCTGGTTGTGGAGCTTGAACCCTGAGGGTGGACCTTGTTCCTGAACAGTTGCCTTTCCTGCCCACCTGCCCCCAAAGCCAATACTCTACTGTTGAGCCAAAACTCCACTTCTGGATTTCGGGCGTTTAATTAGAGATAAGAGTTTGACAGACTCTCCTGCCTGGGTTGACTTTGAACTAAGCTAGTAAGAAAGCTATGTGATATCAACTGTATAGACTTCTCTTTTGAAATAAGAAATATTAGATGAAGTTTATTGTAAAGCTAATATTTGACAATTTTTAAAATAAGAGATTATGTCCAGCAAAAAAGCCATAACTTAAATAATTCAGCAAAAGTAGGTACACTGAATAATTTTGGAATTATTTTTTCTGCTTGGAAAGATTATTGAACTTGTCGTTCCTTTTGTGGAAACTTAAAGTCACATTTCACTTTTTCTGTTGGTCGTGGGGATTGAACTCTGATCCTGGGCATTATTCCTCGGCTCTTCAACTCAAGTTGAGCACTCTACCACTTTAGCTCCAGCACCACTTCTGGGATTCTGGTGGTTAATTGAAGAAAAGGGTCTCATAGACTTTCCTGACCAGGCTGGTTTTGAACCACAATCCTCTAGTCTCAATCTCCTGAGTAGCTAGCATTACAGGCATGAACCATCAGCACCTGGCTCATATTTGCATTTATGCGCACTTAATGACACTATGTAGACAAAGTATGGAAACTTGAAACAAATGATGACATTGCAGCTTTTCAGAACAATTGAGGTAGCAATAAATATGTCCTCATTTTCCATGTTGTTACATTAATGACTCATGGGACCCTTACATTAGCATCCTCTGCCATCTGTATAGTTGTATTTAGTATCAGGAAATGTTCATAGAGAAAAATAGAAAGACAGATTTTTAGAAAGCAAAGGAGATTGAGTAGGAAAGAACAGCACAGAAGGAGATACATTTATCACACAGATATTAAGAACTACCCTAAGAGATTTAGACTGCTAAATGCAATGAGGAATAAGCTTAGTTGATAACTAGTTCTTCAATAACCAAAAATGGTTCTCAAGAACAGTTTCTGGTACACCTTAGTTACTATCATTTATTCCTTCCATCGAGTTATTCCTTCTGTTCTGTCACAACTGTTAATTAGCCTCTGCGTTTTTGGTACCATGATTGACCAAAAAGATTTCCAAATGTCACTTAGACTATCCTTCTCTCTGTGATTAGCAGTGACCACACAAAATCCTGGCATCAGTTGCTTTGACCTAATGACCAAAACTTTTTTTTCAACAGAGTATGCTATTATAAGTAAAGTACATGAATAAGGGACTATTGTCAGGTGTCAGTATGGAAGGAGCAATTATATATTGAAAGTATGGTTTCTTTATTTTGCATTTGCTAACTAAATGGTTTTTTTTTAATTGTGAAAATACTGTACAGAGGAGTTACAATTACATGTGGGCAAGATAAATGAGTACATTTCTTATCAAGTATTGTTGCCTCCTCCTTTGTTTCCCCTTCCTATCCCTTACCATCCCTCCCATCTCTACCGCCCCCCCCCCCGCCAAAATTGTAAAGTTCGTTTTTCAACATAACGACTTGTACTTCTCGTTATTACAATGGGTCCACCTGTATCCCTATTTAAACGATTTGTTTTTTTTTTTCCATTCCCCTCCACAAATTATACCAACATTAAATACAGTGAAAGCAGGGGTTATATCGTGTGTGTGGGGACACACAAAGCAACAAAGAAATCATCTTATAAATATATTAGAAACAGTCACATGAATGAAAAAATATTTGAATACTTTTTTTTATTGCCAGTCCAGGGGCTTAAACTCAGGGCTAGGGAATTATTCCTGGGCTTTTTTTTTTCTCAAGGCTAGCACTCTACCACTTGAGGCACAGCACTACTTCCAGTGTTTTTCTGTTTATGTGGTACTAGTGAATTGAACCCAGGGTTTCATGCATGCTAGGCAATCACCGTACCATGAAACCACATTCCCAGAATCTTAAATGAATTTCTTAAGAAGGCATGATATTTTGATTCTGTAACTATGTATCATTATTTTGGCCAGGTGCTAGAAAATGATGTAGAAAACAGTTCAATATGAGAAGTCCAGTAAGGCAGGATGGAAAATGAATAACCGTCATGGTCTAGCCAGGGTACAGAGAAGCTTATGTCATGGAGCTGTTTCAACAGGGTGAGCGAGACAGCTCCTGACCCACAGCCCACCTCCAGAATGAGAGGGCCACCATGGGTTCTAGCCACATGGAGACAATGGGCCACCTCCTCCAGCACACATTCAACCAGTTCATGTGAGAGAGAGGGAGAAAGAAAGTGAGAAGTACACCTAAACCCTGTGCCGGTGGCTCAGAACTCTAATCCCAACTACACAGGAGTCTGAGAAATGAGGATCATGGTTCATAGCCAGCCCGGGAAGGAAAGTCTGTGAGACACTTATCTCCAAAGATCCACCAGAAAACTGAAAGTGGTGCTGTGGGCTCAAGTGGTAGAGCGCTAGTCTTGAGCTGAGGAGCTCCTGAACAGCGTCCAGACCTAGAGTTCAAGGCCCATGACTGACAAGAAGTGGACTTCCCACTACAAAAAGTGGACTGAATAGCACCCATTTAACTAGGGAGCATGGTACAGAAGTCAGGCCTAGCTTCCTGTGAACTTGAGGTCATAAGTAGGTCATCCAGCTTCTCCATGCTTTGTTTTCCCCAGTTGCAAAACTCAACACAGTGAAGGATACCCTTCCTCATGTGGATAGGGTAATGATGAAAGAGAGCCATGTTTTATTTCATAATCCCACACCGGTTGCCCCATTAATAACAGGGGCCACCTGAACCCTTTCCAGGTATCTTCCTGTCATATGCTCACAGAATTGTCGAGAACATTACCTGAAGGCCACTCCCTCTGTGCCTAGCCATGTTTCAGAGATCTCTCTATATAAATCCCTTGTTTCCTCACAACTGTCCTGTGAAGAGACTGAATTCCAATGGTTGTGGCCCTACCCAGAGCTTTATCTGTGGTCAAGAATCGGCTGCCATGGACTAAGAGTTTGTGATATCCATCTAAACTGATGACTGAGCATGGCTCTACATGTCTACCATCCCAACTACAGAGGACCAGGACTGGTGGAGCATACATGTCACAGATAGGAGGACCGCCTGAGTTCAGCCCAGCCTGAGCATATATTGTTTCTCAGAAATGCACAAGACAGAAAGGTGGCTCCTCAGAGCCAGGGAGAGGAAACAAGCAGGGGGTCATGGTGCTCTCAGAGGGGTTTCTGACCCGAGTTGGGAATGGTATTGGGGCGGCCACTCACCTGTGCTGCTGGGAGACGCTGTTGGCAGATGATCCAGGTAGAGCAAGCAGGGATGGCGGTGGCATGGCAGACACATGGACCCAGAGCAGAGGACCAAGGGCAGGGACCAGGTCAGGGCCATAGGCCCGCTGAGATTTGAAATCCAGCACCACAGGAAGGTGGGTAGGGGGGTGGGGCATATCAATTTCCTACTATTCTCTAAAGTTACCTTGAGTCTCTTGCTCACCACTCAGCCACCTCTACCTGCCTTAACTGCTGGTAGTGGTGTACTAAAAGAGGAAATCCAGGTGCTACCAGGCATCATGGAATGTGGGCGTTGCCACCTTTCTTGTATCCCATTGGTCAGAAAGAAACATGAAATAATGGGGGTGTGGCTAGAATCCTGTGATGCAATCAGCATGGGCAGAATCAAGTTGACAGGGGCTCTCCCAGCCCTTTTCCCAGGGAACTCTGTCCCATTCAGTTGGGGACAAGAGGGAGACCGCTTTAGCTGGATGGCTGCACAGATTGTTGTTTATGTCTGTTTGTTGCCAGTCCCGAACCTTGATCTCAGGATCTGGGCACAGTCTCTGAGCTGCTTTTGCTCAAGGCTGGCCCTCTACCACTGGAGGCACAGGGCTTCTGTCTTTGTTGGCACTGAAGTTGGACAGGGTCTCAAGGACTTTCTTCCTGAGGGTGACCTTGACCATGATCCTCCCATCACAGCCTTGTAAACGTCAAGGAGGAATGTTGAGAGCCACTGGTGCCTGCCTAATCATTGGTCTTGCTGATGTTCTTGGACAGAACAGTGAGTTCCCTATTCTCGGGTTTAAGTGGGGGGAGCTAGAACCCAAAGTTCGAATCCTGGGGCTGCCACCTCCAAATGGCAGGAGATCCTAAGACACTCATTCATATCCATATGAATACAAATAGGATGGGATGTATGTCATGATTGAATGGGCAGTTCTTGAATGATTCTAGGATAAAATTGTACATAATTATATTATAGGACACTAATCAATTTTATTTAATACTTTATTAAGCATTTACACAATCACATTCATAAAATGGAGGAATAATGAAATACCTAAGAATTGGGCCTCACATACTATAAAGGTGCCATTTTTCTGCCAGGACTGGGATTTGAACTCATGGTCTGGGTAACAGTGTTGTACTGTGTAGGAAGGGGAATCTGGCCTCCTTGAAGTCAAGAAATTAAAGTCTGTTCCTTAGGCCTGAAATCGGCCCCCACCTATTCATGTACAATTTAAATATATGATTTATATTTATATTTATATACATACGTTCACTCCATATTGCATTCAGTGTAGTTATTGTATTTTTTGTTTTATTTATGTATTGACCATTTATTTATTGATTATTATGACACATAGAACGTTGGTTACATTGATTACATAGGATATAAGCCTGCATATGTATTCCACTTCATACCTGACACCAGGACATTCACAGAAAAGGAAAACGTGTCAGCATCAGCTTCTTACTCAACGATTCATTGTTTGGGAGTGCTGGTATCTGAACTCATGGCCTACAGGGCCAAATTCATGAATGGTTGAGTGTGAACACATCCTCCTGGGGCAAACTGAGCTGACAGGCTGTTCCCAGGACCTGAGATCGAGCCCAGGAGTTAACAAAATATGAACAGATTGACATGCAGATGACAGTATACTAATAAATATATATCTTTATAGAGTGCCAGAGATGTCTATACGTTATTCAGTTATAAGACTACATTCCTACCAATTCTTGGGTATTTATTATGCGTCCATGTAATTAATGTTAATGTGTTCATCCTTACACTATTAATGAAATCAAGCAGTGTCCTGAAATTATTGTGTTCCTGTAAATAATAATATTCTTTTTATGCTTCATAAATATTAAATAAAATCAATCAGACTCCTGATAACACTCTGTCTAATTTTATAGGAGCATCATGATTAACTCATTCAACTGTGACACTGGCAAAAATCCATTGTTATTCCTATGGATGAGAACCAGTTTCTTAGTATTTCCTGACATTGGTTGGTCAGGTCCTATGTTGCCACGTGAGCCTATGGCTTCCCTAATAGTCCGCCAACCTTCAGCAATGTAAGGTGAAGTACCCTTTGCAACAGTGTCATTCAGACCTAGGAGGGTCACCGTGCAAAGGAAGAAAACGTAAAAAGGCCACATTTTTTCTGTGCATTGTTTTCCCTGAAAGGCCTGATTCCATTAGCAGCTGTGGGTCAAGTGGCTACATCCCAGCCTAGAGTGATCAAAGCTGAGGTAGAATTGCCACTACCTGAGTTCAAGCCCTGTGCTTGACAAAATAAAAATAAACCATACAAACATACATACATGCATACATACATACATACATATACACATTAAAAATATTTAAAATATTATGAGGATCCGTGGCTTGTAATTCTTGCCATTTTTTCTGCCAGGCCTGGGATTTGAACTCAGGGTCGGGGGAAATCTGCAGCACATTGGGGGATGGGAAGATCACCATGCTGGAAGACAATAAAGAAATGCCTGTTCCTAGGGCCTGAATTCTAAAATAATATTCGTATACATTTTAAAAACATGATTTATATTTACATGCAAATGTTTACTGTATGTTGTGGTTAGTGTATTCATTTTTTATGTTTTATTTATTTCTTATGCATTTGAGTGAGTATGATTACACATATAACATTTTTTGCATCCTATTACATAAGACATAGATTTGCTTATGTATTCTACATCATTCCTGAGGCCCAGGACATTCACCGATAAGGAAAACAGTGGGACAATTGGGTTTTCGCACAGGATTAAGTTTTTGCCAGTTCTGTGCCTTGAACTCAGGGTCTGACAGGCCCACTTCATGAAAGGGTAAATGTTAGCACACCAGTCTGATGCAAGTGAAGTTGGTGGGCACATTTGAGGACCTGAGATCAAGCCGAGGAACGGCCAATATATAAACAGATAGATGTTTAGATTGCAGTGTGTGTGTGTGTGTGTGTGTGTATGTGTGTGTTTGTGTGTGTGTGTGCATGTGTGTGTGTATTAACATATGTATATGCATCTACAAAGGTATACAGAGAGAGACAGAGATTTATGTAGATTCTAGTGTATAACCATATATAAAGAGTGATGTCTATAACTTATTTTCACATATTCTATTACTACCAATTATTTGGTCTAAAATTATGCCTCCATTAATTAATCATGGTAGGATACTTCATAAAGAATTAATCAATAATCTATATTTATTGCATACAATCTTAAACTGGAATGACTATCTAATTAGTAATTCAGTTAGCACATTTCAAACATTCTATTAGTGTTCCTATAGATAGGAACAAGTTTCCTAAGATCTTCAGCCATGTGTAGGTGGCAGGCCTAGGATCGATCTCAGGGCCTAGGTATATGGGTTAGACTGATGCTTCACTGACAGCCCCCCAGCCTTCATCCATACAAGGTCACCTACAATTTTCAAGCCAAGTCATTGAGCCCCAGGAGGGTCACAGTGCTAAGTAAACAAAAGCAAACCTGTTGGGTAAAATTACCTGGTTTTTCATCATCCATTTTTGTTGGTTTGCTGTATTTTTGCCAGTGCTGGGAATTGAACTCGGGTCCTAGGATCCCTGGGTGGGTGTAAAAGCTGCATCCCAACCTAGAGTAATCATGATTTAAGACACAATAAAATGCTTCCTTGAGCAAAAGGAGATCAGGGAAAATGTCTAGACTCACGTTCCAGCCTCAGGTCCTGCCACAAAAAAAGAGCCAGTAACTCCATGTGTCTGTGTATATATGCATGTATTTGAATTGGTGAAGAGCCAGAGTTGCTATGAAGAATGGCACCTAGCTAGGAAATTTGCTTTGAATAGAATGATTTCTTAGCACAGAGTGTGCGTTCAAGACAGTGCATGTTCTGGGGCTCCCCACACTGTTCCCAGTTAACCTGAGGGGGTCTCCATACCCCAGGCTGCTGGAGGAAATCTGCCTCATTGTTGGAACAGGCAGACAATAAGCCTCACTCCTGTGCATCTGGGTAACAAACAATTCATCCAAGCCAATTAGTGAGGATGAGTGTGCCCAGGCTGTTAAGGTTAGGAGAAAAAGGCCTCTTTGAACCCCAAGCAATCTCTCTCCCCTGTGCTCTGTTTTGACTGGAAGCTTTCATTTGTGCCACCTGCCATGGCAGACCAAGTTCCCTACACTCATCCTGTCTTTGTTAAACTATGTTTCAGTGTTGAAACAAACTGCTACCATTAATTCAACAGTCCTTCTCATAGACAATTAGGGAGCTGAACAGAATGAAATGATTCATTATTGGCAACGGTGCCTCCGTGTGTGTGTGTGTGTGTGTGTGTGTGTGTGTGTGTGTGTGTGTGTGTGTGTGTGCGCACGCGCGTGCATACACCATCCTTGTGATTGAACTATGGACCTAACCACTGTACCTGAGTTTCTCCTGTATAAGGACAGTACTCTTACCACACAGCACTTCAGGATTTTTTTGTAGGGATGTGGTACTGAGGATTCAAACCCAGGGTTTCACACACACAAAGCAGTCTACCCCAAAGAAACATTCCCAGCACTCCAATTCAGGTTTCTTTCTTTCTTTTCTTGTAGGTTGGAGGAGTTGAAGTCTGGGCCTGGGTGCTGTCTCTGAGCTCTTCATCTCAGTCTAGCACACTACCACTTGAGCTACAATGCCCCTTCAGGCTTTCTGGTGGTTTATTGGATATAACTTTCTCAAGGAATTTCCTGCCAAGGCTGACTTCGGACCGTGATCTGGGATAGTTTTGAAATGAGATCCTCAGCTTCCTGAGCAGGCAGAATGATAGACCTCAGCTAAAGACATCTAAGCCATGACACTTTGCTGCAAGTGGGTCCTTGGCTCAGCATGGTAGAATATTAGCCATGAGCCCAAGAAGAAAGTCAGCATCTATGCTCTGAGTTCAAGGTTCATGATGGAGTAACCTAAATCAAAACAATTGTCCGCAGGAGACAAATCACTAGAGTTTAGTACATACATAAATTTGGCCCTGCCTTGGGGACACATCTGAGCCTCAACTTTCTCATCTGCACATTCATCTTACTTGTGTAGCTCTTATAAGGACCAGATGAAAGAATACAACTCGTGAAGGACTTAGCACATAGCACCCTGTGAAGGACTCAGCACTCAGTACCCCATGGACAACCCAGAAATACTCAACACCCAGCACCCCAGGAAGGACTCATCACATAGCTATATCCCACAAACTGTCATTAGAATTAGAGTGCTTTCATCACTATCACCGTTCTTTCAGATACACATCACAAACCACACAAGTTCACATCTAATGGTTTAGAGGGATGTTTTGTGGGGGAGAGTCATCAGCCTCAGGGATTTCACTCATAGGTTAGAGGTACTGTCCTAAGATCTTTTCCTCAAGGCTAGATCTCTACCACTTTCAGGCACAGCTCAGAGTCTACCAGACTTCCTGCCAGGGCTGAGTTTTCAACCCCCAGTATCTGATCTCACCCCCTGAGCAGCTAGGGGTGAGCCAGCAGTGTCTGGTTCCATGATGCTGTGTTGCAGCTATTGACCTCTGGCTAAGTCAGGTTACATGACAGCCATCAGTTTCAGACACCCAGCTTGCTCTGTGATGAGGTATTTGAAATCCTGGCTTTCTATAATTGCAGTCAGAACATTCTACATTCTACCTTGTTTTTGGTTCCAGTATTGGGGCTTGAGTAAGGGCCTTGACACAGTCCCTAAGCTTTCATGCTCAAAGCCAGTGCTCAACTGCTTGACAGCACTACTTCCGGGTTTTCTGTGCATGTAATAGTGTGGAATTGAACCCAGGTCTTCATACATTGAGGCAAGCATTCTACCACTGAGCTCCAGGAATGACAAGTGTAGAAATAGATATGTAGATTGTAACATATATATATATATATATATATATGTATATATGTATATATGTATGAAACAAGATAGAGATGTCTGTATATTATTTAATTATATAAATTATATTACTAACAATTATCAATAAATTATTCCTTCCTGTATTGAAGTATTATGGTTGAATACATAACAAAGTATCAATTGAAAATTATTCAATATAGTATAATTATTGTGTATAATTTTATAATATAATCATACACTAATGTAATTGTTACTTTACAACATTCCATTCATAAGGATGTATATCGGAATGCATTTCTTAGGATATACTACCATTCATAGTCGGGAGTCCTGGGATTCACACCCCAGGCCTAGGTTTCTGCTTTGGGCTATGGCTTCCCAGATAGCCCACCAAAATTCAGCAGTGCAAGGTCATGTACACTTTCCGAGCCTTGCTTGCCATGCAAAGGAAAAAAAATGTAAAACCGCCTCTGATACTTCCGAGTTTTAACCTTCTCCTTTTTTCCCCCTCTCTTTTCTTCTTTTTTTTTCTTGGTTTTGGGGTCAGAACTCTGAGTCTCGGTGCTGTCCCTCAACTCTTCAGTTCAAGGCTATCACTCTACCACTTGAGCCATAGCACTACTTCTGGCTTGTTTCTGCTTATGTGGCACTGAGGAATCGAATCCATGGCCTTATGCATGCAAGGCAAGGACTCTATTACTGAGCTACCTTCCCAGCACTTCTTTTTTTTTTGCCAGTCCCAAGATTTGAATTTGGATCCTAGGATCTCAGGATGGACTGTGGGTCCAGAGGCTGCACCCCAGCCTAAGATGATCGAGTGTGAGGAAGAGTTACCAGGAGCTGAGTTCAAGCCCCAGGCCTGGACAAAAAAAATAAGGCCCTGGCTTGGAATTTGCACCATTTTTCTGGCTGGCCTGGGATTTGAACTCAGTGTCTGGGTAACTGTGGCACTGTGGGGGAGAGGAAGCTCACCGTCATTGAAGACAAGAATTTCAGCCCAGTTTCCAGGGCCCGAATTCAAGCCCCAGCATTGAAAAAAATAATATTCATATATGAGATCTATTTACAAACATGGGTTTAATCCATATGACATTTATTATCCATATTTTTTATTTTATTTAGTATTATTACATATATAACATTTATTTCACCATATAACATTGATTTATTTGAATATGGATTATACATCATACTGAGACCCAGGACTTTCATAGAGAAGGAAAAAAATGTGTAAAAATTGGCTTCTGACTCCACATACAAAATTTTGGCCATGCTGGGATTTGAACTCACAGCTCACAATGCCCAATTCATGAAAGGATCAGTTGTAGTACAAAAGCCTTTGGCAAACTGATCTGCCAACCAGTTCTGAGGACCTGGGAACAAGCCATAGTAGTGGCTGATAGATAAAGATGTAGGTGTAGATATAGATATGGATATAGATATACATATAGATAGAAAAATAGATGTGTAGTTTACAATATATATGAGAAAGAGACAGTGTGAGGATATTAAATTATATATATTATGAATTATTATTAAATTATGCCTCCATTTAATGAAGTATCATTGTTGAATACTTATTAAAGCATTAATGTAAAAGTAGTCAGTATTCTTTACTTGGGAGAATTATACAAAATAGATAAAATGGAAGACATAATCCAATTCTTTTTGTGTGGCCTTCTATAAAACAATCATGAACTAACTGCAAATTCTATTGTTACTTTTATAACATTCCATTAAACATTCACATGAATAGGAAAGACTTTCTCAAGATCTCCCTCCATTTGTAGGTGGCAGTCCTGGCATTGGAACTCCAGGCCTGGGCAGTTTACTTCAAAATGCAAACCATTAGAATGACACTGTGAAGATTTCAGTTTCTCACAATGGAAAAAAGAACAAGAAGAAAAGAAAGCCAGGTGTCATTTGTTCCTGCCTGTAATCCTAGCTCATCAGGAGACTGGGAGGTAGAGAATGCCAGTTTGAATTCAGCCAGGACAGGAAAGTCCACAGCACTCTTATTTCTGAGAGACCAAAGGAATAAAACTCGTCATGAGTGGGGCTGTGGTTCAAGGAAAGAGCACTACCCTTGAGCAAAAAGAGCTCAAGGACAGTGCCTAGGCTCATAATACAACCCCTGCACCTGCCAAAAAAAAGCAAAATAAAAAACAAGTAACTCCATGTTTCCCCATGTATGTATGCATGTATTTCTATCAGTAAAGGTCCAGAGTCCCTATGATGAAAGGCATCCAGCTAGAATATTTGCTTTGAATAGAATGATTTCATAGCCCAGACCGTGCTTTCAAGACAGTGCATGTTCGGGGGCTCCCTTAACTGTTCCCAATGTAGCCTGGGGTTTTCTGCACACCCCATGGTGCTGGAGGAAGTCTGCCTCATTGTTGGAACAGGCAGACAAAAGGCCTCACTCCAGTACAGCTGTGTAATAAACAACTCCATCCAGGCCAATTAGTGAGGAGGAGTGTGGGCTGGCTATAAAGGCCAGGAGAAAAAGGCATCTTTATACTCCAAGCTATCTCTCTCCCATTGCTGTTTTGACAGGAAACCTTCATTTGTGCCACCTCCCTTGGCAGGCCAAGTTCCCTGCATTTATCGTGTCTTTGTTAGACTATGTTCCAGTGTTGAAATAACCTGCTACAATTATTTCAAGGTTCTTTTTGGCAGGAAACAAGGGAGCTGAAATTAATGAAATGATTCATTATTGGCAACAGTGGCTTCCTTGGTTTCTGGAAGCTTGCTAAATCTAAGCACATGTGTAATATCACAATGCTCCCTGTCATTTAGGGCTGGTGATGCTCATCAAGTTTTGAAACCTTTGACCTCTCCTAGTTTGGCCCCCGATGACTAGGTTTTAGGGTTGAACACAGGACCTGGGTGCTGACCATGAGCTCAGAATAGAAGCTCAGTGTTTTACCATTTGGTGTCACACCTTCACTTCTGGTAACTGTGTTTGTGTATGTGTATGTGTGTGTGTGTATCTGTGTGTGTGTGTGTGTGTGTGTGTGTGTGTGTCTGTGTGCACATGTAAGTGTGTGCATACCCTTGTCCTGTAGCTTGAACTCAGGACCTGAACACTGGACCTGAGTTTCTCCGGTACAAGGATAGCATTCTATCACTTAAGCCACACAGTCACTTCAGGCTTTTTCTAGTATGTGGTACTAAGGAATCAAACCCACAAATTCATACAGGCAAACCCAGGGATTCATACAGCATTCTACACCTAAGACACATTCCCAGCCCTCCACTTCAGGTTTCTTTCTTTCTTTTTTTTTTTTTTTTGGAAGTTGGAGGAATTTATGTCTAGGCCTGAGTGCTGTCCTTGAGTTCTTCAGCTAAAGCCAATCGTCCTACCACTTGAGCTACAGCACCCCTGGAGGTTTTTGGTAGTTCACTCAAGCAATTTCCTGCCCAGCCTGGCTTTGGACTGTGATCCTCAACTCTCAGGCTTCTGAGTAGCTAGGATGACAGGTGCAAGTCACCAGCACCCAGCTTCCAGTTCAAGTTTAAGTGCTGAAAAGGAGATTATAGTCTCATGGGACCTTTTATGTCTGGGATAGTTTGGAACCAAAATCATCATATCTCAGTTTCCTGGGTAGGCAGGATGACAGACCTCAGCTACAGATACCTAGACTGTAACACTCTGTTGCAAGGGGATCCTTGGCTCCACGTGGTAGAGGGCTAGCTATGAGCCCAACATGGAAGGGTCAGGGGCTAGGCCCTGAGTTCAAGATTCATGACCGAGAAAAATAAACCCAAACAATTGTCTGTAGGAGACAAACATAATTTTGGCCCTGACGTGGGGACATATCTGAGCCTCAAGTTTCTCTATAGCACAATTATCTGACTTGTGGAGCTCTTACAAGGACCAGATGAAAGTAGGACTCAGCACACAAAACCTCATGAAGGACTCATCACATAGCTGTATCCCACGCAATGTCATTAGAATTAGGGTGCTTTCAACAATGTCACCATTCTTTCAGAAACACGTCACAAACCACACAAAGCTCACATCTAGTGATTTAGAGGGTTTTTTTCGGGGGATTTGGAGTCAGCCACGGGGATTGCATTGAAAACCTGGTTACAGTCCTAAGATCTTTTGCTCAAGGCTAGAGCTCTACCACTTGGAGCCACAGCTCAGAGTTTCGCAGACTTCCTGCCAGGGCTGGGTTTTAAACTCACCATTGTCAGATCTCAGCCCCCAAGAATCTTGGATGACAGGGGTGAGCGAGCCAGCAGCATCTGCTTCTGTGCAGCTGGGTTGCAACGGTTTACCTCTGGCTAATTCAGGTGAGACAGCAACTGTCTGCACCAGACTGCAGACTTGCTCTGTGATGAGGTATTTGCAGTGATATTCTTATATAGTTGCAGTCAGAACATTCTATCTTTTTTGGTGCCATTTCTGGGTCTTGAGTTAGAGTCTTGACACACAGTCTCTAAGCTTTCATGCTCAGCTAGTGCTCAGCTGCTTGAGCAACAGCAAGACTTCCAGATTTATCTATGCACACAGTAGTGAGGAATTGACCCTAGGACTTTGCATGTAGTAGGCGAGCATTCTACCACTGAGCCCCAGTAGTGACAAGTGTATAAACAGATAAATGTTTAGATTGGTAGATAGATAGATAGATAGATAGATAGATGTAGATGCATAAAACAAGAGACATATGTCTGTATACTATGAAATTGCAAAATACAATATTACTACCGATTATTGGCAATTAAATTATTCCTTGCTTTTTTAACTATCATGGTTGAATACATAATAAAGGATTAATTGAAAATTAGTCAATGTAGTAGAATTGTTGTGTATAATTTTATAATCATACACTAACTACCAACTTAATTGTTCCTTTTATAACATTCCATTTGTATAGATGTATATGGGAATGGGTTTCTTAGAATCTCCACCATTCATTAGTGGCAATCCCGGGATTCGACCTCCAGAACTAAGTTGCCAGTTTTGGTATGGCTTCCTTAATAGCCTGCCAAACATCAGCAATGCAAGGTCATGTACACTTTCTGGGACTTGTCATTTAGACCCAGGATGGTCACAGTACAAAGGGAAAAAAAAGTAAAACCACCTTCTTGAACTTCTCAGTTTTATGCTTCTCCTTTTTATTTTTATTTTTTTTTGCCAGCCCGAAGATTTGAACTCGGGTCCTCAGATACAAGTTTCTGCTGTTGCAGAAATGCCAAGACCTGAGTGCAAGCCCTGCGCTCAGCTAATAATAATAATAATAATAATAATAAAAAAGCCCTGGTTTGGAATTTGCACCATTTTCCTGGCAGTCCGTGTATTTGAACTCAGGGTATGGATAACTCTGTGGCACTGTAGGTGAAGGGCAAAGGCTCACCGTGCTTGAAGAAAAGAAATTCAGAGCAGTTCTCAGGGCCTGAATAGAAGCCCCAGCACTGGAAAAAGGAATATTAATATATGAGATCTATTTACATACATGGGTTTACTGTATATGATGCTTATTACCCTTATTTATTTAGTATTATTATATATAACATTTTTTATTACATCATATCACATAGGATATATCCGCATATGGATTATGCATCATACTGAGACCCAGGATTTTCTCAGAGAAGGAAAAAATAAATATGTCAAAATTGGCTTCTTAATCCACGAATAAATTTTTGGCCATGCTGGGATTTCAACCCAAGGTTTTCAATGGCCAATCCATAAACGGGGTCACAGTCTTAGCACACCAACCTCCGGCAAACTGAGCTGCCAGGAGTTCTGAGGACCTGTGATCAAGCCATAGGAGTGCCTTATAGATAGATATGTATATATATATATATATATATATATATATATATATATATGCATACAGAGAGACGGAAGGTGAGGATATTAAATTATATATATATATAATTACTAATTATTCATTACTAAATAGTGCCTCCATTTAATGAAGTATCACGGTTGAATACTTATAAAAGCATTAATTAAAAATCAGTCAATAGCCTTCCATTAGGGAAATTATACTATGGTGCTGGAATGGAAGATATATATCCAATAATTTTTGTGTGGCATTCTAAAATAGAATCATGGATTAACTGCAAGTTTATTACTTTGATAATATTCCATTAGCATTCCCATGAATAGAAAAGATCTCCTTCCATTTGTGGGTGGCAGTCCTATCATTTGAACTCCAGGCCTGTGTAGTTTACTTTGAATGCAAACTATTGGAATGACACCATGAAGATTTCAGATTGTTACAATTATAAAAAAGAACAAAAAGAAGAAAAGAAACCCAGGAGCCATGGGCTCCTGCATGTAATACTAGCTCCTCAGGAGGCTGAGATGTAGAGAATGCCAATTTGAATTCAGCGGGGGCAGGAAAGTCTATGAGACTCTTATAGCTAAGATATCACAATAAAATAATGAATGAAGCTGTGGCTCAAGGACAGAGCACTACCCTTGAACAAAAGGAGCTCAGGGACAGGGCCTAGGCTCATAGTACAAACCTGGAACTGCCCCCCCCCCAAAAGGAGGCAATAACTCCATGTCTCTGTATATGGATGGATGATGTATGGATGATGGGCATTCATCAGGTTGCCCATGGCCAGCCCCCCAACCTGGTCAAGCTGGGACAAGCCCTGAAGAGTACTCAGTCTGAGCCTGCAGCTTGACCAAAGCATCCTTCTCTGCCATTTAATAACTGAAGCCTTATATTCTGGCTGAAGTCTCCCATCGGGACACCTAGCAGCCAGCCCTTGCCTCCAGGGAGACCACAGTTCCTAGACTGTAGGAGTTGTCGAAGTTTCTGGCTCCATAGTCTCTATCCCTCTGTAGGATGTGAGCCTAGATCTCTGGGGCCTGGTGGCTATCACTCATTTATCATTCGTCATTGCCGAGACTCAGGCTGGTCCCAAATCTTGGCAAAGATATTAAATAGTCAGCCATTTCTATGCCAAAAGGGGTATGTCAATAAATCCCACCCTCATAACTCCCATGAGAAGTGAGCCTTGGGTTGTAAATGTGGCTTAGTTGTATAGTGCTTACCTAGCACACACTAAGTCCTGGGTTCGATTCCTCAGTACCAAGGAAACAGAAAAAGGCAAAAGTTGCACTGTGGCTTAAGTGATAGAGTGCTAGACTTGAGCAAAAGAAGCTCAGGAACATACCCAGACCCTGAGTTCAAGACCCAAGAGTGGCAAAAAGAAAAAAAAATGAGCCTGGTATGACATATTCTTGTGGGACTCAGAGGAGGGCCATTGTTATAGGTAAGAGGTAGAGTAGAGGGAAGCTGTTGGTGGCTCACCTCTGTAAGCAACTCAGGAGGCTGAGATCTGAGGATCCCAATTGGAAGCAGGGAAGTATATATGAGACACTTTTCTCTAATTAAACACCCATAAAGCCAGAAGTAGAGATGTGGTTCAAGTAGTACAGTGCTAGCTCAGGGATCGGATAGAATCCAGGCCATGAATTCAAACCCCAGGACTGTCACACTCGCGCGTGTGCGCACGCGCACACACACACACACACACATCAAGATAGAGCGTTTGCCAGTCACCCTGCACAAGTGCCATCTCTAGCAACTCAATATTAAAAAAAAAAAGAGGGATAAGGGAAGATAAGACTTGCTCCAGGAGGTGATATAACCAATGCCAAAATTCCACAGGAGTTCTAAGATGTGGATACAGGACAGAGAGCCTAAGGCAGAAGGTACAGCATGGGAAAAGGTCTTGAGGTGTGCTGTAGAGCAGGTAGTGTGGGTGGAATGAAGTTTCTGTGGCTTCAGAAGAGTCTGTCAGGACATTTCATGGCTGGGCCAAGGTTTGTACTTGAGTCACAGGGCAGAGGGTGGGGTTCCAGAATGGGACCCAGGGAGAAGAATAGCTTGGCTTTTCACCACGGACCCCTGCCATTTCTGGTGGCTGGAAGCCTATTTTTAACAGTTCTTGACCCTCAGAATTCCTTTGCCTGGAGGAGTCAGTACAAATGCAGGGAAGAACTCTTGCTTAAGAAAAGCTTCTAGCCCAATGCCACCAGTGGCTCAACCCCTGTAAATCATAGCTACTCAGGAGACTGAGATAGAGATCGTGGGTCAGGCCAGATCAGGGGAGGAAAATTAGTGAGACTCTTCTTGCCGATGAACTACCAAAAGCCAGGAATGGAGTTGTGGCTCAATTGGTAGAGAGCTAACCTTGAGGGAAAAAGTTAAGAGACCAGAGCCCAGACCCCTGAGTTCAATCACCAGTACTGGCACCTAAAAAGTAAAGAAAAGCTTTCAAGAGCTCCTAGTCCACTGTGGTGAAAGGCCAGATCAGCCAGGCCCCAGTAGCTCACACCTGTACTCCTACCTCCTCTGAAGGTTGAGATGTGAGGATTGTGGTTCAAAGCCAGTCTGAGCAGGAAAGTCTGGGAGACTCTGATCTCCAAGGAACCTCCAGAAACCAGAAGTGGCTCCGTAGCTCAAGTGGTAAGCTGAAGAGCTGGGGCACAGTGCCCAGGCCCAGAGTTCAAGTCCCATGACCAACATCTAACCTGCTTGGTCTTACTCGGTGGCTCTAGGAAGAGTATTTTCCAGTGGGCCCCTGAGGGTCTCCCAATATCTAGATCTCCTACAAGTCTTGAGAGCAGCCTGTTTGGAAGCCATTGCCTACAGATCGGCCACAGTACCAGAGAAGGGTCGAGCCTTGGGGTATGGAGCTCATCAGAAAGGCATCTGTCATGGGTGCAATATCGATCTGAGCAGTAATTCGATGTCTCAGACCACGGTTCTAGGCCAGGAGGGGCAGGAGCTGCAAGATGTCACACCAGGTAACGCCTGCTCATGCGGGCATCACAAGAGTGTGAGTTTGTCAGGCACAACTTGGGCAGGTGTGGAGTTGAGCTCATGAACGGCTTGTAGGCTCCGGAATCCACAGCTGGCCAGCTGCTGCTTGTAGCAGTCACTATCCCAGGAGTCCCAGTGCTCAGACCACTGCTTTCCTCACCAGTGCAAGGGGGTGGAAGGGGACAGATGAAGGTCGGCAATTGTAGGCTGACTACAAAGGAGCATCCCTAGTGTCCTTCCCTTGGTCCTGTGGCCCTGTACATGGATGGAGGGGCAGGTTCCATGGAACTTACTGCCATGGCCCAACCCCTCAGCCCAAGAAGGACTTAGGGAGAAACCACTTGATCTGGCTTGAGAGTTTGCTATGAATATGATTCAAGACTGCCCTCAGTTCTAGCTCAGCTCATCATTACCACATTCCTCTGTGTGTGTGTGTGTGTGTGTGTGTGTGTGTGTGTGTGTGTGTGTGTGTGCGTGTGAATGCACACGTTCTCATACACGTCTTGGTACTAGGGCTTGAACTCAGGGCCTGGGCTCTCTCCCTCACTTTTTTCATTCAGGGTTAGCACTCTACCACTTGAGCCACAGTTTCTCTTCCAGGCTTCAGGTAGTTATTTGCAGAAAAGAGTCTCACAGACTTTTCTAGCTGGGCTGCCTCTGAATAGCAATCCTCAGATCTCAAACTCCTGAGGAGCTAGGAATATGAGAGCATGAGCTATTAGCATCTGGCCAAACTCCTTCTTGGCTATAACAGAGTACCTTTCTCCCAGCTGATCACCAATCTACAGTTACCCCTCCTACCCCAGGCTTCAGACAAAACATAATCTCCTCCCCTGAGAACAAAGAAATGGGATCAGGTTTGAGGTTTATGTTCTCCACATAATCAGGGACTGGTGGGAGCTGACATGGAGGTCAGAGATCTAGGCCAGGGCAAGTAGGCAGCTGTTAGAACAAAAGAGAGTATGAAAAGGCATCCTTGCAGCTAGATGCCAGTGGCTCATACCAGCAATCCAACTACTCAAGATGCTGAGCTCTTAGGGTGGCAACTTAAACCCAGCCCAGGCAGGAAAATATGTGAAAAACTTCTGTTTACTAAACTACTAAAAAAGATGAAAGGTGAGTTGTGGTTCAAGTGTTAGAGTGTTAGCTTTGAGCAAAGGAAGCTCAGGGACAGTGCCAAGCTCTGAGTTCCAGCTCTAAGATTTTTGTAAGACACCCTTCCACCCCAATCAGGCCACAAATCCAGATTTTGGTCCTCCTAGATCTCACTTCTGTTCCTGCCACTTCCACAGCACAAGTGGCCGGTATGTGGCCAGCACTAGGTTAAGAAGTGACCTTACACAAGGGGGGCATAGCCAGGTCAAGGCTAATGCCCCAGAGCATTGAGGTACTGGCCATACCAGTCTCTCATCCCCCACTTTCCTGGCCCTGGAATCTAAAGTCTGTGCCTCTGTATTCTGGACATCCAGAATTATCTAGAAGTACCTAAGAGGCCCAGCTGTGGCTGGAAGAAATACTTGCCTTCAGAAATGTACATTGACATTTCCTAGACACCGGCCAATACTTCCAACCCATCTTGGCCTCACCTCCCATGTAGCCCCAAATCCACCTTGCCTGGGCAGCCTTTAGTCAGCTATCAAGCTTAAGTTGGCCAGAGCCACTGGCAAGCACCCTTCCCCCATTCCACTGCCAGACTGCTAGAAGTATGACATGCCGCCAGAGGGCCAGCTGAGGAAAAAGACAGGATATCACATGACTGACCCTGCTCCCCACCTCAAGAGGAAGGCGAGAAACTATGCCAGCCGGCCCTGCAGACCCAGGATCCCCTGGAGGCAGACAAAGATATGGATAGCCGGACTTGGGCCCCAAAGAAAAGCTGGAATGTGCAGGTCTCTGACAATTTAGGACTCATTGTAGACCCTGATGGGGGCTAAAGGCAAAGTTGCCATGGAGCAGTGTCACCATCCGAGGTCAGAAAGAGCCAGACAAGCACCCAGGAAGTGGACAGAGAAAGATGAGGGAACGATACACACACACACACACACACACACACACACACACACACACACACACACACACACACACACGTGGGTAGCCCAAGGCCTCAGCAGTCCCTGAGCAGCTGAACATCCCAAACTCTGAGAAGATGGCACTACTGTCCCCAGACCAAATGTAGACAAATCAAGAGCCTCTCACATATCTGGAATGGCTCATAACACAGCATGGCATTTCCTTCTGTATACACCTCTATGAAGAAAACTCACCCACCTTATCTTTGGTTGTAGGTCATGGGGTTTGAACTTTGGCCTTCCCGCAGACCTCAGATCTTCAGCTGAAGGTGTGCACTCTACCACTGGAGCCACAGCACCACTTCCAGTTTTTCTGAAAGTCTCACTGAGTTTCCTGCCCAACCAGGCTTTGAACCATAATCCTCAGATCTTAGCCTCCTGAGTAGCTAGGATGACAGCTGTGAATCAATGGCAGCTCCCAGCTTCAGCCACCTTCTTGCACCCAGGGGAAACCAAACTTGTCAGGCCACAAGGCACATGCAGTCCTTCACTTCAGACTTTGACATCCAAACCCATTCTTCCTTGGGTGGAGAGAATATAATTGACACTACCCTCCCACCCCTGCTCCCATTCGCGCACTCCCTGCCTAAGACAGGCCACAACCTCTGGAGTTCTTGGTAAGGTAACGCCCACCATGCTATGACTTCACACTCGGGAAAACCTGAGGAGTTCTTAGAAATGTCTGTATACTGAGGCCAGCACCTGGTCTCCCAACCACAGCAACCCCACTCCTTCACCATCTCTTGCAAGCAAGGGTTGTCTTTCTTGTTTTACTGGTAGAGGGGCTTGAACTCAGGGCTTGGGTACTGTCCCTGATGATAATTTTTTGCTCAAGGCCAGTGGTCTACCACTTGAGCCATGGTGCCACTTCTGGTTGGAGATTGGAGATGAGACTCTCATGGGAGCTTCCTGCCTGGGCTGGGAAACAAAATCCTCTGGATCTCAGCCTCTCAAGCAGCCTGGATGACAGGAGTGAGCGACCAGCGCAGGGCTTATGGTGTCTCATTTTTTTAGAATTTCCACCTACTCCTCCTCTACAAACTACAACTTAGACACTCTGCTATCTAATTCAGGGAGAGGGAGGCTCAGAATCTGGGTAGGGACATGGGCATTAAAGGGCCCCCTTCACATCACTACCCATCTCTAAGTTCCCATCCACCTCCTCTCCATGGCCTGGTCTTCCATGGCAGATCAGACCCACTAGGACTTCTGGGGCCTGTATCCCCTCCCCCCTCCCAACCAGTACCTGAGGATTTCTGGGGCCAGCTGCTCCAAGTTTCGGTGGAAGATGTTTGGAGGGTTGCTGATAACCAGTTCCAGGGGTGCCCAGCGCAGAAGGAGTGTCCATCTCCCCTCTGTCAAAGAAGGAGACATGACTCATGGATGGATCTACTAAGAGCTACAGGGTATAACAATCCACCTATCACCCATGTCCCTTGGAGTGCTGTTTTATGTTGACAGTCCTTGGGCTTGGCCTGGGGGCCCAGACACTGTCCCTGAGCTTCCTTTTCTTGAGGCAAGCACTTTCCTGGTGCCACTTCTGGTTTTTTCTGTGTATGCGGGACCTAGGAATCGAACCCACGGTTTCCTGTGCTCTAGACAAGCCCACTACTGCTAAGACACATTCCTAATCCTGGATAGTGTTCTTATGTGACCACTTGGGCCTGTCTCAGAACAATCTTGTACATCTGTACTGAGTTTCTCACCAGCAGCCCTGGCTGGAAATGAACATGCTCCAATATGTTGTCCTTTATCTACAGCATCTTTACTCTCTATGCTTCCTGTCAGATCCTCCTTGTTAAGAAAGACCTCTTTCAAGTGCTGCCTTTAAGAAGCCCACTCTAGTTGCCCTGGTGGGGAGAGGGATGGGGGGATCTCAGCTCTACACAATGCCGGCTTTGTCATGCTCTTCCTTCCGGGTGGTGTAGATTGACAGCGCGCAAAGGGGAAAGCCTGGTTTTCACCACCCAATTTCTGAAGGCTCTGATGCACTACCCAGGGACCGGTGCTGTATCACACTCCATGAGAGGGCACTTGAGGCCCACGCAGTCTGTGGGGAAGAAATGAGGCCATTTCTTTGTGTGGGCTTGAACTGAGGATCTGGGAGCTGTCTCTCTGAGTTTTTCTGTTCAAGGCTGATGCTCCAGCACTTGAGCCACAGCTCCACTTCTAACATTTTGGTGGTTCTATGGAGAGTAGAGTCTCACTTGCTTTCCAGCTTATGGCTGGCTTCAATCTTTGCACCTCATATCTCTGCCTACTGAGGAGCCAGTATGTCAGGCGTGAGCCTGAGCAAGATATGACAAGCACCAGGGCCTTTCTTTTGAGCTTCTGTTTATTTCGTGTCAACTAGCAAGCCCTAATTAAAATTGTTATTTACAGGAGATGAAGTTCCTCTCCTAGGTCAGTTAATCCAAAGAGATAAAATGTCTTTGGAAAAGGCTAGTCTGATTTGGCCTAGGTGAGTGTGTTTGTGAGAGTATGAGTTTCAGGGATACCTACCCTCATCTCTCCGGTGCTTCATTCTCCCAATGGTAAGTACACCCACGATCTCCACACTAAGGAAGGTGGGTAGGGGAGGGTTCATAAGGTCACATCAAGTGGGATGATCTGAATTCTATCCTGCAACTGAAGCTGGGAGAGGTAATAGAGAGGAGAGGTTTAGAGGAACATCAAGGGAAGCCCCTTACATTTGGCTACAAGTACCAGAGAGAAGAATGAATCCATCCTTTTTGGTAGTAAGATAACAGGTGTACACTATTCATTTATTTTATTTTTTTGTGAGTCCCAGAGCTTGGATTCAGGGCCTCAGTGTCATCACTGAGCTTCTTTTACTCAAGGTTGAGGCTCTACAAATTGAGCCACAGCACCATATATATCTTTTTTTGTGGGGGTGGGAGGTGGTTTATGGGAGATAAGAATCTCCCTGCCTGGGCTGGCTATGAACCAAGGTCTGTGAGACTCTTATCTCCAAAGAATCACCAGAAAACCGGAAGTGGTGCTGTGGCTCAAGTTGTAGAGTGCTAACATTAATCTGAGGAGCTTGGGAACAGCGTCCAGGCCCAGAGTTCAAGCCCCATGACTGAGAAGAAGTGGACTTCCCACTACAAGAAGTGGACTGACTAGCACCCATTTTCCTAGGGAACATGGCAGTGAAGTCAGGTCAGGCTTTCTTTCAGCTGGGGGTCATGAGTAGGTCACCCAGCTTCTCCATGCCTCATTTTCCCCAGCTGCAACACTGAAAAATGAAGGATCCTCTTCCTCACGTGGATAGGGTAAGGATGAAAGAAAGCCATGTTTTGTTTCATAATCCCATACCTGTGGCACGATAAATAACAGGCCCCATTTGAGCCCTTTCCAGGTATCTTCCTGACATATGCTCACAGAATTGCCAAGAACCTTATCTGATGACCACTCCCTCTATGCCTGTCCCTGCCCCAGAGATCCCCCTGAATTGACCCCTTGTTTTCTCACAACTGTCCTGTGAGGATACTGAGGTCTGAAGCTTCCATGCCCAACCCAGAACTTCAACTCTGGTCAAGAATCAGCTGCTATCTCTTTCCCCCTGGGGAGCCACCCCCTGCAGGCGTCATCCTCAGGCTCTCCTAAGCTCCCTCTGCCACCAACCAGGCCCAAGGGAGTAGACAGTCCCAGGGCACAAAGATCCCTTGGTATTAAAATTTAACGGTGCTGAGTCTCCTTCAAGCATCTCACCCTTCCAGGCCCTCAGACCTCAGTCACAAAGCCCATGCACCCCCCAAAGTTTGCGGTTAGAAGTTACCAAAGGGTCCAGTGCTCCTTGTTACAACCAACTTCTACATACACACACACACACACACACACACACACACACACACACACACACACACACACAAAGCTGGCACACGTGGTTCCTGTCTGTCATCCTCGATACTCAGGAGTCTGAAGTCTGAGGATCACTGTTCAATGCCAGCCTGCACAGGAAAGTCTCTGAGGCTCTCATCTACAGTGAACCACCAAATAGCCAGAGGTGGAGCTGTGGCTCAAGTGTCAGAGCACTAGCTTTGAGCACAAAAGCTCAGGAACAGCACCTAGGCCCTGAGCTCAAGGCCCAGTTCTACCTCCAAACAGACACAGACACAGACACAGACACAGGCACACACAGACACAGACACAGACACAGACACACAGACAGAAACACACACACACACACACACACACACACACACACACACACACACACACATGAAAAGCCCAAGGCTTCAGCAGTCCCTGAGAACAGAACAATAAATTCGCTCCATTAGGTTGAGCCTCTCACATATCTGGAATGTCTCATAAACCAGCATGGCATATCCTACCGTACGCACTGGTATGCAGAAAACTTAGTCACCTCTTTTTTTGTGGTTGGTCTTGGGGTTTGATCTCTGGGCCACGGTGTTGTCCCTCAGCTCTTCAGATGAAGGTGAGCACTCTCCCACTTGAGCCACAGCACCACGTCCTGTTCTCTGGTTGATCCATTGGACATCAAGTCTCACAGACTTTTCTACCCAAGTTGGCTTGGAATCACGCTCTTCACATCTCACCCTTCTGAGTATCTAGGATGACAGTTGTGAGGCACCAATGGCTTCCGGCTTCAGCCACCTTCATATACCCAGAGGAAACCCATCTCAGGCCACAAACTTCTTGCAAACCTTCATTTGAGACTTTGACACCCAGCACTCAAATCCATCCTTCAATGGAGAGAATAAAAACACAACAATCTCACCCCTGCACCCATTTGCCCACTCCCTGCCTGCCATAGGCCATGTCCTCTTGAAGCTGTGGCTTCAAACTGAAGCAAACTTGGGGAGTTCTTAGAAATGTCTGTACAGTGAGGCTAGAACCTGGTCTCTCACAACAGCACACACCCCACTCTCCCCCACACCTCCACCATCCTTTGCAGGCAAAGATGTCTTACTTTTTTTTTTCTGTTGTGGTGCTTGAACTCTGAGCCTGGGTGCTATTCATGATCTCTTCAGCTAAGGTGAGCACTCAACTAATTGAGCCACAGCACCCCTTCCAGTTTTCTGGTGGTTTGTTGGAAAAAAAATGTCTCAGGGTCTTTCCTGAGCATGCCGGCCTTGACCTGTGATCTTCAGATCTCACCTCCTGAGTACCTATGATGACAGCCATGAGCTACTGGCAACAGGCCAAGCATATTTTTCCATGCCTGTCATCCAATACCCTAAGGAGACTGAGATCTGAGGACTGCACTTGGATGCCACCTTTGGCAGCAAAGTCTATGAGAACTCTTTATCTCCAATTAAACATCCAAAAGAGTTGCAAGTGGAGCTGCTCCTCAAATGATAGAGTGATAGCTTTGAGCATAAGAGACGAGAGATAGGACCCAGTCCTTAGGTTCAAGCTTTTTCTAGTAAAGACCCACCCAAGAAAGGGAAGCAGGTGGGCATATGGGAGTTGAAAGCTCACACATAATACTCAAGACTCCCAGAACAGTCCCCATCCGGCTCTGATTCTCTAGATTCTATGTCCTACGTCATGGCACTATTAGATGGGTCTGACCATGCTCCAAGTTAGGACATTCAAGTACAATCTCATACTGAGCATCCCCTGACCTTTTGAAAGACTCAGAATCTCTCACTGTCCTGCCTCAACACTGGGCAGTGAGGTGAGTTCTAGTTATCCAACCACAGGATGTGGGAACAAAAGCATTTCTTGGCCAAGAGATGCAGACTGAAAGGCTCTAGGTCCGTCTCTCTTGGGAAGGGGAAAAGGCTTGATCTATCACAGTCATGTTCCTAGGTTGTGAGTATCCTCAAAGAAACAACCCTGCTCAGAGCCCAGTGCCTCTTGTTTTCCCACTAGCCTCCCCAAGCCTGCCCCACCACCAGCCTGCCCTCTCTTAATCCCAGATCTGCCATCTAGACTAAAGGCTGAGCCAGCAAAGAGACCCACTCCTGCCTCTGAGAATGGCAGTCACAGATTCCTAGCGTCCCCTAAAGGAAGTCTCCGAGCAACACAGGTCCTGACTCCCACCCTCATTCCCTGTCTGTCCTATGCCAGTGGCACACTTACCTCTGTCTCTGGTCTTGAAATGAACACTGGAGTTGTGATCTTCAGATTGAGCCCTGGAAATCCCAGTCCCCAAAGTTGTACTGCAGAGGCATCCTGCGGTGGATGACAGCCAGGTGCTCAAGGGTGAACCCAAGACACCAGGCCTTTTAATAACCCTATGGTTGGTCAAAGGCTCTATCACTGATGGTCTAGATTGTCATGCGAGATCATGGCTCCAATGTCCTGACACACATGACCTGGGATCATCCTCTCCTTTCATCTTCCTTCTTATCCCTTGCCCCCCACCTTGACACTGCGTCACCCCAACACCTACCAAGCTGTTGGAGCTTTTCTTCTTATCTGACCAGAAAATAAACTTGGTGGGGCCAGGAGAGATTAAAACCTGGTGACCAACCCTGAGCCCTAGGGTCTACATCCTTCTGCAGTCAGCGACCACACAACACCTGGATTTCATGAAGTTGCTGATAGGTCAGCGGCGTGGTCCTACATACTGTCTTTAGACTCTGAAACTTGGCCCACAGAGATTGTGAATGGTTGGCTCCCTTGATCCAGGGACTCCAAACCAAGGCATGCCTGTTTCCCCTTCTTCCGTTCCACTTTTTCTCACTCCATCCTTCCCTCCTCTCACTCTCTTTTCCTTTCTTCTCTCACTCATGGTCCTTGAACTTGGACCCTGGATGCTGTCCCTGAGCCTTTTTACTCAAGGCCAACAGACTACAACTTGAGCCACACATCCACTTCTGGTGTTTTCTTTTTGGTAGTTAGTTGGAAATAAGAGTCTTACAGGATTTCCTGCCCCCGCCTTAAGCCTCAATACTCCCATCTCAGCCTCCTAAGTAGCTAGGTGACAGGTGTGAAGCACTAGCATCCAGATCAATCTAAGGTTTCTTCATGTGCTATGGAACCAGCACTGGATCGTTTCATCTATGATTCCCGGAGCCTGTTGCACACTGTAACTGTTTTTTTGGATAAGTATATGAGCATCTGCCTATGACAATACTATAGAAAAGTCCCATTCGATGCAGGTAAGGATCCTGGGGGGGAGGGGGAGGGCAAAGCCTGATGAAGCTCTCCCACAATTCTCCCTCCTCCCTCTTCCCATCCTCCTGGTCCCACCACACTTAACTCTTTTGGCTCCTAGGATGTGATCCATGATGTACTAGCTGGATTCTTGGGCCTGTGGAATGCCTATCTTCTCAAAGATCTCTGTCCAGCAGCTGACCAGCTGTGTGGCACTCAATTCCCGACTCAGGTGTGAATGAGGTTGCCAGTGAGCTGAGGCCCGGTTCAAGGGGCCTGCTCTCCTCCCCCCTGGGGCCTGGAAGGATGGTCTACCACATCTTGTCCCAAAGTTTCATGTTTCAGAGAAAGGATCCTCGAGGCATTCTGGGTTTCTGAATCTCCCAGAGTCCCATGAAGGTGCTGGGAATCATCTTTGCTCACAGCTGAAGCTTGAACTCAGGGTCCCTGAGATTTGTTGCATTTTTAAACAATTTACCATTTGAGTCATGCCTCACTTCTGGCATTTTGCTGATTAATCAGTGATAAAATTCTCAGGGACTTTATTTTGTGGGCTGCCTTCAAACAGGAATACTCAAATCACAGCCTCCCAAGGAGCTAAGATGAGATACATGAGCCAACTGCTCCCAACTTCTATTCACTACTTGTATATGAGCTTTCACAGACTAAATTGTTTTACACTTTTATTGAGCTCAACTATATCGTTTTCCTTTCCTATAATTTTAATGCCAAATTTAAGAATGCTTCATCTCCAAAATGGTCAAGATGTCTTGACAATTGGAGTCATTGGACTAGAAGGCTGCTGGAATCTAGGATTATACTAAAATGTTAGACTTCAGCCTATCTTTAAGACTGCTTACTACTATTGAATTTCGGTCAGTATTCTTTTTGTTGTTGGTCGTGGTGTTTGTGGGGGTTGTGGGCCTTGAATTCTGGGCCTGGGTGCTGTCCCTCAGCTCTTCAACTCAAGGCTAGAATTCTACCACTTGAGCCATAGTGCCACTTCCGGTTTTCTGGTGGTTTGTTGGAGATAAGAGTCTCATGGACTTTTCATGTACGGCTGGCTTTGAAACACGATAATCAGATCACAGCCTGCTGAGTAGCTAGTATTACAGGGGTGAGCCACAGGCTCCTCTGTACAACATCAACCATAATATAAAATGTAGTAAAATCAATAAAGGACGTGTTTAACAAAAAAGTAAAATGATAACTTACAGACAAATGAATATAATAATATGCATATATGTCTATATACATGTATATACACATCTGTATATTCTTATATATCTAGGTATTAGTATATATACACATATAAGTATGAATATATGCATATGTTCATATAGTGTGTATACATATAAATTTATTTAAAGAGACTTGAATCAGAAATATATTAATAGTATATGAATGTCGATGAAAAACTTTAACCATCCTGAATAAGTTATAAAAAATCCAAATACATATCTCTATAGTAATATAATAACAACCAAGGAACATATGGAAAGATCATAACATACCTAGACATTGCATACATATAGAGATTAGTGGAAATAGAAACAATAAGATAGCCCTGTACAACCATTATGTAGAAATTGGAATCCTTATACATTGGTATTTGACATTTAAAATTATATAGTCAGTTTGTTGAACATACTGACAATCTTTAAGATATTATATGTAGAGTTGCCTCTATGATCCAGCATTTTGAATCATAATGTTATATACAAAATAGATTGCAACATATGTCCAATGAGACACATGTACAAGAATATACATAGCCAAAACTTTTATAATAACATATCATAAAGTATTTAAATGTCCATTCAGGATGTTATTCCATTATACACATGCTCTCTCCATGAGAAAAGTTTACATGGACTTACTTTAGAAACATAATATTACATGGGAAAAATGGATAAAATAGACTACATTTTCTAATTATATGAACTTTTTAAAATTGGCTCATCTGTAGAGGAAGAATATGAAATAATAGCTGCTCAAGCGAGGTAGGTTGGAATGTTGACAGGAAGTGACTAGTAATAAATATGGGAGTATTTTGAGAGGGTAGTAAGGATAAAATGATCTAGAACTGAAGGTAACATTCTCACTGCAACTCTTTAATATTCTAAGAATCATTTTACTTTATCGAAGAATTACAAATTGCATTTGCATTAACCTTAGGAAAATTTTTAGAATAGTAGTGGGTGAATCTAAGTGATAATTTAGAGTTTAAAATCACAGAATTCTATAATGCATAACATTAGTATGTTGCTGAATAAGACTATCAAGAAAATATGATCCGTGGTATATCTTCTGAGTGACTATACATACTATTGCGAGTCAGTGAATATTCTACAAAATTATGTAAATTGAGGGATGAGATAGGATTGAGAAGGATGAGGGATAATGTATAGGGGCATTGTATAGGGCTGGGAATGTGGCTTAGTTGTAGACTGCTTGCCTTGCATGTGTAAAGCACTGGGTTTGATTCCTCATTACTACATAAACAAAAAATCTGGAATTGGCACTATGACACATATCATAGAGTACTATCATGAGGAAAAGAAGCTCAAGGACATTGCCAGGGCCCTGAGTTGAAGCCCCAGGACGAGTTAATAAAAAGGTGTATTGTATTAAGCCTGGCACTAGCGGCTCCCACCTTTAATCCTATATAATCAGGTGGCTGAGGATTGAGGTTTGAAGCCAGCCCAGGCAAGAAAGTCTGTGAGATTCTTATTTCCAATTAAATCTCAGAAAGTTCTAGCATTCATCCAAAGGCATTCCGGAACAGCATTCAGACCCAGAGTTCAAACCTCAGGAGAGAAAAAAGAAAAAAAAAAAAAAACCTCACTAAACACTATTCATTAACTTCTTTGTCAAAAAGCAACTCCCATACAAGTACTTAAAGTTAATTAAAAATATGATAAAACACAAGTCATTTTGGGATCCAGACATAGGTAGAATACACAGGACAAAGTAAATTTTATATCATGCAGTTTAGTTTGTAATTTGTTCTACAGTCTTCTTACATCATTTATGAAATTGACAATGCTGTCACTTATAGGACTATTTCCTTGAGGAACAGAATGAATTCTGCTATCTTTTCATAGGAAACCATAGAGGTGATTTTTTTGCCTCTTATTGAAGTATATCTGATATTTTAAACTAGATTTGTCCTAATATAATATTAATTTAAACAATCATTTCATTAGGGCGATGTTGGTCAGATTTTTTCCAGTAAATCTTATCCCTTATAATACATGAGAGCATGCTGTGAAGTCTCCTATTAATATGCCAAATTCTTTATAAAATTAACTTAAAAGGGGGAAAGATTAATCTTGGTTTCTGATTTTACACATTTCAGTTTATATTTCTTATCCTCATTGCTTTCGGTTGGTGGTGGCACGGTACCCCATGTCAGGAACATGTAATGTAGTATGTGTATTCATGGAAGCCAGGAAGTAAAGAAAAGTAGGAATAAGAGTGGAGAAAGGGAGAAACATGAGGAGGGGAAGAGGGAGAGGGAGCAGGAAAAGCAAAAGGAGACGGAAGTAAAAGAAGGAAGAGGAGGAAAGGACTTTGATCTTAACATTCTCTTTGATCACAAGTTCTCAGTGACCAAATCTCTACAACTATGCCCACGTGAGAGGGTTCACCTTTTTATGGCAACATAGTGAAAGCTAATTATTAATCCCAATCCTGGCTCAAGTGGTAGAGCGCTAGCCTTGAGCTGAAGAGCTGAGGCACAGCACCCAGGCCCAGAGTTCAGGCCCCACAACCGGATCCCCCCACCAAAAAAAATAGACTATTTCATGTAACTTATAATGACTTGAATTTTTCATAATTTTATGACATTTCTATTCAAGTTTTTGTCATCTGTTGTGAGGTTCTTTCTTTCTAGTTGAAGAAAAAATAGATGCTATCACGATCATTTATTTCTTAATTATTCTATAGAGTATGTATAACATGAATTTCCTACCATTCAAAAACAAGTTTTGTTCAATTCTAGGAATAATTGCATGAGTCATGGAATATCTTGCTTTATGTCATATTGAGATTGATTCAATGTCTAAAAATCACTGTTGGCATAATACATGAAATTCAGTGTTTCTCTGAAATGTCTTAGCAATCAAACTTCAGAAATACATGACCAGTAACTAAAATTTTTATATACTCAAAAAACGTATGAATCTATATTTTATGTCAAAAACTCTTAGGTTTAAAGGAAGAAAAAATCATGTGACCCCAGTAGATAATATTTAATTTAATGAAAAATTGCTTCATTAACTCTGACAGAGCCTATTGCTTTTAGCTTACATGAGAAATTTGATTAAGGATCCTTTTGTCGCTTTTGAATAATAGAGCATTTCAATTAATGCAAAGATTCTGACATTTAAACCTTTGAGTGTATATTTTTTTAAAAAAATGAAAACTATTTTTCGCAGTGCATGTTCAGGTTTAATAACTAAATAAATATCTAAATGTTAATTTGTTAAATTGAGCCTCTAGAATTAAAAAAATAAGAAATATATTTTATTCTTAGATATATCTGTGCTTAATATGGGTTTCTCAAGCTTGTAATCCTCACTACTCAGGAATCTGGGGTTCAAAGCCAGCCTTGGCAACAAAGAAATAATCTTATAAATATGTTAGAAACAATTGCAAGAAAGAAAAAAAAACAAACATTTAAATACTTATCCTAGGGTTCATTTCACCTAACATCAACTTATCTGACCTATTCTGCTTGTCACAGACATGCCCCTCCCCCACGGTATAACCACTGCTTGCATTGTATTTGATGTTGGTATGATTTGTGGAGGGCAAGGGAAAAATCATATGGTTTAAATAAGGATACAGGTGGACCCATTGCAACAATGAGATGTACAAGTCATTATGTAGAAAAACGAACTTTACAACTTTGACGGGGGGTGGTGGATGGGGCAGAAGGGGCGGAGATGAGAACGGTTGAGAAGTAGAAAAAAAGGATGAGGCAACAAAACTTGATAAGAAATGTACTATTACCTTGCCCATGTAATTGTAACACCTCTGTACTGTATTTTCACAATAAAAAAAATTAAAAAATTTTAAAAAGCCAGTCTTGGAAAGAAAGTTCATGAGTCGAATCTCAATTAAACACACACACACATCACCACACACACAAACACACACACACACACACACACACACACACACACACACACACACACACAAAGCCAGAAGTGGAGTTGTGGCGCAAATGTTAAACCAATATCCTTGAGAGTTCAAATCACAAAAACAACACATACGCAATATTATGTCTAAATTCTTATTTTACTTTGAGGAAATAATGTCATGGAAAGTGATATTTGTTACATATCCTACAAATTTTGTGAAGTTGTTTTTAGTATAATTTCTCTTAAGATATAACATAGGTTATTAAAATTAATATTATTCTAGTATATTCATAATTACTCATAACACCTTAAAGTACAATAGTTGGTATTTTTTTATAACCATAAGAAATATTCTGAGTAAAAGATTGGAAGAAAAAAATAAAAGAAAAAGAAAGAAAGAGAAAGCGAGAGAGAGGTAAGGATGGAGGGAATGAAGGAGGAGGGAAAGAAGGAAGGAAGGAATGAGGGAACGAAGGAACAAAGGAAGGGATGGAGGAAGGAAGGGACAAAAACGATTTAATTTATAAAATCAGGTATTTAGCCCAACATAAACTTCATATAATTAACCCTTTAGTAAATGCAATTTTGCAATTTTCATTTGCATGTTCCCCATGCATGAATGAAACCAGCAAATGAAGGATCAGAAATACCAGGTGTATTTGTTTGCATCTGTAGTAAATATGTATGCCTTTTTCTCAGTTTCTATACATCATCAAATAATTATTTGTAAACAATTCACACTTAGTTATAAATATTTTTAAAACTGAGGTAACCAAAGGTTGCCAATACATTATATACTGTGAATACTAGTATTTATAGTGCTATTAATATTACAGTTTTCATGTTTCATTAATTGTAACAATTTTATTTTGTATTTTATCAGACATTTTGGCATACTCTGATTTTGGTGACTGTGAGAGTTCTAATAGCAGACCTTAATTAAAATCAAAGGAGATCTGTATTTGTTGGCTCAAACGAATATTTTTGAAAGCAATTAACACATCGGAGATTGTTCAAAGACATCAGAACGGCTTTAGGCTGTACCACGTTTACATGGTTACCTATGATGTGATTCAAGAGTCACTAAACAATCATACTTCACTTTGCCATCACTATAATTATCCCCACTGTAAGAAGAATCATTCACATAATTCACATGATATAAGCTTGTCCTTGTTATTATTTTCTATGAAATAATATCCAAATGATACACCACACTGAGTTAAAAAAAAAAAGGTTGCAAAGTGTATTGGACGATGTAACTCCTTCCAGATAAGCATGTTGAAATTCTATTCCTCTGCCTGGTGACATTAGAATGAACGTTTCAGAGATTACCCTGCAATATTGATCCTGATAAAAGAAGCCCAATATAATTACGCTGCCATGTGAACGTCCAGAAAATAGATTATAATGAACCAGAAAGTGGACCCCATTAGACAAAGAATTGCTTGGAATTACCATTTTATAATCAATGTTTAAACTTCTAGAGTATGGATAATATACTCCTGATGTTTTTAAGCCACTTACTTTGAAATGTACTAACAGCCCAGTGGCTGAAAAAAAGCAAATGAGTTTTGATTTAAATTTCACAAATTCAGATAAAAAAGATTAATAAAGTTTTATTATTTGAATTTTATTCTCCAAGTCTCCAGGTTTAAAATATTTTTAAGGGCTGGGAAGGTGGCTCAGTAGTAGAGTGCTTGACTTGCATGCATGAGGCCCTGGGTTCGATTCCTTAGTAACATATAAGCAAAAAAACATTCGAAGAGGTGCTGTGGCTCAAGAGGTAGAGTGCTAGCCTTGAGATGAAGAGTTGAGGGATAGTGCCCAGGCCCTGAGTTCAGGCCCCATGACTGGCAACCCCCAAAAAATTTTAAATGGGAATCTAATTGAGGTTCAACTCTATATTCAACTATCATAATTAATTTTTTGAATATTTTTTTATTATCTTTAGTTGTACAAAGTAGTTGGTATTCACTGAAACAGTGTATGGATACATTGCATCTTGATCAATGTCACCCCATTCAACATTTTCATCCACCCATCCCAATCAACCCTGATTCTTATGTATCTCAATATTATGTTCTGGAATTACTTGCCATATAACAAAGCAGTTTATGTGTACAAAGCACCTAATTGTGTTACCATTTCAATATCTTCTCCCCCCACTTCACATTACCCCTTGCTTTGCATATTTCAATTCTGGGAAGTATACAATGGATTTTTGCCTGCATTCGATCCTTTTCCCCTTCAATTTCCTACCCCTCTCATATTGCCCCCCCCCATTGTCCTCTCTTGCAGTACACATTTACTGGTATTTATTTGGTTGAAAACCTTGTCTTAGTCTTTTAAGAGAATTATAGTATTTGCACTCTCCATGTACTCTACCACTTCAGATAATTCATTTGTACCTCCTTGCATACCATCCAGTGTGTTTAATTTTACATTTATAGGCACCTTCTATCTAACACAAATGAGGAAAATCATGCAAGCTAAGTTTCTCTGAGTCTGCTTTATTTCACTTAATATTATTTCTAAGTGTTTCATTTTCCTTGAGAATGGTGCAATATTATTCTTTCTTATGGATGAGCAGAATTCCATTATGTATATATATATATATATATATATATGTGTATATGTTGTATATATGTATATATATATGTATATATGCATATATGCATACATATACTTGTAAATTGGGATCAATAAATTTAGATATATATATATATAATTTAAATATACATATATAATTCTTGATCTCTTTTTACAATGAGAAGCATCTGGGCTGATTCCATATGTTGGCTACAGAAAATAAGGCAATAATGAACATGATTGTGCTGGTAGATTCAGTGTGGCCTTGTTTCTGCTCTGTTGGATAAATGCCCATAAGGGGAGTTACTGGATCACAGGTAGGTAGCTCTCTATTCACGTGTGAGAGCAATTTCCATAGTGTTTTCTAAAGTGGTTGAAAAGATTACATTCCCATCAACAGTGTAATAGAGTTTCCTTTGGGCCACATCCATATCACTATCTGTGATTTTTCAGTTTTTCATAATGACATTGTAACAAGGGTGAGATGAATCTCAGTGTTGTTTGAATTTGCATTTCTTTTATGGAGAGAGATGTGTCTATTTGTCATTCTTACTTCTTCTAAAAATTTATCTTTCTCTTTATTCCATATATTAATTGGGTTCTTGTTTATTTGAGTGTCTATTTTTGTTGGGTTTAAATTTTGATATCTAAATATGGGTTAACTATGAAAACCCTTGTCTGATGCTTAGTAAAAATCTTCTTCCATTCCATTTTCTTTCTAAATATCCTGCTATCTTTTTCCTTTTCCTGAAGAAACTCTTCAGTATGATGCAATTCTATTGATCTAGAAAGAATATTACACCATTCATAAGGAAAAGGAAAGACTTGGAACAATGTTACATTAAGTGAAGAAAGACAGATTCAAAGAAATATGTGCTGCCTGATTTCCCTCATTGGTTGCATTAGAATGTGCCTCTAATTCTACAAGTAAAGACATGGGGATGGTAAAAAAGAAAACATTACAGTCGGACATGATAAATTATATGGGATTCTAAACATTTATACAGTGAGATCAAAATGCTATGTGGAGAGGATCACAAAGGCTTAATAGCTATATGAATATTATCATATAAAATAATGTTCATTAAAATGGTCTCCAAGAAATGATAGTTTTTTTAATTATTTTGCTTTTCCTTCTGTGTTCTGATGCAGTTTTTTAAAAATTGTGCACCTTTGTTCATATGTGCAAGTTTGGAAAGGGCAAGAGAGAGCACAGAAATGGTGGGACATAGGGTTAACAAATGCAGAGGTGCTACTCAATAGAAACTACATTGTAAATGAACTATACAACTTATGGGAGAGGGAGCTTGAAAGGGAAAAACTGGGAGAACATGAGGGAAGAGGTGACACTGTTAAAAAAAAATGTGCTCTTTATCTGACTTAAGTCATTGTAACCCTTCTGTACATCATCTTTACAAATTAAAAATGGACCTCATAAACAGGCCAGAGTAGCTATACTAATATTAGATAAAATAGGCTTTACATTAAAAGTGGTATGAAAGTAAAAAGAGACAAAGAAGGACATTAAATATTGGTTAAGAAAACTCTTCATTAGAGGGACATAACAATTCTAAATATCAATTTCCTGAATTTTAGAGCTCCCAAATTCATTAGACAAATAATACTTACTCTAAAAATACACATACATTCAAATATATTGTTGGTTGCTTGAACACATCATTCTTACCTCTGGACAGGCCATCCAGGTAAAAAATTAGCAAAGAAACTTCAGAGCTAAATAACTGCATTGACAAACTATACCTAACAGATATCTGCAGAATATTTCACCTAGCAGTGTCACAATATATATTACTCTCAGCAGCCCATGGAATGTTCTCCAAAATAGATCAGATCTTATATCACAAGAAAAATCTGTCAGAATTCAAAAATAAAAATGAAATTACTCTTTCTATCCTGTCAGATCACAATGGGACCAAATTAGATCTCGACATCAAAAGGCATCACAAAAAATTCTGAAACTAACAGACTGAATAACACATTGCTAAATAATCAGTGAGTCACTGAAGACATATGGAGGGAAGTTCCAACTTTTATGGAATTCAGTATAAGTGAACACACAAAATACTACCACCTCTTGGACACAACAGCACAGGTGATACTCAGGAAAATGTATAGCTTTGAGTATGTACATCAGAAAATTAGAACAGTCTTGAATCAGCACTAATGATGCACCACTAGGTCCTTAAAAAAACTGAACAAGCCAAACCAAAAAACGGTAGACAGAAATGATACATATTAGATTGAAGAAATGAATCAGTCTTAAAAACCATACAATCATAATTGACTTTTATCTACTATTAGCTCACAGATTTGCTCAATGTATCTCAACGTAGCTATTTTCAGAGATAAACTCAACCAGCTCAAACCAGTGAACAACACAAACTCCTAGGATTCTAAGAAACAACATTTTGTTTGCCTTTTTAAAATAAATTTACTCTGTTGTTCTTATTAAGGCGATTTATAGATGGATTACAATTACAAGAGTCAAGTAATGAGTAAATTTCCTTTTGTGAAATGTCTTCAGTTCCCTCACTTGTTCCCAGTCCCACTCTCCTGTCCCCACCCATGTGCTAAATAGTTCACTTTCATCAATGTTCAATGAACTCCATTGCTGCAATTTTTCACAATTTTCCCTAAATCTCTGTGCCCACCCCTCACATTCCTGAAGATGGACAATGAATACACCAGGCATAAGGTAAAGAAGACAGAATAATCACAAACTATAAACAACAACAAACACAAAACAAAAAAAGGACTTTTATATTTCCATATATCATAATTTGAGTATGTATATCTTGTTATATAAATATAAATGTTTTTTATTATAAAGTCAATTCAGGGATTAAGGTATGATAACAAAATCTTGCTTTCTATTTAATAATGCTTTTTATTTTAATATTAAATTTGTAAGTAACACAATTAAAGTCCTAGTGAAATTTGAAGGTTCAGATTTAAGTTAAATTTTCAAAATGTCTAATAGTTCCATTTTGGCAAACAAAATGAAAAACAGGCATGTTTTATCTTCAAGAATGTCATTATTTTATATGTAAAAATGTAAAAGAAATATAATATTAATTCAGTGAAAATAAGGAATCAAATACTTATGCAATGCATCAATTCCATAGATTATGAGATCTGTTGATAAAATTAAAACTGTTTAAGTAAATTACCGAAGATATGAAGCAAATGATAATTTTCTTTTTAAGTGAAGTTGATAGAAAAATCAATGTCCAAAGATTCCAGAGTTCTGTATGCTTGATACATGTCAATTTACACATATGCTTGGCTCATCTCAAAATTATTTGAAGATAACTGAAAACAGGACTAGAATTAAAAAAATCATGCAAAGGTTTAGCTGCATTTTGTGATTAAATATGTCTCCTTTATATCTCTTTATTGTATTTGAAAAATCTGGAAAATTTGTTTAAGTCACATCAACAACAATGAGAAATAAAGATCCTCTAGCTCCTTAGAAGACCATCAATAAGAAAAACAGGAAACAATAAAAAAAATTGAAGTTCATTGTGCTGCTTTGCAATTGTGGATTATGTGCCTATCCCATGAATCTGGGCTAAAATCACAAGGGCTACTGGAAGAAAATTTCAAAATCTAGAGCAGCTAATACAGCTCTGCAGTTATTTGTATGTTTCACTACAGTCGCAGCTGGACATCAACTGTACAAAGAAAATAATTCTACTGCTTTGCAGACAAGAATGTGATGAAAAGCATACTTATATCTTCTTATATGAAATAAGAAGACCACACTTTAAAAGCTGACTAAATGGTGAGCCCTTTGGATCACAGTGCCAATTCTAAGGCACTCTAGATAATTCAAGTCCTTCATCCCTCCCCAAACATTAATGCCATTCACAAAGCATTGCTGAGGACAATTTCCAGTTTTATTTGATATTTCAAATGGCTTAGGAGTAACATAAACAATAATGCAAGTTGTTAAGAAAATTTAATTTTGAATAAGCAAACAAATCAAATTCAACTCCATAGCATAACTTTTAGGAAATATGAATTAAGGAATACGGAATGTCCTTTGTAATTTAATATTAGAAATTAGGGCAAAATTCCAGAAACAGACTCTGAAAGAAGGAAAAAGAAGTCTTTGATAAGATATATTAAAGATTACCTAGGGACAAGTAATTTTACCTACATTTGGTATTATATGATAGCATATGTTGTTCTGCTAATCAGAGAGACTCAAAAAGATTTTTAAATATAATATGAAAAGTGCATCATCATGAATGAGTGAAATCAAGGAATAGATGGCTCAAGAGCTGGTTGGTTCTGTTAAATATTCTCATTATTTTGAATGATCTGGTGTTTTTGTATGTGTGGAATTATGAATATATTTTATGTCTAGGCAGGAAAGTTTCATTATTAGATCATTGTCTGATACCCAATGTCGGGAACCTAACCTGAGTCAGAGTGGTAAATATGTGTGTGTGTGTGTGTGTGTGTGTGTATGTGCAAATCTGTATTTAGAAGGAAGTATCTTATTTCCCTCAGGGTAATTACTTAATTGTATTAGTTATACTAAATTAATGACAGCAGATAAAGGTATTTAACTTTTTCAGACATATATTTATGTTCCTATAATTACATGAGCAAACTAAAAAGTAATGTTTGGGGTATGAGTTTTGTGGAAGGTCAGCTGAAAGTATAAACATTTGGAATCTTGAGAAAGATATCAATGGCAATCATTTCAGTGAAGATCAATCTTAGACAACACTTGCAAGGATATGAAATCCTATATTAAAATGCAAGATGTATTGATTTTTCAAAGCTACACTATTCTAGAAATTTGTAGGTAAACTTGTTTAATTACAGAAACATGAACATAATGTGATTATTTATTAAATACACTTTTACATTTTAGTTTTGTCAAGTCAAAATACCATTTATTTTTACTGTATAGGAAGAAAAGCCATAAATATTACAGTTTGTGCCATATTTCACATTGGGAAGCTTTGTCTATATCACTAAGTTTATTTCTGTTGTTTCTGCTTTCCTATTCATAATTCTGCTTCTCATGGTATTCTCCTAAGGACCTTTTCTTTCTCCCAGTTTTGGGCTTGAACATACCTCATGCTCTCAGTTTGTTTGCAAACAGTAGTCAGTCTACCATTTGAACCATGCCTCCAGCACAGAAATTTTTGTAGTTAATTGGAGATAGAACCTCATGAACTTTCTACCAGCCTGAAAACCATTATGCCCCAAGTCTCATCCTTCTTAATCACTAGGATTATAAAGACGAATCATGGACCCCAAGATTCAATGACTTTTCAGGTCTTATAGATTCCCCATGTTTGCTAGGAATTTTAATAATAAACTACCACAGATTGTTTGGCATTAACACTGTAAATGCATTGCCTCTTTGTTGGTGGATCTATAATTCCAAGATCAGATTTGGCTTCTGAGTCTTCTTTCCTTGGCATATTCAAGGCTTTCTGTGTGGGGCATATGGGAAGCAAAGATGGCGCTGAGAAGAAATTGAGTGGGCAGAGTCTGAGTTGTTTATGTTAAAACCTGACTGGATACCACAATCAAGCAAAGTGACATCAGTGTATAAACAGCTTGTGGATAGCAGGGAAAGTATAGAAATCTTAGGTGCATGATAGGGTAACCTCTACAATGATTGGTTGGTTTCTTTTACTCCCCTTCCATGCCACATGGTTATTTTTTGCTTTAAAAAGTGCTTGCTGTGTGGTAATAAATGAGTTTTTGCTTATCTTGACTCCCTGTTCCATCTGACTGTCTCTGAAGCTAAGGGAAGCTGGGGAACAGGTAAGCAGTGCACATAGCTTTCCTAGCACTCGTCCATCTTCCATGGGATGAATGAAGGCCCAACATCTGGCTCAACATTGGGCATAAAAGGAAAATATACCACTCAAGGCTAAGCGGTCTCTCAGGGTAAGTGAAACCATTAAGTATGGGTAATTCTCTCTCACAGAAGGAGGACTTCAGAAGGGAGGAAGAAAAGGAATGGTCAAATTCGACTGAGAATGCACTGATCAGACAGAAGCACACTCAGTGGAAGTCAACACGAGGGTGAAGGTTACCCCTCCTCCGACTCGGGTGCCCCTGACAGTCCTAGGCCCCCACCTTATGCCTCCGAAATTGGGGAAGGGACAACGCCCTATGGAGAGACCTGTGAGACCTGGATCCCTATGACCGAACTTCCACAGAGGGGCCGAGGGCCAGGGAAGTAACCTATGTGGAGGCCTACCCTGTAAAGGAAGGGCCACTAGAGAGCCTGGACTCTGGACCACAGGATTTGCTTCCCAAAGAGTACCCGGTCAATCTGGCACCAGGAGCTAACAGACCCTTGGAATTGTATCCATGGGAACCTAAGGATCTTAAAGAGTGCCACAAGGCAGTGATGGAAGATGACCTGAACTCTCCTTGGGCCCAGACCCTATTACAGGACATTGCTTATCACACATGGGTCCCTAAGGATTGGCTGGATGTGGCCAAAGCCATCCTAACCAGTTCTCAGTTTATCAAGTGGTGTGCCTTCTTTAAGGCAGAAAATAACTGGCAGGCTCAACCTGCAATACCTATTACTTATGCCATGTTAACAGGAACAGGGGAAGGTACTCCACTGGCATCCAAAAGGCTGCAATACCTGGCACGTATTGTGACCAGGTGAGGCAGGCAGGACTTGCCACATGGCACAAACTGGATGAAGGGTCCACTGAATCCCCCATAGCAGTAGTGAGACAAAAGCAGGGTGAGCCTCTACCTCATTTTATAGACCATGTCCAACAGAGTGTTCATCATAAGCTGCCAGCAGGGGACCTCTGGGATCAATTTATAAAGCTAATGGTTTGCGAAGGGATGAATGCATGGCGCTGCATGGCCTGCACTGGATTGAGAGAGAGTTCTCTGAGCAGATGGGTGGTGGCCTCTCAAGATGTTGGAATGCAACAGTACCAGTCCCAATCACTAGTTTTAATTTTACAGGCTCAGATATCTGTTATGACTGAGGCTATCACACAGGCACTGGCAGCCCTCGGCCAAGGAACCCCAAGACCATTGGCGAGAGGGACTTGTTTTAAATGTGGGCAAGAGGGGCACTATAAGAGGGACTGTTCACAACAATTCCTCGACACCCGGCCCAGGGGGTCCAAACTGCCCCCTACACCCTGCCCCAGGTGCAGGAAGGGGTACCATGGGAAAAAGGATTGTCAATCCAAATATGATTTAGATGGGATGCTTTAAACTAGAGGAGGGGCATCCTCCAGCCCCGTTAAGTCAAGGAGGAACCCCCTCTGCTGTAAGGCCCAGGCAGCCTCATGGCAAGACAACCCAGGCCCATTGGACTGTCCCCCTGGTAAAAAGACTCAGCCCTAAACTGAGTATTTTTATAGGCAGGAAGCGGTTTCACTGCCTAATTGACACGGGGGCAGACAGAACCATACTCAGGGAGGGGGAAGTGCCCTTGGACTGGAAGCTTGCACCCGGGTCCACAATATTGGGGGTAGGGGACAACTCCCAGTCCAAAGAGATGGTTGCCCTTATGAAATGGACTAGCCCAGATGGAAAGCAGGGAAAGATATGCACTTTAGTAGCAAAAAAATACCTCACCACCAATTTACTAGGGCAAGACATGCTAGGACAAATGGATGTTATGGTCACTATAGACAATCGAGCATTCTATGATAATATCCTGGATGGAGAAGAAGCACAAAGGCTTAAATGGGATCTAGAGGGACTTAAGGAAAAAGATTTTTTTAACTTTCATAATTATAGAGAGGAACATATGGTACCCACTCGGGTGCACCCCCAATCCTAAAGGCCACTGCCCCCAAATACCTCCCCTCAGGTGGAAGCCGGGAATCCCTATTTGGGTGGAGCAGTGGCCATTGACAAAACCTAAACTTGTGACCCTCCACCTTTTGGTGGATAAACCTTGGGCACATACACCCTTCTATGAGTCCTTGGAACACCCGTATTTGTTATCCAAAAAGCATCCAGGGCCTGGCACATGCTCCAAGATCTATGTAAGGTAAATGAAAAGATGGAGCTAGTAGGAATGCTCCTAAAGGCTATGCCATGGATTCCCACTATACCTTCAGAATATGCCTTGGTTGTGATTGATGTTAAAGATTGTTTTTTTCTCTATCCCACTGCATCTTGAGGACTGTGAGAAGTTTGCCTTCTTCATCCCTTCTCTTAATTTTTCCCAGCCTGATTGGAGGTTCAAATGGACGGTGTTGCAACAGGGAACGGACAATAGCCTGCCCGTTTTCCAACAATACTTGGCCACACTTTTAAGAACTGTGCTGGGTTCAGATACCTCCCTTGCCTATGCCTACATGGATGATATAATTCTGGGGCACCAAGACCTGGGCCACCTGGAGGGCCTTCTGGCCCAGGCTCTTATCATATTAATAAAGGGAGGTTTTACTATAGCCCTCAATAAAATTCAAAAGTACCTCTTTGAAGGTGCTCGGATCCCACCTTATCTTGTCTTAAGTCTGCCCCCATAAATCTTTGCTGGATATTCCAGCCTCTCTGACCCTAACCCAACTTCAAAGTCTTTTAGGAGAAATCAATTAGCTGTTGCCATGGATTCCCATCCCTAAACATTGTCTTGTGCCCTTATTTGCCTTACTAAAAGACATGACGCCCCAAGAAGTTATTACAATTACAAGCAGCTATCGGTCAATATTTTTACAGTTTCAAAAATACATGGATGAAGTTTCCTTGAAGAGGTATTCTATTCTTGAGCCCATTTCCCTCTGGTTGCTTGTGGGCGACACATTGATTTCTGCAGTTTTAACTCAAAGGGGGGAGCCATTAGAGTGGGTTCAAACTCCCCTAGGGGGCACACTTCGGTTATACTCTCAGGCAGAACAAATTACCGATGCTATCATCAAGGGAAGGACCCAAGCCCAAAGAAATATGGCCTTGAGCCTCACTCCATTGTTTTTCTTTTTCGGATGACAGGCGTTGAGGGCTCACTAGAGCTAATGCTCATCTTGCTCTCTCCCTTGAGGGCTTTCTAAGCCATATTGACTGCCATTACAGGCCATCCAAATGGACTGTCATGTTATGGTGAGTTCGCCTCAAAATGCCTTCTCTATTTTCTCCTACACCTATTCCTGGCACCCTTCATGTTTTTACTGATGGAGGTAAAGCAGGCTCTGCCTATGCACCCTTTGATGAGCAACAAAAGACCCCCAGCCAACAAAGATTTCAACCTTGTCAAGGGTCGGCACAATATAAAGAAATGTTCACTGTAATAATGGCCCTTCAGGATATTCAAAAACCCTTTAATTTCTATTCTGATGGCTTATATGTAATTAACTTGCTCCCTCATATTCCTCAGGAACATATTAAGCTGGAAGGAAACCCTATTTTCCCCCTTATGGTTACCTTTAAGGGCCTATTAGAAGGATGGGGAGACCCTATTCATATTCAACATTGAGAGGGCATTCAAAACTTCTTGGATTTTTATCCACGGCCAATAATTGGGCGGACCAGTTAGCTACTGGCAAACAAATATTAACATTACAAGGCACCACCCATTTACATGATTTAATCCACATCAATTGGAGAGGTTTTCAACATAAATACCCTCAGTTTCCTGTGAAGGACCTCAAAAGGATAGGACATACCTGCAAAACATACCAGCCCTTCTTAAAAGTACTCCCTTTACAACCACCAGGGTTAAATCCCAGAGGCCTCAACCCCAACATCCTCTGGCAAACTGATGTTACTCATTTCCCAGGCTTTGGTAAGCTTAAATATATATTTGTTTCTATAAATACCTATTCATGAACATGTTGGGCCACAGCACATAGAGGAGAAAAAAAACTAAACATTCACAAACACATTTTCTTCAATGCTTTGCCACCTTGGGTCTATTGCCACAAATTTAAACCGAAAATGAACCCTGTTTTATTTGTATAGCAATGTCAGTTTTTTTACAGATGGCATATTAATCATACTACAGGAATTCCCTATAATCACCCAGACCAAGCAATTATAGAAAGAAAGCACCAATATCTTAAGGAACAATTATTAAAACAAAAAGGGGGAGTTATCACCCATATACAGTTATAGATAGCTTTATTTGCCATTAACATTTTTAAATTTTTCAAAGATGCAACTGAATCCAGATTTCAGAAGCACTGGGGAAAATTAACCCCTAAGCCCCAAGTGAAAGTCAGGTGGAAGGACACTCTGACACAACAATGAAGAGGACCTGACCCGCTAGTTACCATGGGCAAGAGATTTGGATGCATTTTTCCCATAAAGGACAAAGCCCCCATTTGGCTCCCGGCCAGGAACCTTAAGTTTTTACCCATTATCTCTATACACGAGGATGCCCAAGGATAAACTAAACAACAAGGAAAGAATACGGCTCTGGTGGCCGTGGCTTGTGTTTAAAACAGGGAAAACTAAAAAGATAACTACTAACCATCCCCAATGGCAACCAACCCTGGAGAAACTCTTATGTTAGCTAACAATTGCAGATGGTGATACTGCAGCTGTTGCCTGTCCTGACACTCCCAGTCCCAGCAATGGCCCTACGGAATCCACATCAACCTCAACAGGTAACCTGGGCAGTGATCAGCAATGGCAATGGAGAAATCATCAATAGCACCACGCATGATAGGGTGAACTCTACAATGATGGGTTGGTTCCTTTTCTTCCCTTTTCATGCTGCATTGTTTTTTTGCTTGCTGTGTGGTAATAAACAAATTCCTGCTTGATTTGACTCCCTGCTGTGTCTGTCTCCGAGGCTAAGGGAGGCTGGGGAATGGGTGAGCCGTGCACTTACATTTCCTCTCAACCCGTCCGTCTTCTGCAGGACAGACGAAGACCCAACACTTTTGCTTCTCTTGTAGGAGTCTTCAACTTACTTGTTACCTTTGAGATTCTGTTTCCATATGCAGTCACTTTCTAAGACAATGGGTTTTTGTTCTCTAGCATGATTTCAGTGGGACAGTAACCAACACATAATGTATTACTTAATGGATAGAAGAAAATCTCATAGGAAATTGTTTTGGACATGGAAGTTATGGTTATACTTTTAAAAAATAGCAAAAGAGGTACAGGTTTCTTTAGAGCTTGTAAAATGAGTATGAAGTCTTGACCTTAGACATGCCAAATTCTTACCCTGGCACACACTAAATTCCTAGCAGTATTGTAGGATTGAACCCAAAACCCTGTACTTGTGAAAAAGCATATCTATTACTACCAAACTTGCAGATTATAATTGGATTGTTTATTTTGAGGTACTATCACTATGCCTTGGCCTTCTTGAACTGTAGTCCTCCTAACACAAGCATAAAACATTGCACCCAGCAAATGGTTAGAGTTTTTGAAACTTCTTTTTGTGTCTGGGCTTGCCTGGAACTGGAATTCTCTAATCTCTGTTTTCCAAGTAGATAATATTATAGCTTTGAGCCACTTTATTCAGTAAAAGTATACAATTTCAAAATATCTTGATATTACCTATATCTGTGCTTAACATATATAGCTAACCTTAATTTTCTCCCTTTTTTTTTTTTTTTTTAGTACTCTGAGTTGAAAATATTGGCTTTCTTGATATACATGGCTTTGTTTTGGATGGAAACCCATCACAATCAAATAATCTCCCAAACGTTTATGTCAAAAATCATGGAAAAGAAGGCTTCAGGTTGGAAAAAAAAACACTGATCCCAAGTTATAAATGAAGTATATTCATAATGTTAGTCAATGCTTTCTTAAATATGAGGAAGAAGGCAGAAATGTGAAAGATGTCAGGTCTCTGTAGAAATTCTCTAATTGTCACTTCACGTTAATTTCCTTCCTTAAGGCTTGCTTTATTAAAACCCTCTGGGTGAATATTGGTTGGACTGATTGGTAATCTTCTCCAGGAAATGAAGCTGATTTTAGAAGGCTGATGGTGTGTGAAATAAAGGAATGATGAGAATGAGCACAGATATTGTTACAGAATGAGCTGACTAGGTTAATTGCTGAACAGCAAAACAAAGCAAAGTTTCAAGTCTGATGATCCATATTGTAACATACATAGATAGATACATATACAGATACAGGTAAATATGCATATACATATAAATACATACCTGAAAAATTAAATCTCCAGTACAATATAGAGAACCTTGGCGTGGCAAATATTAAACTAATAAAACTTGTTTAAGGAAAAGTAGAGTAAAATATCAACAGTTTAGCATAGATTTTTGTAAAGGATGAAAATTCTTCCTTCATTATATACTTTACAAATATCCTTAGTATGTTTTAAGGTGATTTTTGGGAAAATACCATACAGAGGGGTTACAATTACATGGGTAAGGTAATGAGTACATTTCTTATCAAGCATTGTTACCTCCTGCTTTGTTTCCCCTTACTATCCCTTCCCATCTCCCCCTCCTGGCCCTCCCCCCCACCCGGAGCCAAATTTGTAAATTTTGGTTTTCTACTTAACATCTTGCATATCTCATTGTTGCAATGGGTCCACCTGTCCTAGCTGCTGAAAATAGAATGATTAGGTATCTTTTGTCAAAAGGTTCATATTTGTGGAAACAAATACCAGCAGTGGTAACTTTTTTTCCAGTCCTTGAACTGTGGTTTTGCTGGTATATTTAATGTGAGTTAGTTTTTTATTTATTGGATTACTGCCCATGTGGGTAATTACTGGGTCTTAAGGGAGATCTATGTTTAGAATATTGAGGAATCTGCATACGGCATTCCAGAGGGGTTGAACATGTGTAATTTCCCACCAACAATGTAATAGAGTTCCCATTTGGCTACATCCACGTCAGCATTTGCTATTTTTAATTTTCTTGATAATGGCCATTTAATTGGGACGAGGTAGAATCTATCTTGTTTACTTGTAGATATATAGGCACTTTTGAGCTACCATAAATGAATAAATCTAAGAAACCTATATTGCTCTGAGTGTGCATTCCTTTCTCTTATTATAATTTTCCCAAGCCTTTCATTGTCCTTAAGACTGGTGAAAAGTCATCCTTCCTGATGGGTGAATAGAGTTCCATTGTGTGTGTGTGTAACATGACTATATGCCCATGAGTTCATTTCTAAGCCTTCTGTATCAACTGAAATTTTGCAATTCCATATTAAATTTGGATTACTTTCTCTACTGCATTGAAGAATATTGTTGGGATTTTGATGGGTATTGGATTGCCAATTGTTTGGGGGCAGTATTGCAATTTTCACAATGTTAATTCTTCCAACCAGGAGCATTGAAATATTTTCCATTTCCTTGAATCTCCCTCAATTTTTCGTTTTTAGATTTTTAAAGTTTTCACAGTAGAGGTCCTTCACATTTTTAGTTAAATTAATTAATTCCTAGTTTTGTTGTTGTTTTCTCTTGCTTAAATTTGATTTGATTTTGAGGCTAATACATATGTGGTTGTTTTTTGGATTTCAGCCTGGATCTTTTCATTGTTGGTAACACAGAAAAACTACTGATTCTTGTGGGTTTTATACCCTGCTTCATTGCTGAAGGTTAGCATCACCTTTACTAACTTGACTGAGAATCTATAGGGTCCTTTAAATACAGGATCATTTCATCTGTGAAAAGGGATAAGTTTACTTCTTCCCTATTTGGATCCTCTTTTTGTTTTGCTCTTGCCTATTGCCCTTGCTAGAAAATCCGGTACTATATTGAACAGTAGTAGAGAGAGTGGACATCTTTTTCTCATTCCTGATTTTAATGTCTTCATGCCTCCACTGTTAGGTGCGTGCTTATTATCTCTTAGTCATATACATACTCTATTATACTGAGTAAAATTCCATGTGTTCCTAGCTTCTCAGACCTTTTAATCATAAAGGGGTATTGGATAATTTTAAAAGCTATTTCTACATCAATATAGACAATCATGTGGTTCTTTTCCCTGCTTCTGCTGATGGTGTCTGTTATGTTTATTGACAAGTATATTGAATCCATTTGTATCCTAGGATGAATACTGTTTGATCATAGCATACGATTTTTTTGTTAGTTGTGAAATTGGTTGGTGAGAATTTGATTGAGAAGTTCTCTATCAATGTTTATCAAAGAGTTGGGTTCATAGTTCTCTTTCTTTGATGAGTCCTTATCTGATTTGGGGAAGAGCCTAATTCCAGTTTCATAGAATATGTTTGATAATTCCATTTCCCTTTCTATTCCAAAGAAGAGATATATCTGAGTATTGTAAGTTCTTTGCAAGCCTTAATTTCATGGTAAATCCATTGAGTCCTACATTTTTCTGTTATGAGAAATTGTTTATTGAAATTTCATTTTCATTACTTCTTATGTATCACTTCTTGGTTCAGTTAGAGTACAGGAAAGCATAATTTTCTCCAGGATTCTCCAGTTGATTGGCATATGGTTTTCAAGTACTCTCATATAACAGTCTCAATTTTGCTAATTTATGTTGTGGTCTCATTTTTTGTTTCTCTAATTTTATCTGTTTGAGTGAGTCCTCTTAGGAGCTCTTAGGAGCTGTGAATCATCTACTGAATATATTTAACTTGTTCTCTGGTAGGAAGCATGTCATATAACCACGTCCTGTTCTTCTTCATCTTTTCTGTGGAGGATATCTTTGATTAACTTCCATCCTGCTGATTTGGTGGAGATACATTGTTTCTAGTTTTCTTTGTCATGAAATATTTTTATATATCCTTTAATTGTAAAGGAATATTTGGCTTGGGACCATATTCATGGTTCATAGTTGTTTGCCCTTAATGTTTGTTATATATCATGCTGGCCTCTTCTTTTTTTTTACCATATCAGCTAAGAAATCTGTAGTTATTCTGACTGCATATCCTTTATAAATAATCAATCTTTTCTCTTTGGCAGCTTTAAGAATCCTTTCCTTGATTTCTAATGATCCTCTAATGCATTATGATGTGGTGGTGGGTTGTTCTTTTCTAGAATTCTCTGCTTGGTGTTCTAAAGGCTTCTCTTCTCTGAATGAATCTGTCTCTTTGGATGTTTGCAATGTTCTTTGCTAGAATTCTGTAATATGTTTCCCATCAATTTAGTGTCCTGCTCTTCTTGATACCAATCTTCCCTAAATTTGATCTTCTCAGTCTTGAAGTTCTGGCAAGATCATTTCTTATTCTTTGGATTTGTTCTAAATTATTACTTCCTCTATCCTATTAGACCTATTTGGTCTTTGACCCCTGAGATTATCTTCTATATCATCTATTTGCTGTGGAGATATTCTACTTTGTTTTTGATTTCCCTGTCTTCTAATTGGTCATTTTTTATGGCTTCTATCTCTTTATTAAAGCTTTGTTTTAGGTCTGGGTATGGAATTTCCTTACATCTTTTCTTTGGGTGGTGGGGAGGCGGTTGGAAGGGTTGTTTTTATAGCTGTGTCGTCTCTTATATCTTTTAACTAGGCATCCATTTTTTCCTTGGACTCCCTTGCATTTTCAGAATTTATTTCTGTTTGTAGTCTCCATGAGTTATTTTGCTAATCTATAGTTGGTCTTATCTTGTTCACAAATTTCCTTGTAGAGATTTTGTATCTTTTCATTAATCACATTTTTCAGCAGTATTTGTAATGAATTTTGAAAACTGTCTTCTACGTCCTTAATTGTCTGTTCTAATGCGTGGTTACTTACTGTGTGAATTATACTACTTTGACATCTTTTTCTTGTATTTTTCTGATTTGTTATGTTCACTTGAGGGATTTCTTTTGGGGCATCTATGATCTTAATAGGTGACTCTTTATGTTCTTGGTTGAATTGCTAGGTGTTGGTTTGATCTTCTGTTTTGATTTGTTTTTCTGGAATTAGGTTTTTGTCTAGACCATTAAGTGTAGGAATAGAAATCAATTGTGGGAAGATGTTGTGATGTTAATACTTGTGGTTCCAGTTACAGTTCGGGTTGTACAGTGATATCTTCAATTGTCTCTGAATATGGATTTGGCTGTCTCCGTTGTACACTTCTGTTCCTCCTTTTTTCCCATGTGGACCTTTTATTTCCACATTGCAGCTGTATTTTGAATATGTTGGTCACCACCTTCACAGCAGGCACCTGCCTGGCTGGGCACCTTTTCAAAGATTTCTGTTTGCTTGGAAGACATATAAAATCTTCTTTTGAATTGTATATCTATAAGTAATTATAGTTGACTTGGTGTGACCCTCTACAAGTGGAGTACCCTGTAGGACTCTAAAGATCTGTTTCATTAGAGAGAGCTAGGGTAATTTTCTGTTGTTATTGTGCCATTGGTTTTCCTTGTCCTCAGATTTATTTTATTCATTGTTGATTTTTTCCACATAATTTAGGATTTGTGATGGTGGTATCAGGTTATTTTTGTTTTTTGTTTATGTTAATTTGATATAGTGATTTCAGGCTTGTATGAAGAGACAGTAAGAATATTAAATGTATGTTATTACATGGAAAGAAAGATAGCAGACATTTTAACCTATTTACTACAAGTAAATTAATATTAAGCAAAGCTAATTAAAATAATTACGTCTTTACTCTTCAGAGGATGAATACAGTACTCTTGGATATCTTGGAGGAAAAGACTTTAGACTCATTACAACTGATGCCTTACATTGATATTACTGGCTAAACTATCTTCTTCAGAAAGGCAAAAGCTCCATGTCTTTCATATTAATATAAAATCATAATATCTGCATGTTGAATTGTTTTTCTCTGCTATTTTCAATTCTATTCTTCATCCATTAAGTATCTAGGGCTTTGAATGACCAATTCCTTAAAATAACTATACTGTTTTTGATGTGATATAAATCTCAGTAATATTTTTTTCCTTATAGATTTTTATTGTGAAAATACCATTTCCCTTATTGCAATAACTAGTATAGGTTTGAATCAAGCAGAAAAGTAATATTAATATGAATTTTCCTCTGAGTCTCATCTTAAGCTACATTCATATGATATTTATGCAGTCTCAAGCAAAAAACCTGACAATTTTACCCTTTTCTGTTTTAATCAATCATTCTCTTTAGAAATATGTTCTCACCTTTTATATTGCTCCAGTAAACATCATGTATTTCTAGTACTTTTGCTGAAATAAATATAAAGTATGGAACATCAATACTAGCCCCCCCTTATCACTTTAAAGTAAATCCTTGGGAACTATTTTATATATAAAAATAAAAATAAAATTTGTGGAGGAGATGGGGAAAAACAAGTCGTTTAAGGATACAGGTGGACCCATTGCAACAATGAGAAGTACAAGTTGTCATGTCGAAAACGAACTTTACAACTTTGGTGCGGGAGGTGGGGAGAGAATTGGGTGGGGGGCGAGGGGGGAGTCTGGGAAAGGATGTGAAGGGTAAACAAAGGAGTAGGCTGCAATGCTTGCTAAGAAATATACTCATTATCTTGCCCATGTAATTGTAACCTCTCTGTACAGTATGTTCACAAAAAATAAAAATCAAACTTAAAAATAAAAAATAAAAATAAAACAGTGCAATGCACATGTTTGTACATGAATCATCTAATTGTTGAGTCAATTAGAAACAAGAACTACCATACCACATCAAGTCTCAATTTACTTAAAGGCACCAAAAATCTTAGTGTTCATGAATATCCCTGATTTTTTTAAAAATGACTAGTCACAACAAAGTTTATATTACATTTCAAACTTAAAAAGTGAAAATTACCACCAGAGTTGTTGTCAATATCCTGTTTCCAGGAATACATTTTTTCAGTAGAGAAACAAAAATAAGGATTTTTCACATAGAAAGACAGATGTAGAAACAGACTCTCTTTCCTTAAGATGATAAATATTTGCATTCGAAGATACTATAGCAATTCATAAGAGAATTTGTGATCAGAAGTGACAAGTAAGCAAAGCAACTGGAAAACTGTATATGTAGATTGAAACTTCACTATAAGATCACAAGTTTACAATAAATTATTCTACAGAAGATGATTCTGTATCTCTAAAACACATCCAGTGTTCTACGTTTTCCCTCATACTCCTGTTCTCTTACCTCAGTTCCTGATCAATATTCTTCTACTTTCATGATGTCAATTCTTAATAATATAACAAGGTGGGTATATTTTGGTTTGTAGATCCAATAAATTTTAGTATTTTGGAATAGTAGGATGAATTCATGGAGTTTGACTTGAATGTCAAGATTGAAGATACTGTATTCAGGATACTGTTAATTGGCCTGAAGCAGCCAGGAACAAACTATGAATATATAGAAACAGTATACTAAGAGCAAGGGACTTGATTTCAGAGAAACGTTTAGGTCCAGGCAAGATCTTCAAGAAATGAAAACCAATGGAACAAACATCAATCAACTATCTTTACAAAGGAACTGAACTGATCTCTGATGTGTCTTGGTGGCAGCTGGGTGTGTGTGTGTTTGTGTGTAAGTGTGTCTGTGTCTGTGTCTGTGTCTGTGTGTGTAGAGAGAAAATTTTAGTGTGGCTTCCATATTTATAGTTAGTATATAGTGGTATACTTAAGTCACTTCATCTAAACTGACTGGTTAGACAACCTTGACAAGAATTGATGAACTGTATTTATGTCATGTTTTTATTTTTGTGGTCTTATATCACACCGTTCAGAACATAATCACTCTTGAAAATAAAACTTGAGTCTGATTATATAAAGCTATAGATCAAGATTCCAAATAAATACTATATTTCCTCTTATATGTGGAATCTAGAGAGATAAATATATAATACAAATATAAAAAGACTATTTGAGGGTGGTTAATATGAGGAAAGAGGAAGGAGACAGTGTCGAAAACACATATGATCAAAGTATACTATATCTATGTATACAAATGAAGCCAATTAAAATTGTAAACAGAAAGCTGAACATGACATAGGAAAGAGTAATAAAGTGGTTAAACAGCAATGGTATGTTCTATGTATGCAGAAAGACAGCACAACAGAAACATAGTGTACTACTAATACATACCAATTAAAGAAAATGATAAAAAGATTATAGAAAATATGATCTTAGTAGTTATTGGTAGATAAATAATTTTTAAAATACTCATTTAATATTGCACTTATGTATATGAGGTTTTTCTTTTCTCCATGTTCTAATTTTGAAAATATAATTCTATAATTAGTATCATTCTAAAGAATCACATTCCCAAGAGATACTCAATTTATTTCCAAGATTCTTATTTTTTTCAGTCACAGAATTGGTAATTTTACCCAAGACACAGTTTCAGAAAGTGAATGTTTGTAAAGTCCAAAGATATTGTCCCTACCCAACATGGATATCATCATGTGTACATATAAAAGGCAAAACTGAAAGAAAATGTTGTCTAAGGGATTTTGCAGATAAATCATCTCACGCATAAGGAGGTAATTCTTGAATATTTTCATGTCTGTTTTAAGAATGTCCACTAGGTGTGGGGTTGAGATATTTAGATATTTTCAGAAGAAACAATGAGTTTTTTTACAGATTTAATTTATTCCCTCTTTTTTAATTTTTTTATTTTTAATCATTTTTTTCCAGATTGGTTCCTTATCTTAGCTATGGTAAATAATGCTGCAATAAGCATAGTTGTGCTGGTACCTTTAGGATGGTCATGTTTGTGATCATTTGGGTAAATGCCCAAAAGTGGGATTACTGGGTCATAGGGGAGCTCTATGTGGAGTCTTTGGAGGAACCTCCATACTGCTTACCAAAGTGGTTGAATAAGTTTACACTCCAATCAACAATGCAGTAAGGTTCCCTTCTGTCCACATCCCCTCCAGTATCTGTTGTTATTAGAGTTCTTGATTATAGCCATTCTAATTGGGTGAGGTGGTATCTCAATGTTGTTCTGATTTACATTTCTTTTATGGCTAGGAAGATTGAGCATTTCTTCATGTGTCTATTGGCTATCCTTCTTTTCTCTTCAGAGAAGTTTCTCTTTAAGACTTTAGCCCACTTATTTATCGGGCAGTTGTTTCTTTGAAGATTTGATGTTGGGGGATTTAATTTTTTGAGTTCCAGGTATATTTTAGATATGAGACCCTTGTCCATTGTATGACTAGTGAAGATCTTCTCCCAATCCTTGGGCTTTCTATTGATCTTGCTAGCTCTGTCCTTTGCAATGCAGAAGCTCTGCAATTTCATGCTATCCTGTTTGTCCAACCTTTCTTTGATTTACTGTGTTTCTGAGTCTCTTTTAAGCAAATTTTGGCCTGTGCCAAGGAGACCTAGGGTTTCTCCTGTTCCATCCTGTAATGTTTTCAGGGTGTCTGCTTTGACTTGGAGGTCTTTGATCCATTTGGAGTTGATTCTGGTGCAGAGTGATATAGAAGTATCTAGCTTTAGTTTTCTACAAGTGATTAACCAATTTTGCCAGCACCGTTTACTGAAGAGGCTGTCTTTCTTCCATTCTATTTTTTTAGCTCCCTTATTGAAGATTAGATGGCTATAGCTCTGTGGTTTCTTTTCTGGGTTTTCAATTCTATTCCATTGGTCCTGAGATCTGTTCTTTTGCCAGTACCAAGCTGTTTTGTTTACTATGGCTTTGTAGTAGAGTTTGAAATTTGGTATTGATATTCCTCCAGTACCGTTCTTTCTATTAAGGATCGTTTTTGCTTTTGGGATCTTTTGTTGTTCCATATGAATTTTTGGATTGCCTCTTCTATTTCCTTGAAGAATGAGGTTGGAATATTGATAGGTATCGCATTGAATTTGTAGATAGCCTTGAGAAGTATTGCCATTTTCACGATGTTGATCCTTCCAATCCAGGAGCATGGGAGGTTTTTCCACTCTCTAAGTTCTGTTTTGATTTCCTTTTTCTTGCTGCTTTTGTCAAGGAGGTTCAGATGTTTCATTAAATTGTTGGTTTCAGATTCTCCAATTTGTTGATGTAGGAACTCAGAGCTATAAACTTGCCTCTGAGTACTGCCTTTGCTGTGTCCCAGAAGAGCTGGTAAATTGTGTGTTCATTTTGATGAATATCATGAACATTTGAATTTCCTTTCTAATCTCTTCCATTACCCACTGGTGATTCAACAGTGTGTTGTTTAGCCTCCATGTGTTACATGGCTTTCTTTGGTGGCTTTTGGTGTTGAGTTCTACTTTTCTTCCATTGTGAGAATGCAGGGCATAACTTCAATGTTTCTAAATTTGGACAGGTTTGCTTTGTGACCTAAAATGTGGTCTATTTTGGAAAATGTTCCATGTGCTGCTAAGAAAAACATGTACTCTGATGGGACTGGGAGAAATATTCGGTAGATTCCTGTTAAATCTAGTTGATCTGTGCAGTTGTTTAGATTTGCGGTTTCTCTGTTGAGTTTTATCCCCTAGTGGGGATAATGGTGTGTTAAAGTCCCCAACAATTAATGTCTTTGGATTTATGTGAGATTTGAGGGAAAGTATGGTTTCTTGGATAAATTTGGGTGCTCCATTGTTTGGTGAATAGATATTTAGAATTGTAATATCTTCCTGAAGGAGAGATTCCTTAATTAGTATGTAGCGACCTTCTTTATCTCTTCTCACTAATTTTAATGTGAAATCTATTTTATCTTATATTAGAATTGCAAGTCCTGACTGTTTATGCTTGATAGATTTTGTTCCAGCCTTTCATTTTCAGAATATATTTGTTTTTATGGGCAAAGTATGATTCTTGAAGGTAGCAGATAGTAGGATCTTGCTTTTTAAACCAACTAGACAGTCTATGTAACTGAAATGCAGAGTTTAGTCATTAATGTTGAGAGTTAGGACTGAGTGGTGTTTGGGAGTTCCTGACATGTTATCCACCTTCTTGGGGGATGCAAAAGTTGGGTTCTTCCTATACTTTTTGGATTCTCAGTTTGGGTGTGGTTTCTTGGCCTTTATTGTGGTCTTATTGGTTTTCTATGTGTAGAACATTTTTAAGTAGCTTTGTAGGGCTGGTTTGGTGGAGATATAGTTTCAGTTTTTCTTTGCTATGGAAGATTTTCATCTGACCTCCTGTTATGAGGAGAGTTTAGCTGGGTACAGCATTCTTGGTTGATAGTTGTTTGTCTTTAAGGCATGACATACATTATTTCACACTCTTCTTACTTTGTCTCTGCTGAGAAATCTGAGGTTATTCTAATTGGTTTCCCTTTATAAGTCATTGATCTTTTCTCCTTGACAGCTGTAAGAATATTTTTTATCTGAATTGATCCTGTGTGGATTCTAATGTTATGGTAGGATGTCCTTTTCTGGTCTATTTGGTGTTCTAAAAGCTTCTTGTATCTGCATAGGCTTATCTTTTTGCATGTTTGGGAAGTTCTCTGCTAGGATCCTGTTAAATAAATTTCCTAGAACATTAACTTCTGTCTCTAGATGCTCACCTACACCAATTATCCTCAGATTAGGCCTTCTGATGGTGTCTTCCAAATGTTGAATAGATCTATCATATCTTGGATAGTTGTATGTTCTTTCTCTATAATATCTAGGCTATCTTCAATCCCCAAAATTCGATCTTCTGCATGGCCTAACCTACTGTCAAGAATTTATAATTTGTTTTTATTTCCTTTTCCCCAACTGATTTGTTTAGTAAGGCATCAAAAATGCATTCTTGAAAAGGTCAAAAGCTATGTACATATGACCATATAAGATGATGCTAAGCGAAATGAACCCCAAGACAGGGACACAAGTGGTTTTTTTCTTTCTTGCTATTGTTTCTAACATATTTATAATGTACCATGTGATTTTTTTGTTTCTTTTATGTTCCTCCCCCATGGTATAACCTCTGTTTTCACTGTATTTGTATTTGTATTTGCACTGTATTTGCATCTTGTATATACACTTCTCTAATTTGGGGAGGGGAAGGAAAAAAAAATGCTTAAATAGGGATACAGGTTGACCCATTGTAACAATCAGATGTACAAGATACTATGTTGAAAATGAACTTTACAATTTTAGCAGGGAAGGGGTTGGGGGTGGGAGGTGGATGTAGTTGTGGAGGTGGGAGGGAAGGGATGGTAGGAGAAAAACAAAGGAGGAGGTAACAATGCTTGATAGGAAATGTACTCATTACCTTGTTCATGTAACTATAACACCTCTGTACAGTATTTTTACAATAAAAATGTATTAAAAATACATTCTTGAATTTTCTGAGTTCTCGTCACATGCATATAAGTATGTGCTTTGTTAAGTGTGTTAGCTTTATGGTGCTAACCATTTCAAAATGTTTAATATGAAAATATTATCTAATATTCCTTCAAAATATCTAATTTTCTGTATAGAATTGACTTAGCTAAGGATTAAATATTTTGAAAATTGTATCCATGCTTCCATAAACTTATTTTTGGAGAGTTATGCATTTTAGAAATGTGTTCAACAGATTCTTAGTCGAAGGTATGATAAAATGCACATTTTAAAAATAGGAAATTCACTAATTGTTGTCACAGTTATGAAATACCACTAAAAATTCTCAACATTTAGAGAAGCCAAATTTCCTGGTACAAGTCATACATTAGTAAGATTATTTGTGATATTTCATTTCATGAAAGTGACTGTAGTTTTCAATTATATCAAATCAATATTAAGTTACTGACTTTTTACATTTTCATGAGAAATAGAAAAATTACATAAGTTCTTGTCAAAAAGAGTTCAGCATAATGAAACTGTAATATTCACTATGAGTAAATAAGGATGGCATAAAATTTTATTTGTAATGTTTAAGTTTACATTCCTTATATATTTATGTTGAATAATAAAATGTTAGAAAGGAAAACATTAACATTGTTTCTTTTCTTCATGATATTTATCAAAGGGCTTTTCATCTGAGCAGCCTTTCATCTGAACAGCACAAATTGATCTCTGTAGGAAACTTAGTCGTAGGATTTGGCTTTGGACCTCAACAGAGATTCAATCCTCCTTAGTAGGGGACATGATTTGTCCTGTTGTTGCTATGTTTTATTAATTGACTTTGTCTCCATTCAAATGGAAGTTGTCCTGGATCCTATTTGCATTTGTCACTCACATAGTTTCTGTATTATACCACACCAGTGTACTATATCATTCATAGTCCTTTCATCCTTTACTCTATCAAACATATTTACCTGCACCTTCACCTGGTAATGACCTACAGGACTAGCTGTTGGTGGCCATCACACTTGTATTGCTCAATTGAACACACAGTGCACAAGGCTGTCTTCAGAATCACCTCTCTTATGCAGGAGTCCAACATTACCTGTCAGAAGTATTTCTGCTCAGCACTGTAAGGGACTTCACATCTCTCACACTGTCCACTATCACAACTCAGGCATTCTACCTCACTAGGTGTGGAACTTCTTTTCCAGTGATTAAACCAACAGGCTTGCATAGCTCCTTCATGTCTTTGCCAAGAGGCTAAATCCAGTGCCTTAGGAGGGTCCTCCAGTACATAAACTACCTGTCCCTTCTCTATTTCTGCCCTTAGTTGTGTACTTTCTGCACATAATCCCAAGCAAACCCTCTGGCTCCACCTCATGTCTTAGCTGAATTTGTACCTTCTGCTCACACAGCAGGCATAGAACTTGCCTGACTCAAGTATCTTGCAAATCAGTCCTTGTCCAGTGGCCTCCAAATGATGAGAGAGCAAGTCTCTGGGAGTGAAGGAAATGTAGGAATTGATCCCAATCAATAAGAGCCACTTCTGTAGTCTCAGACCCAACAGGAGAATTACTGAATCAAGATTTTCAGGCACTTGTATCCAGGTGTCCTCATTTTGTAATTCAGAATTTTATTAGTACTGAATCAGGGCCCTGACACTAGCATTAAAATATGCTCATGGGTGCTAGCCTTGGACAAATAGGCTCAGGAACAATGCCTAGGCCTTGAGTTTAAGACCCAAAACTAAACAACAACAACGAACTTTTCATGGACAATTACTCTTCTAATCTCTGTTACTCCCAAGATGAAGTTGTGGGTTGCAGTCCTCCTCATCCTCTGTCTGAAAAGATGTAAGGTTTCTTATTTTTACTTTAAAGAACTTGAAAGTATACCAGTCTGATATATTGACTATGCAATATAATTTTGCCTGAAGAAAACAGGTGGAAAATGTTCTTTGTGGTTTCTTTTCCATTTTTCAAAATCAAAGCCTTCTCATGGAAATACTTCCTAATTCTAGAACGTAAAACTTGCCTTCAAATTGCCTGAAGTGACAGGATTTTATAAATCAAATGGGAAAATTTGTATTATCCATTTCTGTCCTTATGCCTTATGCAATCTTTAGGCATATTAACAGAGGTAGGACCACCATCCTGTCCGTAAGAAGCTGAGTGTATCCATACCTAGGTGGGGGTATCTGGGTTTCTGATACTCATCAAAATAGTGGGTGATAGAAAAAGCTAAAGTTCTGATTTTTGGCTAGTTGAAAGGTCGACAAGCTTTAGCTTCAGAAAACCATGCTTATCAACCATTTCTTTACAATCTCTTGGCTGAATTACTTTTGAAATGTATGACAGAAATGACTCCATTTGGAATCTGACAACATCCCCTGTCTCAATGCTTATTTCCATACTATTAGAATCTGAATGGTTCTTCATCACTGGAATAAGCTTTGTCCCTAGAGGCCTTTTTTGTTGCCTGGATGTGATGTCCCAGTAGTTCTTATCCAAAGTTGGAGTGAAATGACAGTTTAGAAGGGACTCCGTGCTAAAAAGACATCTTATGATCTAATTAGGAGAAAAACAATTTAGAAGGAATGTCTCTTATACTAGTCTTGAAGTCTATTAAGGTAGTTTTCTTTAAATACATATTTTATTGTAAAAATACTACAGAGGGGTTACAGTTACATGAGTAAGGTAATGAGTACATTTCCTATCAAGCAGTGTTGACTCCTTCTTTGTTTGTCCTCTACCATCTGTTCCTTCCCACCTCCACAATTACTCCCCGCCCGCCCCCCATGGCTCCCCGCTGGGTGAAGTTGTAAAGTTCATTTTCAATATAGTGTCTTATACATCTCATTGCTACAATGGGTCAACCTGTATCCTTATTTAAGCATTATTTTTCCTTCCCCTCCCCAGATCAGAAAAGTGTATATACAAGATGCAGGTCACTGGAATCAAATACAGTGAAAACAGGGATTATACCATGGGGGAGGAACATACCAAAGAAACAAAAAAAAAAAAAACCACAGTACATTTTAAATACATTAAAAACAATAGCAAGAAAGAAAAGATCCTTTGTTCCCTGTCTTGGGGTTCATTTCCCTTAACATCATCTTATATGGTCATATGTACATAGCTTTTGACTTTTTCTGCTTGCCTTAGACATACTTTTTTATTGCAAATAAGGGAAACCATGGGACCTATGTTTCTTTGGGCCTGGCTTACTTCATTTAATATAATTCTTTCCAAGTCTTTCCCTTTCCTAACAAATGGGGCAATGTCCTTCCTGATGGAGGCATAGAATTCCATTGTGTGTGTGTGTGTGTGTGTGTGTGTGTGTGTGTATCACATTTTCTTGATCCATTCATCTACTGACAGGTATCTGGATTGGTTCTACATCTTAACTATGGTAATAATGCTGTGATAAACATAGCTGTGCTGGTAGCTTTAGTATAGGTTTGTTTGTGATCGTTTGGGTAAATGCCCCAAAGTGGGATTGCTGGGTCATAGGGGAGCTCTAGGTGGAGTCTTCTTTTTTTGGGGGGGGGAGGGTGAGGTCGTGGGGCCTGAACTTTGGGCCTGGGCGCTGGCTGTCCCTCAGCTCTTCAGCTCAAGGCTAGCGCTCTACCACTTGAGCCACAGCACCACTTCCGGCTTTTTTCTTTTTGCTTATGTGGTGCTGAGGAATCGAACCCAGGGCCTCATGCATGCAAGGCAAGCACTCTACCACTGAGCCACCTTCCCAGCCCTATGTGGAGTCTTTTGAGGAACTTCCATACTGCTTTCCAAAGTGGTTGAACAAGTTTACATTCCCACCAACAATGCAGTAGAGTTCTTGAGGGTTAATTTCAAACCCTGCTACTTTACCAAAGTTTCAAATCAGCTTGAGTAATTTGGGAGTGGAGTCCATGGGATTCTTTAAATACACGATCATGTCATCTGCAAAGAGGGAGAGTTTTTAAGGTGGTTTTTTATCTCCCTGTTGTTACAGGTAAGAATACATGTAGGGGAAGGGGAAGGTTAATGAAACACATTATAAACCTACATGGAAAGTAACAATGAATCCTTTCCTCCTATATATGTAAGTTAATAAAAATAAATAAACGCATAGAAATTTAAGAAGCAAGGTTCATTAACCTCTTTAACTCAGAAGGTAGTAGATTTATAAAGAATTTTCCTTATTCCTGCATACAAGGCTTATATTAACTTGGGGAACAGAAATGAATTAAACATACAAAAGAGCAAGCAATATTTAGCATATCACTCTACAATTTTTTTTCTCAGACATACAGGGCACAAAGTATGTTAGAATCACTTAAAATAATAGTTGTTCACTGTGTTATAAGATACAATTATTTTGCTTAAGTAAAAAAACTCTTCCTTAAAATCAGTTGCTTAAGAAAATATTTATTAATGGCAGAACAGTGTTCTTCAGATAGCCTCGTTAGTATAGAAAAATAGAATGAGGTGTTAATTAAAATATCATTTTGATAACTCTTGCATTATAGCTTACCACACACAATTATGTTATGATATAGAAAAATAGAATGAGGTGTTAATTAAAATATCATTTTGATAACTCTTGCATTATAGCTTACCACACACAAATATGTTATGAGCTCCTTATACTTTACTGTAAAACTTAGTAACTTTTGGGCTGGGAAGGTGGCTAAGTGGTAGAGTGCTTGCCTTGCATGCATGAGGCCCTGGGTTCGATTCCTCAGCACCACATAAGCAAAAAGAAAAAAGCCGGAAGTGGCACTGTGGCTCAAGTGGTAGAGCGCTAGTCTTGAGCTGAAGAGCTGAGGGACAACGCCCAGGCCCAAAGTTCAGGCCCCACGACCGGACCCCCCAAAAAAAAAAAACTTAGTAACTTTTATTGCAACTTTTTGTTCTATACTATTCTCTGTGGGGGGGGGGGGGGGAGGGAGGGGAGCATTTTTGCTCACCACTAACCATATACCACTTGTTCCACAGCTCCACTTCTAGATTGTTTGATAGTTAATTGGACATAAAAGGCCCAAATCCATCCTGCCTAGGCTGGCTTTAAACCGAGATCCTCAGCTCTCAGCCTCCTGAGTTGTTCAGATTACAAACATGAGCCACTGGTGCTCAGTCATTCTTTTGTTTAAGGAAAATCCTTTGGGACAATGCTTACCCTACAAAATCGTTTTATCCATAAGCATTTCCTTTTATTATCTTAAGAATTTGTATGAAGGGTTTCCATTCTACAGGTCAGTTTGTGAGTACGGTGCATCTTCATCAATGTCACGCCTTTTATCATTCTCCCTATCTCTCCCAACCATAACAATTCCAATTCACCTTGATCATTTACATTCACTGAATATTGACTTCATTAACCCACCCTTCCTCTCTTTGTCTGACCATCTCCCCTTGATGTCAGTCCCTTCCCTTACCAAGGCATATTGCAGCTTCCTAGTTGTCATTATGTTAAACTGTTAGTTGTTCAGTGGAGTTGCAATATTAGAATCCTTCCCTGCACATACAATACTTCATTGTGTGTGTGTGTGTGTGTGTGTGTGTGTGTGTGTGTGTGTGTGTGTGTAATTTAAGCCTTGCTGTCTTCCTGAGCCTTACTGACTTCACTAAACCTATTTTTTTCCAGGTTCACACATTTCTCTGCAGCTATGTGTGAAATATGTATTTCCCAAAAGTTCTATTTTCTTTTTTTATTGTGAACATACTGAACAGAGGGGTTACAATTACATGGGCAAGATAATGAGTACATTTCTGATCTATTTGTCCATTGGAGGCATCTGGGAAGTTTCTATAACTTGTCTGTGATGAATAGTTTAGCAATGAAATAGGTATGCAAATAATTTTCCTATACCCTGATTTGTAATTTTTGGATAAATGCCCAAGAGTGGTATATTTGGATCATAATGCAGTTCTAGGTTTAGGGTGTTGTCTTTTGTTTTGGGGTTTTTTGCCAGGACTGGAGCTTGAACTCGGGGCCTGGGCACTGTCCCTGAGCTTCTTTTTGCTCAAGGCTAGCACTCTATCACTTGAGCCACAGACCCACTTCCATCTTTTTCTGTTTATGTGGTACTGAGGAATCGAGCCGAGGGTTTCATGCATGCAAAGCAAGCACTCTACCACTAAGCCACATTCCCAGCCCCTAGGTTTAGTTTTTTGAAGAATCTAAAAAGTTCCAGAGAAAGCTTTACCTGTTTAAATTCTCACCAACAATGTAATAGGGTTTCTCTTCTCCTACATCCCCAGAAGCAACTGTTGTTGTTTTTATTTTTCATAATTGCCATTGAGGTGAGATGGAATCTCAGTGATGCTTTGGTTTTCATTTCCTTCGTTGCCAGAGATATTGAGCATTTTTTCACACATTTATTGTCCATTGTTACTTCTGATAACTATTTAGCTTGTTTGCCCATTTACTTATTGGATCAGATAATTTCTTTTTTGAGAGTTTAATTTCTTGACCTTTCTGTATATTCTCAATATTAAGTCCTTGTCAGCTGTACAGTTAACACAGTTCTTCTATTCCATAGGCTAATATTTATTTTAGTAAGTGCATCCTTTCTTGTGCAGAAACATTTTAGCTTGATGTAATCCTATGTGTCAATTCTCTCTCTGATTTCCTAAACCCCTGACTTCTACTCAAAAATTTCTCCACTATGACCATGAGTTCACATATTCCTCCTACTCCTTGTAAGGTAATTTCAAGATTTCAGGTCTTACATTGAGGTTTTTGATACCTTTTGAATTGATAGTAGTAAAAAATGACAGAGGCATTCAGTTCTGCATATGGATATCCAATTTCCCTGGTCTGATTTTTTGAACAGATGATCTTTTTGTCAACTTACATTTTTGTACCCCTTGTCAAGTATTAGATGGCTGTAAGTATATAGGTTACCTCTGGGTGTTCTAGACTGTTACATTGTTCTCCAGGCCTATTTTTGTGCCATTACTAAGCTGTTTCTGTCACTTTAGAGCGATAGCAAAATTGGAAGTCTGGAATTGTGATACATCCAATACTGCCCCCCACATCTGGCTTGCTTTGGTCATTCTGGGTGTCTTGTGCAGTTTCCTATGAATTTTGGAATATAAATCTTAGGGATAATAAATATTGATCAGTGGATCATTTCCACCAGGTAACAACATAGTGTATGTTTGCTTGGACACAGTGAACATATCAGATCTATCTTGGAAAGGTCTGAATGCACTGAAAGGGAAATGAGCTACCTGGCCCTGTATAGTGTGCTCTATGTAGCTCAGTGAAACCTCTAGGCTGACCATTTCACTATCTGCCAACTCAGAAACTAATTGTGACAATAAAAAATTTTTATTTATATTTCTATTTTAAGTACTTGTATAAAGAAAATATTAGGTGATGAGAAGAAATGTTCCAAAAATATTGGCTGGGTCTTAACAGCTGTGATGAATGAGTTTGCAAGATAATGTAATAATCTTATTCTATGATTCTCTTGTTTTGGCCTAGTATAGCCAAAAGATTTTCTAAGAAAATTACGTAGTTAAATGTGAGAATAACGAAGAGGAGAACCTTAAAGTTACATTGTTAGTGACCCAATGACTGATTCAGAAGAGAACATGATTATTTAACTTGCTATATGTGTGTATATGCTATGTACACATATAAATGTGTGTCTATCTTTTTTTTTTTTAGTTGGTCATGGGGCTTGAACTCTGGGCCTGGGCGCTCTCCCTCAGCTCTTCAGCTCAAGGCGAGCGCTCTACCACTTGAGCTACAGCGCCACTTCCAGTTTTCTGGTGGTTTATTGGAGATAGGAGTCTCACGGTCTCTCCTGCTCGGGCTGGCTTTGGACCGTGATCCTCAGAGCTCAGCCTCCTAAGTAGCTGGGATTACAGGCGTGAGCCACCAGGGCCTGGCTGAGTGTGTCTATCTTTTTAAAATTATTTTCCATACTTCTGAGATGATTGTTGACTTATAGGAGAATTGTAAAAGTAGTAAATTCCTGTATATTCTTAAGCTATTGTCTTGTTTTGATATCTTGCTGAAGAACACTTGTCAAAATCAAGACATTAACCTTGCTACAATGCTATCCTAGTAGAGTTAAAAGTAGATATTTTTCCTAATGTCTCTTACTGTTCCAGGATCCCATCCAGGGTCCCATCTTGAACTGAGTTGCCATGTCTCTTGTTTTATCTTCCAATCTGTGATAGCATGCTATACATAACAGGATACCTAATGTGTTAATGTGTTTCTGGTGTTGTTAATCTTGATTGCAATGTTAAGGTGGTGTTTGCTTGGATTTTCTTTTGTATGCTTGCAATGTTTTCCTTTATAATTACTAAATATTTGCTAGATACTTTGAGACTATGCAGCTGTCCTGTTTCTGCTTACACTTCTGCAACTATTTTTATGAATTGGCAGATCTTGCTTGTGGCATTTAAAACAGTAGTATTCTGATGGTGATGTTCTATTTCCCTTATACTTAATAATTGGAATTCTTCTATAAGGAAGAGTTGTTGCTGTTTCTGGATTTATATTTTTAATTATAATAAGATATATTCAGGATAGGTACAAACTTAGAACCTAAAATTGCAGGCCAAACTAAAATGAGTCCAAATAACCATGTCAAAAATACTAAGTAATCTGTCTGAGAAAATATAATTTAAGAAGGAAAATCATATTATTAGGAATTGGTTTAACTTTTGGCTTCAAATTGAAATTTTTTGAAACTTCACATCTGGACTTTTTTAAAGTGTCAAAATTTATATTACTTTGGGGGATCATTTGTGTCAACATCTTGAATAAAGTTTTAAAAAAAAGAAATTATTCAAAGAAGTTTATAAGTTCAATCCATCTTGATCAATGTCACCTGTTTCAACATCCTCCCCCATCCTTCCTAACCCAACCTCTCCCCTCATGACAACAAATGTATATTGATGAAATAAAAGCTGCCTTTAAGCCCATGGCTTGAGGGTCAGATTCTAATAATCGTTAAAATGGGCATATCAACAATGGCATTGCAGCTTTCCTTTTTGCAGGTTTTTTTGTTTTTTTTTTTATTTTTTATTGTAAAGGTGATGTATAGAGAAAATGCAGTTACATAAGTCAGGTAAAAAGTGCATTTCCTTTGGAAGAGTGCGACTTCTCCCTCATTCTCTCCTAGGATTTCCCCTCTCAACTTCCTCCCCTTCAAGTCATATAATTCATTTCTAACACAAAGCTTTGAGAGAACTCAACCAAAGGCCCCTGGGTCAGTCCTGAAATCAGTTTTGACTCCTGAGGAAAGGTTGGTGGTCTTACAGGCCCCTGTGCCCTGCGTGGGCCCACTGGCCCCTTGGCCCATGCTGGAGTTATCATGCTGCACTGACAGCAGACTAATGGGCAGTAGAGGTCTTATTGTTGGCTTCTCCCCCTGTCCAAATGTACCTTCAGGTTTTGCCTATTGCATGAAGGCCTCAATCAATACTGCCATCTTCTCCTCAGCTGTCACCAAACCAAAATTTTCCTTCCAGAACCTTCTATTTTTGAGTTCTAGCCCAGCCTAGGGGCCTAACCAACTTCTGCCACACCAAATGAAGTCTCCATACAAAGTCTGTTTAATTTAGACTGAGCACTATAAAGAAATTGCTTGCTTTGGTTTATAGCTCATATACAAGTGAGCCAAAAGAGTTGTGCTGTAGGTGCCACAGATAATGCTCTTGTCAAAGTGCTGAGATCTCTGATTGTGAACTTCATGCAAGGATGTATGAGATCCAGAGACGTGAAAAAGTTAAATGAACTTCAAAATTCATGGAGGGGACAGAAAAGAGAAGTTAGGGTATGATGTGTTACAAAGAAGCAGAACAAACATTGTGATAATTGGGGGGGGGGGGAACAAGTGACCTAGCAGTGCACAAACATAAAGATGTAAGAGTGCTTGGATGGTTCCTGAGGGTCTAGAGAAAATACACAGTGGCCAGTGCCCACTGTGCTCCACATCCCAGCTTCTATCCCTCCCACAGACTGAGATGCATTATTTCAGGTTCATGTCAGGAAGGAATCAGGGTTCACCTACCATCCTGCTCTCTAGAACTTTTGTCCTTTAGATTATGGTCAAGATTACCAGGGAACTGGAGCTTCTTGGTTGAATGCTAAGATCTCAGGAGAACAGTTTCTTCAGGGTCAGGACTTAGGGTTGTATTAACCACCCCTAGAGATGTTGGCCCTCTAAAGATTCAGTATGTTCTGTAACACAGACCAATATACTGTAACATTCCTTGAATGGTTATTGGAAATCTGAAAATCTAATTTACAATTTAAGTCTTTAATACAAAGGCAGAAATCTTCTAAAGTCTAACTGTGGATATTACTACAGGATGAGGTTTGTGGTAAGATCTTTGACGTTCTCAAAAATTACATAACTCAGAGACTGGGAATGTGGCTTAGTGGTAGAGTGATGGCCTAGCATGCATGTAGCCCTGGGTTTAATTCCTCAGTACCATACCATATACACAGAAAAGTCCAAAAGTAGTGCTGTGGCTCAAGTGGTAGAGCACTAGCCTTAAGCAAAAGAAGCTCAGGGACAGTGCCCAGGCCCTGAGTTCAAGGCCCAGGACTGGCATAAAAACCTACTTTAGTTCAATTAACAAGTTAATATCCAGTTGCATCCTTTTGCCAATGAATGGTATAATGTCTTTGCTGTTTATAACTGAATAAATGTACACTATGTATCAATGCCAGATTTCATATTCTTTTATCATCCTTAAATAGTCGTATGGAGGAGTTGCTATTTCACAAGTCATGGATACAAAATATAAAATCTTGATCAATGTCACACATTTCAATATTCCACACATCCCCAACCATACTCTCACTCTTCTTCATTTCATAAGACATACATAAGATATACAATGGATTGCTGACTACGTTCTCCCACTCTTCTACTCTTCATTTGTTCACCATTTTCAAATACCCATTTCCTGGTGTTTTGCAAATCTAAAATTTCAACTCCTGTAAAGAAAGGCACTCTGCTTATTTTTTCATTTAGTCCTTCTGCCTACTAGGATGGGAAGTACTATCACCCATTAATATCAAAATGAAAGTTGAGATGTGGTTCTTTTCATTAAAGTGAAAGACACAAGCAATGATTGTACAACTAATCAGAAAGTGTGCTAGTCCTCAAATTGTGTGGTCAGGACTCCAGCACATATTCCTGACTTTCAGTAATAAAAATCTACTCATTTGGTCATGGAACAAACATACACTAATTGCTTGGAATTTCATGAAATATTCTATAGTTCTGAATCATTTCCACTTTCTTTAAAATCTTCACAGTCTTCACTAGGTAGTTTACATTTCACTGTGGCAATTTGACTGGTTAACTGACTAGCACTAAGGCTCAGACATATATCAATACCCTTTGGGAGTTGTTTTCCTTTCTACACAACAGGAGAAATAATTGCTTGCCTCAGCAATCTGGATATTGATGGCTTTGACATCATATTATTGGGAGCAGAATGGAATAAGATACCAGATATAAACTGCCTATGTGTCATGTGTAAGTCACATTTTGTTTATGCACTGATCAACTATAATATCCTAAACTGCTTTGATAGCTTGGCTACCAGAAATAGTGCATCAATGAAGATGGGTGTGAACATGACTCTATTCTATCCTGACATAAATTCTTTCTGATGTATGTCCATGGGTAGTATTACTAGATCCTATGGTACTTCTATTTTTAGCTTTTTAAAGCACTTCTATACCACTTCATTCCTAAGTGTTTGCACTAATTTATACTCACACAAATAGGTATAAGGTTCCTTTTCCAACATCCTCACTAGCAGTTGCTCTTGTTTGTGTACTTGCTGATTGCCCCTCTGTCTGGAGTGAGATGAAATTTCAATGTCATTTCAATTTGTACCTCCTTTATGGCCAAGAATGCTGACCATTGCTTCATCTACAGATGTACTTTTTGTACTTCTTTGGAGCTCAGTTCACTCTTTTGTCTCTTCAGTTCAGTTGCCTATTTATTGATTGGATTATTGGTTCTTTGGGAGTTTAGATAATCTTTGTATCTTGATCATTAGTCACTTTTCAGATGTACAGCTGATGTTGTCCTCTGCTCTAGTCTATTAGGCCATATTTTAATTCTAGATTTAATAAAATCTGTAATAACACCGTTCAAATAACTAAAGGCCTTACACTATGGCTTGATATAGAAAAGCTGGAGGATTTCCATGACATTGAAACCTATGCACACTTTCTTCTCCAGATACCTGATTTTTATATTTAATTGGTTCTAACCCTAGTTTCTTTCCTTTTTTGGCTAGTACCCAAGTTTGAACTCAGGTTTCATGCTTATTCAGTTTCATTGCTCACAGCTGGCTCTCTATTCCTTGAGCCATGCCCCAACTCAGCTTTTTGCTGCTTAATTATAGCGCCCTTTGTAGTCTTTTCTGCCTAGGCTGGCTCTATTCCTTGATCCTCTGATCTCAGCTTCATGGGTATCTAGGCTTAGAGGGGAAAAGCCAAAAGGCTTATCAGTTTCTTTCCTTTTATATCAGTTGCAATGCAAAACAACGTGATTTTCAAATGCTCAGTTTACAAAACTATGTCTATTTTTATTTGTACCTATATCTACATGTATACAGAGAAAGAGAAAAAATTAAGCACATTCCCTGGATAACCATGGCTATGAACATTCTTTACAATAAACAAACAGTATTTTATTTATGTGGTTATGTATGCACGCATGCTTGTATATGTGGACACACACACATATACACATCCACTCACAAAAAAACACATAGACAGATAGACAGACACATAGATTTGAGGCAGGCCTTAGTATGTAGCCTGGGTTGCTCTCAAACTAGTAAACTTCCTGTCTTCTCCACCTAAGGTTTAAATTATAACCTGCCCAACCACACCTCACTTAATGTTATTTAAAATGAGTACATTGCTGTCCTCAAATCAAATGGGCTTTTGGTTATTAAGGAAATAGAATATTTAGTGGAAGAAGTAAACATGAAATACCTCCACAACCATATCGCAGAAAGCTCATTTTCTGCATCTAAGAGTGTAGTTTTGCACAAACTTATGCACTTACCACAGCTGGTCTTTTTCATACATCACAGTCAAATATGCCAATATTAGTGACTGGACTCAATGCCTGGGTGATGTCCCTGAGCTTCTCTTTTAAGGCTACTTGAGCCACATCTCTACTTCTACTTCTGAATTGTTTTTATTAATTAGAGGGTCTCATGGACTTTTCTGCCCAGGCTGGCTTCAAAGCTCTATTCTCAGATCTCAGGTTTACAGGCATGAGCCACCTGTACCCAGCAGCTTTAGATATTTTTATTTACACTGTACCTGGTTATTTGTGGTACTTAGTAAGGTTTTTGTTGTTTGTTTTTGTGCTGGTCCTGTGGCTTGAACTAAAGGACCAGGTATTTTCCCAGAGCTTTTTCTCCTCAAGATTTGCACTCTAGCACTTGCACATCTCTACTTCAGGCTTTTTGATGGTGAGTTGGAGATAATAATCTCCATGACTTCCCTACCTGGGCTGATTTGAACCATGAGCACAGCTCTCAAGTCTCCTGAGTAGATAGGAGTACAGGTGTGAGCCACAGGTGACTGGCTGATTTAAGTCCTAAGACCTCCTTGAATACTTCCTAATGACCAAGTTTTCCATTTTGTGGGTTTCAGACACATAGCAGGTTGTAAGGGAGGAATAAGCTGAGTAGAACAAGGACTCCTTGCTCGAGTGCTAATGTGTCAGAAAAAATCTATTCGTAGTGAGCTGAACTATGCTTTTTTGTTTTTTTTTTTTTTTTGTCAGTCGTGGGCTTGAACTCAGCCTGAGCGCTGTCCCTCAGCTCTTCAGCTCGAGGCTAGCACTCCACCATTTGAGCTACAGTGCCACTTCCGGTTTTCTGATGGTTTATTGGAGATAAGAGTTTCACGGAGTTTCCTACCCAGGCTGGCTTTGAACCGGGATCCTCAGACCTCAGCCTCCTGAGTAGCTAGGATTACAGGCGTGAGCCACTGTTGCCCAGCTGCTTTTTTGAATGAACTAAATTCCTGTCTTTTTAGTCCCCTTGTTTGTAGAGATCTTCATTTCTTTGGTTTTCAATTCCAAACAATTTAATCTTACAGATAACGAATTCTTTGAGAATTGATCACACAGTAAATGGTTTCCTCATTTGTGTGCCTGTTTTTAAGGTCCTGATATGGGTCTTGTGCCCTGTTGCACAATGGCTCCTCCTTAGATAGGCTTCCTCGGGAGAGACAATGATTGTGCTAAAGGTCTGATAAGTTGAAATGTGTTATGGAGGAGTCTGGGTGGATTCAAATGACTGGAGAGGTTTGTACTGATTTACAAATAGCACTGAGTTAATATTTCTAATGAATGAAATGTAATCTGCTTATTCCAAAGCAGTATATATACTTATTCCAAAGTGTATGTATATTATGTATATATATTATGTATATAATGGATATGTATACACACGTCTTTGAAATAATTGCAAATTTTTATGTTAGAACTATAAACTGAACAAAACTAAAAACTAAAAACTCAACAAAAGTAGAAATTGGTAAGGTTGATATTGCAATTGAGGTAGATTTTAATTTTTCTTACATCACCTTTATCCTCAATTCACACTGAAATTTTCATGATCAATGAAAGTACTTTTCAAATGCTGCTCAATTTTTGTCATTTCAAAATTATTTCATACATATTAGTATAACATGTAGTTTTTTTAAACAATAGTGTCCATGGCAAACAGTGTGATGGCAGGTCTTCAATGTGAACATTCTGATGACCTCTTACCAACATGATGAGATGATTCAGTCTTGCTTTCCACCCTGTCACCAGAGCCAAGAGGTTTATGTGTATGAATAGGTGGAATATTCTCAGGATATTTCTATCTAAAGTCCTGAGAAATGGGAAATCTGTGCTGTTGCTCTGGAGATACATTCATATGGAGCTTCTGAATGTTGCTTTTACATATGGAACTGCTCAGTGTTCATCTATATTCCTCACCTTTTTAAAAATTCTGCAACATCTTCACATATTTTTAAATGTTACCAAATTCAATTAAACTACTCAATTTTCATTAGAAATTTTGCTATGAAACTTTATATTTCCCTAATTTAAAATATTCTATTTTTTCTAATGTTTTGGTAAAACATCTTGGAAGAGAGAAAATAAGAGACCACACCTTCACTCTCTTCATCAGATGAGGGGACTTGGGATCTGAAATAGAACAATGACAGATGTGGCACAAGGAATGCCAAGCTTGACCTTAAAAGCCAAAGGAGACTAACATGCCATGAGCTTAAAGCTAACTACTGGCATAAACAAAAGAAAAAGGTAAATATAGTAATAGAGTTTCATGAAACAAATCATCTTCTTCTTATATCCAAATAAAGAATACTAGAAATGGAAATCCAGACATTTTAGGTGGGTTTTCAGGGTATAGTGGCTGAGAGAATACTGTTAACCCCTGGTATTAGGGGGCTACAGAAGTGCTCACAAGTAGTGTCATCAGGACAGTGGAGTGGACACTGGGTGATGGAGGGAAAACAGCTTGGGTGGTCCTCAGTGAGTGGTTTGTGTGAGTTAGGGATTGGAGCAGTGACTGGGAATCTTGTCCTGAAGCACTTAGTGAGGCTAAGGCTGACTGAGACCCAGGTTTGGTGAGTATGACCTGACCAGGAGAGTACATGATCTCAGTTGACTTTGTTGTCTTGCTCACTCTGTGACTCAGATCAGTACTCAGCAAAAAGTTGTCACCATCCTCCAAGAATCAGTTCAGTAGGACACAAGGCCTCCATTGATTAGCTCATCAGGGCTGATCATTCAAAGTTAATTCTTGGCACAGACATCAAGTGGCAAGTGGTTCAGGATGTTCTGAACTCTGAGCCATCTAAGGAGCCAAGGAGAACACTGGTCACGGGTGGTGGGGAGTGTCACCTACAGATCATGAAGGCTCTGGAGAGGCCTTCGTCAATGAAAAGATGCTGAGAGAAGATTATACAAATGTGCTCTTCCTCTTGTCCTTCAGAGAAATTCTATTTAGAAAATATCCTATTTTGGGTCAAAAACTGAAATGTAAGGCAGTAGGAATGGGTTCATGAGCTTTCCCCTGGCTCAGGCTATCTCCTAGAGCATCAGTCTTCCCAGCATCACTTTGTTGCAGAAATATTTAAGAAAGGGATTAAGAAAAAAAGAAAAAAAAGGATTAAGACTTGCTCTTGAATCTAGATTCCATGACATCATGCAGAGGAATCAAGAGTTGAGGGAGCTCTGTCTCCAGCACCCAATTAGATTCTTTTCTCATTACCATCACTCAGCAGTGTTGGGAATCTGAGAAAGTGTTCCCAAAAAATCCCTAACTTTTGATTCTTGCTCTGTACTTCCCTCAAGACTGGACTGAGATCACAGGAAACAGCAGATTTTATCTGAGCTACAAATTATTTAACCACATAAAGGAAATAGAATTGAGGTTCAACTTTCTTTCCCCATGGTTTGCCAATTTGAAGAACATAGGTAACATTTATACAACTCCAAATATGGAACTTCGGCAGAGTAATCTATATATTGTATAGATTCTACATTCAAATAGAAACCAAGGATATCAGGCTACAACCAGTGATTTCTGTCCCCATCTTCTGTCTGATCTGTTCTTCTTATGTGAACTCCTTTTACTGAAGGCATTTGCCCACATAATCACTCTTGGATGTTTAAGCACTTGACACAATGGAAAATCCTCAAAAGCTCATGCTGACTCAGATCAACTTGATTAAAGGACAAAATCTTGAACAGAGGATCCTGAAGATATGGACCAATCTCTCCATACCTCTGGAAACAAATATTCTACTCTCAACTGTGAGAAGTTGGTTCTATTTTTGTTAGCTTCCATTTTTGTGTGAGGTTGCTCAGTGTCTTTCTCTGTGTGGTTCTTTCATTTAATGCATTACCTCCCATAGCCTTTTATGAGATTACAAACGACAGCCTTCTTTTTTTTTTTTTTTGGTCGGTTGTGGGGCTTGAACTCTGGACCTGGGTGCTGTCCCTCAGCTCTTCAGCTCAAGGCGAGCACTCTACCACTTGAGCTACAGCGCCACTTCCGGTTTTCTGGTGGTTTATTGGAGATAGGAGTCTCATGGTCTCTCCTGCCCCGGCTGGCTTTGAACCGCGATCCTCAGATCTCAGCCTCCTGAGTAGCTAGGATTACAGGCGTGAGCCACCAGCGCCCTGCTGACAGCCTTCTTTTCATCACAAAGAAATGTAAGCTTTCCAGGTGTTGGATATGCAACCAATGCTCAATGAAACATGAAACAACACACTGTATAATCAAATGAAATGTTTGATTGGGAAAAAGTTATTACTAATTGTCACATGGTCACCTATTCTATTCTCCACGTTTGTGAGTTTTGTCTATTTTTCTTTTTTTTCCTTTTTTTGGTCAGTCATGGGGCTTGAACTCTGGGCCTGGGTGCTTTCCCGGCGCTCTTCAGCTCAAGGCGAGCGCTCTACCACTTAAGCCACAGCACCATTTTGTTGTCTCTATTTTTCTTAATTTCCTTTTTTGTGTTGAGATTGCTCAGTATCTTTCTATACCTGGTTATTTGACTTAATATACTATCTTCCATAGCCCGCCCTGAGATTGCAAATGACAGTATTCTTCTCACCATAAAGAAATATATGTGTTCTTGCTGTTGGATATGAAACACTGTAGAATGAAATCATAGTACATAATATTATGCTTCAAAATGCTGTATGGATATACCTAGGAAGAAATATGTGATTAGGATGACTTTTTACCTGAATTTTACCCTACCGAATATCTAGCACAGTCCTACCTCTGTCTCTCTCATCCCTTGGATTTCGGCAACCACCTTCTAACAAGCTTCTGGTTCCTCATTTTTGCCATGTTTCCAATTATTTCCTTACTACCAGAATTGAGTTTAATAAAACCATGTCTTCATTGTATTTTGGTACAATTATCTGAATGGAGCTGGGGAAAGAAATTGGAGTGATGATAGACTCATCCTCAGAACTCCACTTTCAGCCTCCAGAAAAGTAAAAAAACACAAGCTCTTCATATTATCCACGCTGGTTTATTATAACAACTCACTCAACAGAACAACAGAATGAACTAAGGGTGAATCAATCACATGTGACTCATTACCAGTGATTAATTCAATATAAAGTAAGCACTGAAGTTATTTTGGGGTTACTCATCCAAAACCAAATGGTTTAGACTCTTGTCTTTATTTACCAACCAAAGAAACCAGAAATGAAGCTGTGACTCAAATAGTAGAGCATTAGCCTTGAGCAAAAATGCTTAAGAAGAGTGCCTAGGCTCTGAGCTCAAGCTACAGGACTTGTACCCATACAAAAAGCAAATATATCCCCAAATGTGTGCCTTTCCATGTTTTCTGAATGTTTCATGAACTTGAGGACAAAAGGTGAAGAGAAAAATTTCACAATTGTGCACGTTTTGTAATAAACAATGGCATCTTCCATCAGATCTTCTATTCAAACACTGAACTGGAAATAGTAAGTCACTTGTGTTATAACGCATTGAGCGCACATACAGTGGGATACTTTAGTGGAGCAGTGGAGAAATCGAAGCTCTTATGTCCTTGTCTGAAATCATAACAGTCTTTTCCCATCTATGACTCCCCAAACCACCTTGGAGGATGATCTGAGTCCAATCTCAAAGGGCCAGAGTTCTTATTTCTGACTTTATAAAATCACCTTGACAAATTATTCCATATTATAAAAGACACAAGTCAACAACTTCACTCTCTTAATTACTTCTCAAGCCTGGAAGAAATTAACACCCATCACTTGTGTCCAAATCTTTTGAATAACATTCAAGGACACCATCCACACTCATCACAATAAGAAGATGAGAAATGTTGGCTCAGCGAGTGCCCAATAGGAAATAATGGTTTCGGGCTGGGAAGGTGGCTCAGTGGTAGAGAGCTTGCCTTGCATGCCTGAGGCCCTGGGTTTGATTCCTCAGCATCACATAAGAAAAAAGGAAAAAGCCGAAGTGGCGCTGTGGCTCAAGTGGTAGAGCGCTAGCCTTGAGCTGAAGACCCGAGGGACAGTGCCCAGGCCCAGAGTTCAGGCCCCACAACCGGACACCCCCCCAAAAAAGGAAAGAATGGTTTCCCATTACACCTAGCTTACTTCTGCCATGAAGAGCTTCTCTGTATAATTTGCAGCAGTTCCTGAAAAGTGTTTTCCTGCATTGGGTTTCTTTGCTGTGAGTGCTGATGCTTACTAAAGCCTGACTTCTGCTTGAAAGATTTCCTCTAATGTTTACATTTACCAGGTCTCTGATACCTGTAGAGATAAGATTTCCAGCTAAATGTTTTTCTACATTTATTATGCTGAGAATTTCTCTCATTTATTTATATGTTCTCAGATGGACTGAGGACTGACACCTGCTTAAAAGTCATTGCACATTTGGTGTATTCACTAGTTTTCTTTTCTCTTGTGTGATTCAGTTCTCTGATGAACACTGAGGTATGCCTTCCAGGTGAAGGCATACCTTTCCACATTTATAACATTCATAAGATTTCTCTTCTGTGTGTTCTATTAACACCAACTCATGCCTTTTTGGTGAAGGATTTTCCACGTTTGTTACGTTCATACGGTTTCTCTCCTGTGTATGTTCTCTGATGCAAATTGAGGTGTGACTTCTTGAAAATTTTTTCCACATTTGTTTTATTCATAAGATTTCTCTCCTATGTGTGTTCAATGATGAGCCATAAGCTGTGCCTTCTGGGTGAAAGACTGCACATATGCTCCATTCATAAGGTTTCTCTCCTGAGTGGGTTCTCTGATGCAAACTGAGTTTTCTTCCAGGTGAACGACTTTCCATTTATTTTATACATACAATTTTTCATGAGTGTGAATTCTCTTATTCTTGTTGAGATGTGAACTCTGGATGAAAGATTTTCCACATTTGTTACATTCATAAGGTTTCTCACCTGTATGAATTCTCTTATGCCAACTTAGGTGTGAACTCCACTTTAAGGTCTTTCCACATTTGTTGCATTCATAAGGTTTCTCTCCTGTGTGTGTTCTCTGATGCGAAGTGAGGGTTGATTTGTGCCTGAAAGACTTTCCACATTTGTTACATTCATAAAGTTTCTCTCCTGTGTGTGTTCTCTGATGCGAAGTGAAAGAAGACTTCTGCCTGAAAGATCTATATTTGTTACATTCATAAGGTTCCTCACCTGTGTGAATTATCTTATGCTTGCTGAGGTGTGAACTCCGGGTGAAGGTTTTTCCACATTTGTTACATTCATAAGGTTTCTCACCAGTGTGAATTCTGTTATGCATGCCAAGGTGTGAACTCCACTTGAAGGTCTTTCCACATTTGTTGCATTCATAAGGTTTCTCTCCTGTATGTGTTCTTTGGTGCAAAGTGAGGTGTGACTTCCCTCTGAAAGCCTTACCACATTTGTTGCATTCATAAGGTTTCTCTCCAGTGTGATTTCTCTCATGCAAAGTGAGGTCTCACTTCGGTCTGAAAGTCTTTCCACATTTGTTACATTCAAAAGGTTTCTCACCTGTGTGAAATCTCGTGTGTCTCTGGAGGTTTGCCTCCCGGGTGAAGGACTTTTCACATGTCTGACATTTATAAGGTTTCTCTCCTGTGTGTGTTCTCTGATGGACAGTAAGATGTGTCTTCCGGGCAAGAGATTTTCCACATATGTTACATTCATAAGGTTTACCTCCTGTGTGTGTTCGCTGAAGCAAAGTGAGGTATGACTTTTGTATGAAAGACTTTCCACATTTGTTGCATTCATGCATGCATTCTCATCTTTGGGAGTTCTCTGATGCCTGCTGAGACCTGACTTCTGGATGGAAAATTTCCTCCATTCCTCATATTCAAAGGGTTTCCAATCTATAGGTGATTGAGGTTGGAAAGTCAAGTCTGACTTATGAGAGAGAGAGTTTGTACATTGCTTATACTCATCGGACTTCTGTGGATATTTGCTCTCAGGTTTTCTAATGTGCATTTCCTTATTGAAAGACTTCTCACATTCATTAAATGTACAAGGATACTCTCCTTTGTACATTTTCTGATGTGTAGTGACTACAGGTCTTATGTAGAATGTTTTTCCACATAAAGTACATTCAGGTGTTTTCCTCCCTCCTTGAAGTATCTCTTGGGCAAGGAGAGCAGACTTATCATAGTCTTCTCTATATTCACTATGGTTATAGGAGGTCTCTCCCATACAGACCCAATTATGGCTAAAGAATATAGTCTCTGAGTTTAATACCTTCCCTTCTCCACCAAATTCAAAATACTGCAGCTCATTTGGACTCGCATAATTTTGACTAAAATACTCTGAATATCTGAAGGATTGTTCAACTACAGGAGACACACCAGTTGTATATGCAGCATGCATCTCATCAGGCTCACTATTGAGAAGCATGTCCTGAAACTCAATGAACTCCTCAGTGCTCATCCCTAAAGAGTTCCCATTATTCCTCATCAGCTCAAGCTTATGAGTTGAGCCCAAGTTAAAGTTGTTATCAATCTCACTCTTTCTTCCACTGGGTTACTATTTGTGACTGCTACTTCACACAGACATTCATCTGGACCTTCCTGGCAGGTCTTAATCACCTCCTCCATTTCTTGGACATTTAAAATGTGTCAAAGAAAAAAAAGACAAAAACATAAATGAGATCCAAAGATTCCTTAATGTAAAGGTGAAGACATTTTCTCTCATTCTGTTACAGATTTTCAATTATCAAAATAGGAATTAATTTATGATACATGATTTCTCCCTAATGTATTAATTAAAAAATAATACTGATATTTAGCAATGGAAAATGTTTTTCTGTGTTTCAGTTTTTCTTTTTATATCAGAAGAAATATTTACTCAAATTATTCAACTAAGTACTGTGAAAGTCTTAAGCTGAACACTTAAAATTTGCCTTTAGTATTCTTGGGATTGTTTCAAATATTGTTTTGTTTGACCATAGGGGAATAGCTGCTTTGTGTTCTTTAATTTTCGGAGACTTGGCCCCTCCGCTGTCGCAGCCACCTCCCCACCCCCCGGCCCTCCACGAAGCGGTTCACCATGGCCTGGCCCCGCCGAGCCAGGCGCCTCAGCCGCAGGTCACGCGGAGCTGTGGGCGCTGCGGCAGGAGCCAGCGCGAGGCGCTGAGGTGCTGAGGCGCCGCCGCAGGGCCGGAGCCAGCCGCCGAGCGAGCGGGCGCGTGCTGGCGCGGCGATGTACCCAGAGGAGCGCGGCGCGGTGGGGCTGGGCGAGCTCCACTCCTGGTGGGAGGTGCCGGCCATCGTGCACTTCTGCTTGCTCTTCCGCACCACCTTCCTCCTGCCGGACTTCGAGATCAAGGTGAGAGGCGGGGACTGGCCGGAGTTCGGGAGCAGGGCTGCGGCGGCGTGAGGGTGGGAGCCGGGGCCAGGGCCGCCGGCGAGTGCGGGTGGCGCTCCTCGTGCCGCTGGGACCTACGGCGGCAGCGCCCACGCGCGGTCCAGGGCGGGCTGGCGGGCGAGCGGGCAGCGCCGCCAGCCCCCTTGGGGCCGAGCCGGGGCCGCCCGGAGCTCGTCCGCCCCCAGAGAGGCAGCGGCGGCGGCGACGGGGCCTGGCCGCCAACTCCGGGCGGGGCGGGGGTGGGGGGCTCCTGGGGCCGCGGGGAAAGTCGGGTGTCATCTCTTCCCACCAAGCTCGGCCCTGGGTGGGGGCGGTGGGGATGGCGCAGGGCTGGAAACTTGCGCGGCTTTTGTGTTGTGGGTGGTGGTTGTTGTTGTGTTGTTGTTGATGTTGTTGTGTTGATGTTGATGTTCCCCCCCCTTCCTGCGCCCGGCCCGGCAGGGGAAGCCGTGCTCCTGGAGCCAGGGAAGCTAGCTCCGGCCCAGGGACCTGGGCGCTGGCGGCCCGAGCTCCCGGGGCAGGCTGGACAATGTGGGGAAGTTGCTGGCTACCTCTGGCAGAGTGGGGAGGGGGAGGAGGAAGAGGAGGGGGAGGAGGAGGAATGAGGGGGGGAGGGGAGGGAAAGGGGGCTGTGGTACCAGGTGATTTTTCTAACGACTTTCCCTCTTCTTGGTGGGAGCCTGGTCACTAGAATCCGGGCAGCCGAGGCTCATGAGCCTGAAGTCCGCAGGAGGGATGGTTGGATGGATGGATGGATGGTTGGATGGATGGATGGATGGATGGATGGTTGGATGGATGGATGGATGGATGGATGGATGGATGGATGGATGGATGGTTGGATGGTTGGATGGTTGGTTGGTTTGTTTTCTGACAGTTACTCCCGAATGTTCTGAATTTCCTTAGTGGGTCAGCAGAAAAAAAACACCCTGACAAAGGCCAGCGAATCAGGGCTGCGTCTCTCTGTGGAGGCCGCCGGGCTCCGCACCCCGCACCCCCTCCTGGGGCTCCAAGAGACCATGGAGAGGACCCCTGGTCAGGAGAGCCTTTGGAGGGAAACGGCAGGCATCACCGGGTCCCCATGCGCCCTTTTTGTGGATGGAAAAGGAGAGGTCAACTCATTTCAGCCTGAAGACAGCCACGCTCCCAGCAGTCTGGGAGTGATTTGTCCTGTGTCCTACACGTGTGTGGCTTCTGAGTGTTAGCGGGCTCACTTCCTAAAGAGAAATGCAGATTGTTTGAAGAGGTCAAGTATATTTAAAGGAGAAATGAGAAGTGATTGTAGCTTACACAGTGACTGGTGCAGACACCCGAAGTGACCGTTTCTAATTCTAGTCTTCCTTGGGAGTAACTTTCTTTTCACTTAAAACATATGCAATTTGAAAAACACCTCAGATACCTATTTAGATTCCAACATGTATGCCCTGTAAGTATTCTTCACACTTCTTTTTCTTTGGAGACGTTAGGTAACCTACTTACTTAATGCTCTGGTACTTGTATCTCTATCGTAGATCATGTGTATTTATTTTGATATGCCCCCCTTTGTGTGTGTGTATGTACGTGTGTGCACGTGTGCGTGTGCACGGGCACACACACCCACACCCCTGAGCTGCTGCTTTTTTTTTTTTTTGGCTCAAGGCTTGTATTCTACCCCTTAAGCCACAGCTTCATTTCTGACTTTTGGTATTTATTGGAGATAAGAGTCTTCTCACAGACTTTTCTGACCAGGCTGCTTCAAACCATGATCCTCAGATCTCAGCCACCTGAGGAGCTAGGATGATGGGCTATATGGCTATATTTTAAGTAGAGATTTTTTTTTCAAAAGTTGAGAAATGTTAAATTAGTTGTCTACCAAACTTGACTCAACTGTGAAGAACTGAGGACACTAATCAGTTTGATTCAGTATAATTGATTCTCATTTTTCTTAGGTAATTAAAAAATATCAAATAGTTTATTGGCCTGACTGTTTAAGAAAAAGTTTGGCTGGGAATGTGGCTTAGTAGTAGAGTGCTTGCCTAGAATACATGAAGTCCTGTGTTTGATTCCTCAGCACCACATAAAACAGAAAAAGCTGGAAGTGGTGCTTTGGCTCAAATGGTAGAGTGCTAAGTCTTGAGCAAAAGGAAGCTCAGGGACAGTGCCCAGGCCCTGAGTTCAAGCCCCAGAACTGGCAAAGAAAGAAAGAAAAGATTCCTAGGTTAGGTCCTAGGCCCTACAGTGGTAATGTATAGCAACTTGAAAAGATAGAAATGGTGGGCTAGGAAGGTGGCTCAGTGGTAGAGTACTTGCCTTGCATGCCTGAGGCCGTGTGTTCGATTCCTCAGCGCCACATAAGCAAAAAGAAAAAAGCCGAAGTGGTGCTGTGGCTCAAGTGGTAGAGCACTAGCCTTGAGCTGAAGAGCTGAGGGACAGCATCCAGGCCCAGAGTTCAGGCCCCACGACCAGACCCCTCCCCCCAAAAAAGATAGAAATGGTGAATAATACCAGGTAGAAGTTGGATATCATTTCTTCTCTAATGGGGGCTTGAACTCACAGCCTCTCAATTTCCTTGCTCACTGCTGGAGCTCTAACATTTGAGCTCTGCCTCCAGCCTGGCTTAAAAAATTTTTTTGGTGTCATTCTTGTGGTTTGAATTCAGGGCCTGGGTGCTGTCCCTGAACTTTTGTGCTCAAGGGTAGCACTCTGCCACTTGAGTCAAGGCTCCCCTTCAGGCTTTTTGGTGGTTAATTGAAGGTAAGAGTCTTACAGACTTTCATGCCCTGATTAGCTTTTAACGGTGATCCTCAGATCTCAGGCCCCAGAGTAGCCAACATGTCAGCCTGGCATGGTTATAGGAGAAAAGAGTCTACCACTTGAGCCACAGTGCCACTTCTGGCGTTTCCTGTGTATTTGGAACCGAGGAGTTGAACCCAGGGCTTCATGCATGGTAGGCAAGTGCTCTACCACTGAGCCACCTTCCCAGCCCGTGTTTTGTTTTATTTTATTTTATTTTAAAGGAAGCCAGTTTTCACCTGTGGGACAGATCTCTTCCTCTCTTTTTAACTCTTGATCACCTGGCTGAACATTTGGATTTATAGAATCTTCAAGGCCTTGGCTTCTATTTTTCTTTTTTTTGGGTCCGGTCGTGGGGCCTGAACTCTGGGCCTAGGCACTGTCCCTCAGCTCTTCAGCTCAAGGCTAGCGCTCTACCACTTGAGCCACAGTGCCACTTCCGGCCTTTTTCTTTTTGCTTATGTGGTGCTGAGGAATCGAACCCAGGGCCTCAGGCATGCAAGGCAAGCGCTCTACCACTGAGCCACCTTCCCAGCCCTGAAGAGCTGATGTTTTTATATTGGCATGCTAAAAATATTTTTACTTCGTTAGCAGCCTTGAATATAGAGGATTTCTTCAGGAAAGGCAACATACTTTTTTTTTCCCCTAGTGCTGGGAGCTGGGAGATTGGACACATGGTCTCATGCTAGCGAGGTTTCTACCATTAAACTCCTTAGCCTCTTATCATTTGGAGATTTTTTTTTTTTTTGGTTGATCATGGAGCTTTCAACTGTGGGCCTGGGTGCTGCCCCTGAGCTAAAGGCTAACGCTGTACCACTTTGAGCCACAGCGCCACTTCTGTTTTCTGGTGCTTAATTGGAGATAAGAGTCTCAGAGACTTTTCTGCTCAGGCTGGCTTTGAACTGTGATCCTCAGATCTCAGCCTCCTAAATAGCTAAGATTACAGGTGTGAGGCACCAGCACCTGGCTTGGAGATATATCTAAGGACTTCAATGTTTCTGTGCCCTAAATAAAGTGTTTGTAATTATCAGTCCAGAAATCTGTGAGTGTACGGTTAATGATCCTTTGCATTGTTTAATTGTGGTTTAAAAAATAATAACATAAAATTGCCAGGTGGTAGTGGCTCACGCCTGTAATCCTAGCTACTCAGGAGGCCGAGATCAGAGGACAGTGATTCAAAGCCAGCTGGGGTAGAAAGTCCATGCAACTCTTATATCCAATAAACTATTTTAGAAAAGGGGGGCAGAGGCTAGAAGTAGAGCTTCGACTCAAGTAATAAGAGTCCTGACCTCAAGCAAAAGAAGGTTAGGGATAATTGCCTGAGCCTTGAGTTCAAGTCCCAGTATGGGCACACATACAAATAAATAAAATTATATAAAGCTTGAACATTATAGGAAAAAAACGTAAAAATTTGAAATAACCCACTATCACCCATGAGATTAAAAACTTGTAACATTGTAGCCTATTGCATATTTATAAGTTCCTAAATATATTCACAATGTATTTGTATCATACAGTAAGTATTTTTTCAGAGGAGACTGAAGTATTCGGGTGGTTAATACAGTGGATTAGTGACACTGAATTAAATCGTTGGCATCATTAAGTACCTATTATGTGCTTTATATAGAAGTAGATAATATCAGTTAGGCTCATAACGGTCCTGTCAGAAGATTGGCAGTTAATAAGTAGCTCAGAGCAGGGTGCTGGTGGTTCATGTCTGTAATCCTAGCTACTCTGGAGGCTGAGATCTGTGGATCTCGGTTCAGAGACAGTCCCGACATGATAGTCCCTGAAATTCTTAGCTTCAGTGTACCACCAGAAAACCGGAAGTGGAGCTGTGGAACAAGTGGTAGAGCGCTGGCTTGTGCTAAAGAGCTGAGGGACAGCGCCCATGCCCAGAATTCAAGCCCCAAGACTGACCAGAAAAATAAAAAACTAGCTCAGAGCCACAATTGTTTGTTTATTTTTTGTTCATGGGGCTTGAGTGCTGTCCCTGAGCTTTTGTACTCAAAGCTAGTGCTCTACCACTTTAAGCCACAGCTCTACTTCTGATTTTGGGGTGGTTAATTGGTGATAAGAGTCGCATGGGGGCTGGGAAGGTGGCTTAGTGGTAGAGCGCTTGCCTTGCATGCCTGAGGCCCTGGGTTCAATTCCTCAGCACCACATAAGAAAAAAGCCGGAAGTGGCACTGTGGCTCAAGTGGTAGAGTGCTAGCCTTGAGCTGAAGAGCTGAGGGACAGCGCCCAAGCCCAGAGTTCAGGCCCCACGACCGGACCCCCCACCCAAAAAAAAAAAAAAGAGTCGCATGGACTTTTCTGCTTAGGCTGGCTTCAGACTGTGATCCTCAAATCTCATTCTTCTGAGGAGCTAGGATTATAGGTGTGAGCCACCCGGCTTGTTGCCCAGCTTGTATACTATTTAATCTAGCATTATGTAATTGCTTAATATTTTAGTGGTTAGGTGGGCTAAGTTTTGTTGACTCCAAAGAGAAAAGTTAATTGGTCTCTTCTTCAAAGGTTTAGTACTTTCCCCTAACCAAGTGGTCTTCTCAGAAACTAGTGCCTTACTTGATAAGGGAGATTTTTCAGTGGTCTGATCCAAGGGAACTGGAAATGTTCATGTAGAATCATTTATGTAGTTCTTATGGTAGCAGGATAATGAAAATTGATTGCTTTCTTGTATCTTTTAATGAGCTTCTTGCCTTTGAGAACCTAATTTTTAGGTTTGCTGTGTCTCTTTCTAGTTCTTTCTTCTTTTTTGGTTAGTACTGTGGCTTGAAGTCTGGGCCTTTAATCTTAACTAGGCTTTTTTGTTCATGGCTGGCTCTCTATCAGTGGAGCTGGTGAATTGGAGATAAAAGTCTCTTGAACTTTTCTGCTGGTATATCTGGTTAGCTTGTAATCTTGATTCTCAGCCGGCAGTTTCTTGAGTAACTAGGGTTATATTTGTGAGTCACTGGTTGGTGTTGGGCTCTGATTGTGGTTTTATGTGGTTTAAAGTCCCTTACCTAAACCACATGATCACCTGAGTATAATATGCTGAGTCTTGAATGTTATACTTGGTCTTTCCTTGGATTAACTCCGTACTGGGAGCACAAGCCATGAATTTGCACATTAAAATAAGTACTGAATGTGGCTCAGTGGTAGAGTGCTTGCCTAGTGTGCATGAAGTTCTAGGTTCCACTCCTCAGTTCCACATACACAGAAAAAGCCAGAAGTGGTGTTGTGGCTCAAGTGGTAGAGAGCAAAAGCAGCTCAGGGACAGTGCCCAGGCTCTTCAGTTCAAGCCCCAAGACCGGCTCCTTAGTTTTTGCCCACCCCCCTCCCCCAAAAAAAGACTAAAGTTAAGAGGAACTTAAAAATACAATCAACAGTTCCTAAACATGGTGCCAAAGGATGGGCGGTAGATTTTTGAGTTTGTATACTTATACACAATCTGCTGGCAGTGTGTTTGTGGTTTAACATTTTAATCAATTCTGAAGGAGGTTCTTCAATCAAAGGTTTAAGAGGCCTCAAATACAGGAAATAATAAGTGAGCCCTGAGTAGGGTATTCATTTCATGATGACTAGATTTAGTGGACTGAGTGAGGTAACGTTTTTTTTTTTTTCCTGGCAGGACTAGGGATCAAGAAAGAAGGTCTCTAGTGTACTAGATAGGCAGGTGCTGTACTGTTGAACTGCACTCCCAGGAAACTATTTTAATTGAAACATACTGGCCTTTGTTTTTGTACTGGTGCTGGGTGCTGCCTCTGAGCTTTTCTTGCTCAAGGCTGGTGCTCTACCACCTGAGCTTCACAGATTTTCCTGCCTGGGCTGACATTGAACTATGATCCTCAGATCTCAGCCTGCTTTGTAGCTAGGATTGCAGGCATGAGCTACCAGAGCCCAGGTGTCCTGTCCTGTCTTGTCTCTGTCTTTCTTCTCTCTTTCCTCTTTCCTCTTTTCCCTCCCTCTCTCTTCCCTCCCTCCCTCCTTCCCTTCCCTCCTCTCTCCCCCTCTCCTCCCTTTCTTTCCTTTTTCTTTTGTGTATGCTGGTACTGGAGCTTGAGCACTGTCCTTTAGTCTTTGGCCACAGCTGGCACTCTACCACTTGAGCACAGCTCTACTTCATGGTTTTTGGTAGTTAATTGGAGATGGGTCTCACAGACTTCCCTGTCCTGGCTGGCTTTGAACTATTATTCTCAGGCCTTAGCTTCATGGGTAGCTAGGATTATAGGCATGAGCCACCAGTACCTGTCCAGAAGATCTTTTTTAAGCCTTCTACTGAAACTGAGTACAGGGGCAAGATCATGTTTCTTCTCTCTCTTGTGCTTGTTCTCTCTCTCTCTCTCATTCTCTTCCTCCCTCCCTCCCCTCCTCTCTCCCTCTCCTCATCTCCCTGACCCCTCCCCTCTCTCCTGTCCCCCTATCCCTGAGCTCTTTTGCTCAAGGCTAGCTGTCTTCCACAAGGTGCTAGTGGCTCACACCTGTAATACTCAGGAGGTTGAGATCTGAGGATCAAGGTTTGAAACTAGCCCAGGCAGGAAAATCTGGGAGATTTTTACCTCCAGTGAACCACCAGAAAACCAAAATGGTAGAGCTCTAGCCTTAGGCAAAAAAGATCAAGACAGTATGGGAGGCCCAGAGTTAAGAAGCTTCACAATTGATTTAAAGAAAAAAGTCTCCTGGACTCTCCTGGATGAGGCTAGCTTTGAACTGCCATCCTCAGTTCTTAGATTTCTGAATAACTAGGATGATAAGCATGAGCCACCAGCATCCAGCTGTGTTCCTATTTCTTTGGTTGTTGTTGTTGTTGTGGTTAATCTTGGGGCTTGAACTCAGGACCTGGGACACTGTCTCTGAGCTCTTCAGCTCAAGGTGAGCGTTTTACCACTTGAGCTCAAGGTGAGCATTTTTACCACTTGAGCCACAGCACCACTTCAGGTTTTCTGGTGGTTCCTTGTAGATCAGAGTTTCATGGAGGGGCTGGGAATGTGGCTTAGTGGTACAGTGCTCGCCCAGCAGGCTTGAAGCCCTGGTTCACCTCCTCAGTACCACAGACAGAAAAGCTGGAAGTGGCTCTGTGGCTTAAGTGGTAGAGTGCTATCCCTGTGCCAAAGTTGTTCTGGGACGGTGTCCAGGCCCTGAGTTCAAGTCCTAGGACTGGCAAAAATAAAAGTCTCGTGGACTTCCCTGCCTGGACTGGCTTTGAACTGTGATCTTCAGACCTCTGACTCCTGAGTAGCTAGAATTACAGCAGAGAGAGTTGATGTTTCTTTCAGCAAATATTTATAAAGCATCCTTTTTGTGTTAGGCAGGCCGAGTAGGTGCTGTTGTGAAACTTGTAAACACAACACAAAAATAACTGCCTCCTTTTTTGTGGAATGAGCCAGATAATAAGCAAATCAGTAAGTCCTGGATGAAGTCTGTCAATGGGTTGTAAGAAATAAAGCCCAGTGGGGCACACGGAGCAAGGCCCATCCCTTAGTCACTGTAGTTTAATTTATGGTGCTGCTCCTCACTAAAAGGTGTATCTGGCCCAAAATAGCATTGCTGAGGAAAGAATCACAAAGATCCTGAGCCTGTTCCTTTTTTTTTTTTTTTTTTTTGCCAGTCCTAGGCCTTGAACTCAGGGCCTGGGCTCTGTCCCTGAGCCGCTCTCTGCTACTTGAGACACAGAGCCGTTTTTGGCCTTTTCTGTGTATGTGGTACTGAGAAATCAAACTCAGGGCTTCATGCATGCTAGGCAGGCACTCTACCCGAGCCACCTCCTCGGCCTAGACCATTGCTCTTTTAACAGTAAGAACTACTGAGAAAGACACTGAGCCCATGTTTTCGACAAATGTGGACTAGTGTTTGCTAGAGGCTAATATGAAGACAGAACAACAAAAAAGCAATGAACAGCACCCAGTGAAAAATGAAAATATGAGGGTGGGTGACATCGCTCTCTGGAGAGGTCCCAGTCTCATACATGAGGTTGCAGCATGGAGGATAGGCAAGCCACAAACTAGACCTGGGTTTTATTTGTGGTTCTATGTATGAGGATCTCAAATACAACAGAACAAAGAGGAGTGAAAGAAGGGCAAAAGATAGTTTTAAGACATTTGTCCTCCAGAATTGCTCACAATTTTAGGTCTAATTGAGGAAAAGGTTAATCTTTAAGCCTCGGAAGCTATTTTAAAAGTAATTTGGACATTGAACAGAAAGAAGAAAAATCCCTAGTTCAGATGCGCCGAGGATGGATTTGTAGGTTTCATTTGGTAGAACGTTACTTGGTGGTAGGGATCCTGACCAGGGTTCTCCACCATGCTTGTTATGGCTCAAAAACACTCTTAAAATCATGGAATTTTGGGTCTGTGAAATACCTAGAGTTCATCTAACATAAAATTATTGCACGGATGAGCCATCTGAAACCCAGACTCAATGGCAGAGAGATGACCTGCAGTCCAGTTGTGGTTCTTTTTCAGAGTGAGCTCAGGGACAGGGCATGTGGCAGAATGGTGCGTGTGCGACGGGAGCCCTGAAAGAAGGGTGTGTGTTACACCAGCTAGATGGAAACCCAGTTGGCTGGTGGCACGCCCCCCTCCCCTTCCCCCGCGTCTCTGCGCTGCACATGCGTGTTTCTTGTGCTTGGCCAGTCTTCATTCTGGACCTTTAGCACACCAGGAATCTAGCCCTGAGCCTCACCTGGTCACAGGGCAGATGGTCGCTTGTACTGAGCCACCCAGTTGTATTTTAGGCTGTCCTGATAGTGTTCCACAAAATTAAGCAAGACAGAATTCACATCCATGTAAAAGCAAGCCAGATGCCAACATGAGATGTCCTCGGGGGTGGGGGACTGTTGCACACCGAGGAGCGTCCCTGGCTCTACACTACAAAACAGTGCTCCCCCCCTTCAAACTCTTCAGTATTCACATTTAGAGAAATTGAAGGAAGTTGCGAGGCTTCCAGATTTGCATGCTGTCAGCGGTTGTACAGGTCAGTAAACCTGGGAAACAGATATTAGGTTTTATTCTTTTCTTCGGGAATCATTAAAGAAGCATGTTTTGGAGCAGTAGGGAGGGAGATGTGAAGCTGCCTGACTCTATAAAGGCCTCTGAGGTAGGCTGGCTGCCATTGCCCACCAGCACTCTTGTCAGCCCTGGAGCGGGTGCCCTGGTGGACCTGGGAGGGGGCTCAGCTCAGCTGCAAAAGTTCAAGACTTGAGTTGGAGTGTGTGTGTGTGTGTGTGTGCGTGCGCGCACGTGTGCATGCACGTGTGGTGGTGGTGATAATATGTGTTCCAGACACATAACACATTCATTTTCTCATCAGTTTCAAAATGACAGAACTCTAATAATCACTCATGATTTCTTGAATGTTGTTGGGTTTCCAGGCAAAGATACCAAGGTGGTATCTACCATGGGTAGATGGTTTCTAAAGAGGATGGCATTGTGGTGGTGACCTAGGCAGCCTAGTGTACTTGTGCGAAGAGTTTGAGCTTCTTGAGGGAACATATTACAGAACATCAAGGCAGTGTTTTCCTCTTACCCGTGGTTCTTGTCTTTTTTGGAAGCACCTATCACCTAGTCTTGTCTGGGCTATTTCATTTGGTACTTACAGATGAAGGCCATAGGCTTGGTGCTGAGTATTGAATCCAGGGTCTTGCAACTGCCAGGCAAGCATTCGCCCTCTGAGCCACAATGCTGTTCTCTCTGTCTCAGCTGGGGTTAAGTCTTGAACCCCCTGCCTTTGTTTTCTCTTCACTCCATTGTTGTGTTCTTCTCCTGATGTCCTGGGACTTGCTTTGGGGTTGGTGGAGGAGGGGTAGAATTCTGGACTGCATTAAGATGCTAAAATCCTAGAATTTGTGTAAATAGCCTGTGAAATCAGTTACTTTCACAGCCAAAAGCAGTGTTTTCTTCACAGAACAAGTGACCCCTTAAGGTAATGCTCTTGTGTGCTGTGTGGTATTTATGTATGCTGACTTGAAATTAGTATACAAAACTAGATGGAGGATAGTATTTATTTTCTTGTTTAAAGTTCCTGACACCATGCGACCTTTATGAAGTTTACATGATGTCACTTTCTTGTAAATCTTACACTGCAGTGGACAGCTTGTAACCTTGACAGGCAGCCCGCATTCCTTAGGCAGGTTTTCTGGAGTAATTGTGTGACTTGGCAGTAGGTAACCTGAACCTAACGTTATAGCAGACTGCGCCTGGTCTTTCATGCCCCTCCGACCATCCATAACATCCCCCCACCCCCCAAAAAAAGTGAAAATAGGGGAGTGATGGGGCCATGATGATCCTTTCTTCATATTTTAATGTTAAACTTTAAAGTCACCTCCAGATAATTCCCTCAGAGTAACTCACTTAAAATTGAGAAACTTTTTAAGCTGGCTTGTTTGCTGTGTTTTCCCCCTTCTGACCAGTCCTTTTTAATGACTACCTTTTACTCGAGTGTTGGTTCTATTAGGCACAATAAATAGCACACTAGGGATGGTGGATTTGCTTGACAAAGTCTGTTAAATTAACAGATCTACTTTAAATCCTTTCTTCCATTTCCATTGTGTGTTCTCTTTTCCCGAAAGGTTTTTTGTAAATAATCCTACTTATGGATAAGAATTTTTTTATTTCCTGGAGTCGTTTGGTACACCTTTATGGAGGGAAAGGTGTTCAAAGATTTCTCAGGTTGCCATAATGAGAAGTTTCCCACTCCTAGACTGGTACTGATTTGAGTGAGTATCTTACACATGTACTGATTTTTATCTATTGTTTCTGACCTTTCTTCTCAATCCCCATGTGTTACAAACGGCACAAGCTTGCATCATGCTGGGATCAGGAGGGAAAAGGATCTACTTGACAGCCTCCTGACTGGAGTTTTCATGTTAGTGATGGATAGATACCATCTTTATTCCTGTACTTCCATCTCTGTAATATGCAACTTTTTTTTTTTTGGTCAGTTCTGGGGCTTGACTTGAGGGCCTGGGCACTGTCCCTGAGTTTTTTTTTTTTTTTTTTTTTTTTTTGCTCAAGGCTAACTCTCTACCACTTGAGCCATAGCACCACTTCCAGGTTTTTCTGTGTATGTGGTACTGAAGAATCAAACCCCAGGCTTCATGCATGCTAGACAAACACTCTAACCACTGAGCCACCTTCCCAGCCAATATGCAGCTTTTTAAAGTAAAAATGGAATTAAAAAATCTTTCTCTTGGGCTGGGAAGGTGGCTCAGTGGTATAGCACTTACCTTGCAATGCATGAGGCCGTGGGTTCAATTCCTCAGCACCACATAAGCAAAAAGAAAAAAGCCGGAAGTGGCACTGTGGCTCAAGTGGTAGAGCGCTAGCCTTGAGCTGAAGAGCTGAGGGACAGCGCCCAGGCCCAGAGTTCAGGCCCCACAACCGGACTCCCCACAAAAAATCTTTTCCATTCTTTTCATTATTAATGCTAAAGTTGTACGGATTATTACTGTTGCCTTGGGAAATTTATCAAGAAGGATCTGTTACAATATAGTAGAAAACCCATGTTATATCTATAAAGCAACCAGTAGCTCAGGGGGAGGCAATGATGATGAGTGAAGAGCTTCCGGGACTCAGGAGTTCATGGTGTGCAAGTTAGCAAAGCTGGCCGGATCAGAGTTATTTCCTTATTCAGACCGGTAGAAAAAGAGGTCGAGAGAGAGAGACCACGGAGGCATTGCTGTAGTAAGCCTTGCATATCAGCTCGCTGTTAGTCATGTTTCTTCAGGTAGTGGGAAAACTTATAAAGTTCTAGACTAAGAACTCTTGTGTGCCCTGTGTGTAGGTTAAATCTAGCACTGGTTGCTGGGCTGGAACAGAGTGAAAGAAGATCATCATAGTAGGAAAGGGTAGAACTAGATGATCGACCCTGTGCACATTGAACTCAGAAGTGTATCAAGTATGATTTTTCTGGCTGCAAATAATAAAATGTCAGTAATCACTGCAGATTCTTCTCTACCCCTAAGCTCCTGGTAGGTGTGGTGGCTCAGTGATGGAAGTCAGTAAGTATTCAGATAAGAGCGATTCTGCTGGGCTCTGCTGGGCTCCGGTGTCTCATGCCTGTAATCCTAGCTACTCAGGAGGCTGAGATCTGAGGATCACTGCCAGGCAGGAAAGTCTGTGAGACTCTTATCTCCAATAAACCACTAGAAAACCGGAAGTGGTGCTGTGGCTCTAGCTGTGGAGTGCTCGCCTTGAGCTGAAAAACGTAGGGACAGTGCCCAGGACCAGAGTTCAAGCCCCACGACCGACCAAAAAAAAAAGTGATTCTGCTCCCCATCACAGGATTGGTATTGCTGAGTAATAAGAGAGACAAAGGAGAAAGACAGTCGAAAACACCCATTGGGCATTGAGGGGTCAAAGATGACTTGAGGAAGGGTATTTGAGTCACTGTGGCACCAGAGGAAAGGAGGGGAGGGCTAAAACTTCTCTTTGGAAAGAACTCACTCTGGGAGCAAGTTTGGGAAGGTGTTGAACTTTTTCTTTTCCCAAAAAAACACCAGAAACAGCTGAATTAGTTCCATTTCCTACGTAGTTAGCATTTTGGCAGACTGAAGAGTTCAATTGTAGGGTCCCCTTCCTGAAGCCAGCCGGGGCAGGAAAAATCCATGAGACTCTTATCTCCAGTTAACTACCAGAACAAGCCGGGAGTGGAGCTGTGGCTCAAGTGGTAGAGCAGCACTAGCCTTAAGCACAAAAAGCTCAAGGAGAGGGCTGGTAGAGTGCTTGCTTAGCATGAATGAAGCTCCAGGTTTGATCCCTCAGTACCACATACACAGAAAAAGCCATAAGTGGCACTGTGGCTCAAGTGGTAGAGCGCTAGCCTTGAGCTGAAGAGCTGAGGGGTAGTGCCCAGGCCCAGAGTTCAAGCCCCATGGCCGACCAAAATAAAACAAAAACAAAGAACAACAAAAACCAAAAACTGAAGGACAACAGGCCCTGAATTCAAGCCCAAGGACCAGGCATACAAACAAGTACAGAGCTGTGTGCCCTTTCCTAGCTGGCTGCCCAGGCTGCTGTGTGTATGTGGGGGATGTTTCATACGGTTTAAAGGGAAGCATCATAGGAAGTATAAGTCCACAAATAATACAAATGTAAAACTGCATACAGTCCTTCAGGTGCTAGTAATTGATGAAAGGGAAAAGCCCTAAGCTGTAATGGAACAGATAATGTGCTGAGCAAAATCTGGGCTGGGCTTTGAGAACAGAAGTTGTCTGGGTGTAAGATGACCTTACCATAAAATCAGCCAGCCTTTGTTTCATATAGATGGGCTATCAAGATACAGAGAAGCCAGGTCTCTTCTGACAGAAGTACAGATACAAGGTGATTGGCACCGTCTAGAGGCAGGAGTATTTTTCTCACTCTGGAAAAGTCTGTGTGTGCTGACGGCAGAGGCCAGGGGTAGTGCCAGATATCTTACAGTCCATAAAGGCAGCCCTCCAAAACACAGAACTCTGACTCAGATGCCAGCAGTGATGAGCTTGAGAAACCCTGTTCTACAATACTCCTGTCTGGAGTTTGGTTAGAATGTGAATCTCCCGAGCTGCTCCCAGCAATTTATACAATCTAATTGCATTATCATCATCATCACCACCACCATCATCACCATCATCGCCAGTCCTGGGGCTTGAACTCAAGGCCTACACACTGTCCCTGAACTGCAATTGCTCAAGGCTAGCTCTCTACCACTTGAGCCACAGTGCCACGTCCAGCTGTTTCTGTGTGTGGGATGCTGAGGAATCCAACCCAGCTTACTTACGTCACCTGAAGAAGCTGCGTGTTGGTGGTACGCATCATCTCCCAGTTAGTGCAGTACTATTGGGGCCCAGGTACAAAACCAGGCAGCAAGCAAGAACCAGATATAAGTAGCACAAATGAAAAAGGACTGAGATGTGGAAGCTAGTGTACCTGCCCGGCAAGCATGAGGCCTTTGAATTCAATCCCCACTCCCATCACCATAAAAAATTAAAAGTAAATGAAGAGAATAGTATTTCCCACCCATAAGCTTCAGTCATTACTGATATCTCTTATTTATGGTCACCAGGCTTAAAATAGCATTCACATCTCACCTTCTCCCTGTTTTGCCAACTCATTTCTTCCTGATTTTTCTCTTCAGTTTGTCTGTTTTCTCTCGAAAATGGTTCTCTAATAATATGGGTCCTATCAGCAGGGATCTTATCTCCTTCACACTTATATCCACAGAATCTGTCTGTCATCTTCTCTGTATGATGACTCAGAAAATATTTACTGACTGAATGAATGAATGAATGAACAACTGAAAGAAATAATTTCCTAAAAGCAGAGCTGTGATCACTGTGGGTGTAGGTATATGTCTGTGATCCCAGCGCAGTTAGTAGGGAAGTTGAGGCAGGAGGGTTGTGAGTATGAGCTTCACCTAGGCTACTACATAGTGAATTCTAGTCCATGTAATGAGACCTTGTCTCAAAGCAAGAAGCAATAGCAGGGCCCTGGTGACACATGCCTGCCTATAATCCTAGCTACTCAGCAGGCTGAGATCTGAGAATTATGGTTCCAAGTCAGCCCAGGCTGACTAATCTGTGAGAGTTCTATTTCCAAATAATAGGCAAAAAGCCGAAAGTGGAAGTTTGTCTCAAGTGATAGAATGCCAGTTGTGAGCAAAAGAACTGAGTGAAAGGCCCTGAGTTCAAGCCCCAGTACTGATAATGCACATGTGTGCTTGTATGTGCTGGTGTGCACATGCACACACAGAAAAACAACAAAAACCACCAGGAACTGCAGGTTGTATATATTGATTGATTTTATCTGAAACAGTATCTCACGGTGTAGCCTACGCAGTCTTTGAAAACTTGAGGTTGTCCTGATGGATTGAGTAGCCCTACATCCCATCTCTGCCTCCAGCTCTGGGTTTGCTCATACAGTGACGTCATTGCTGGACTCTCACTTGACGTTAAATGCTCTTTATTGTGTACAGGCAACTTCAACACGTTCTGGAGTCCGGCAGACAGTAAGAGACGGAAAAGATGTTAGAAATAATTTGGGTTTAATGTACAGCTGACACAACATATCGTGGCTTGAATTGAGAATAGAACCAGGAGAGAGCCAAACCTAGCAGCAGAACAAAGATAGCCTAAAATGATAATTTTCTCACCGTTTCATGACAAGTTCCGACCGAGTATTGTACTGTAAAGTGCCTTGCATGGTACTTTTGCTGTTAAATGCAGAGTAATGTTTTAGGATTTAAAGAATAATGTGGAAACATTGTTTAATTGAGAATAATATTATATTTATTTCTGCCTTATGGGAAGGAGCTAGGTGCAGGACAAATCTTGGTTACTGGTGCAATGGGTATATAAAAAGATTTCGGAATGGAACAGATGAGATGGAGGGAATTAACAGAAGGCTGCAGATGGTGGCTTAATGCTTTGGAACAAGTCCATCAGTCCCTGCTGTCCAATCTAGTGTAAGGGTCCATCTGGAGCTCCCCTGAGCGCAAGGATGTGATGCAATGCACATCGGATGTGAGCGTAGGTTTCCCTGCAAGTCATTATTACCGTCGATCACATACTTGAAATGTTAGCTGTAAGACAAGATAGGGAAATCTGAAGGCTGACATTAGACTCTCCATTTATCTTGTAAATTCCAGACCGCTGCTAAGTACATGTCAAAATTTAAAACAGCCTTCTCTTGAAAAAGAAGTTCATTAGAAACTTGTCAAGGTTTTGGCAGGTTGTGAAGGCTGATGCAGGAACAAAACAATGTTGAGAAAACAAAAGCAAGACATCAGTGGAGGTTTATGGTTAGGTTGAGTCTGTAGAGAAGGCAGGGCCCATGCACATGCAGGTGTGTGTCGCATGGCAGTGCTGTGGTCCAGACTGGCCTGGTGGTGGGGCTGGTACTCTACCACCACCAGCTACAGCCAGCTTTTGTTCCCTATTTGGAGATCCAGTCTTAGTCTTCTCTCTGATCTAGCTTTGAACCTAGATTCTCTCATCTCTAAGTAGCTAGGAGTTTTTGGTTGTCAATGGATTCATTGCTTTGGTTTGGTGCTCAGCCACTCGAACCATACCCACTCTTTTTCGGGTTAATTTAGCAACGGTCACCGGTATTTGCCTGCCTGCTGGGGACTGGCTCCGTCCTCAGATCTCAGCCTCCAAGTCGACTGGATTATAGATGTGAACCACCAGTGTTGGCTAGTACTGGTGTTCTTACCTATTATAACTAGAAATGTGGAGGCGTAAACATTGGCTTCTGCAAAATACAAGTACTGGGCCTCACCATTGGATCTTAACAATGTGATTAAGTTTGTAACATCCCCTACCTTTCTCCCTCCCCCCTCTTTGTAGAGCTCGGAATGGAACCCAAGGCCTTCTGCATATTAAGTATACATTCTCCTACCAAGCTACATTCCCAGCCCCTGATGTTTAGTTTCTGAAATGTGTCTATTGACAGGTTTTTTTGGTTTTTTTGGTCGGTTGTGGGGCTTGAACTCTGGGCTTGGGCGCTGTCCCTGCACTCCTCAGCTCAAGGCGAGCGCTCTACAGCTTGAGCCACAGTGCCACTTCCGGTTTTCTAGTGGTTTATTGGAGATGAGAGTCTCACAGACTTTCCTGCCCAGGCTGGCTTTGAACTGTGATCCTCAGATCTCAGCCTCCTAAGTAGCTAGGATTACAGGTGTGAGCTACTGGCGCCCGGCTACATTGTCTCTTATTTGGGGCGCAAGGAATTCTAGTATGATGGTCAGTTAACTCATTTAGTACTCACTTGTACTGGTGCCTACAGAACGTGGAGTCTTTCCATGCTGTCTAGACTGGCAACTTGAATTTCTAGGTTGGAGTGACGCTTCTGCTTTGGCTCTTGAATAGCTGGGACTACCGACGCATGTCATAATGCCTGACTAAAGGTACAACTTAACTGAATTTTGCCAGTCCTGAGGTTTGAACTCAGGGCCTGGGCACTGTCCCAGAGCCTCTTTGTTTGTTTGTTTGTTTGTTTTTTTGGGTCCAGTCATGGGGCCTGAACTCTGGGCCTGGGTGCTGACCCTCAGCTCTTCAGCTCAAGGCTAGTACTCTACCACTTGAGCCACAGCACCACTTCCGGCTTTTTTCTTTTTGCTTATGCAGTGCTGAGGAATCGAACCCAGGGCCTCATGCATGCAAGGCAAGCTACTCTTCCACTGAGCCACCTTCCCAGCTCCCCCCTCCCCCCGAGCTTCTTTTAGCACTCTAAACCACTGGAGCCACAGCGCCCCTTTGGCTTTTTCTGTGTATGTGGTACTGAGAAATTGAACCCAGGGCTTCGTACATGCTAGGCGAGCACTCTGCCGCTGAGCCACAGTTCCATCTAGCTTTTTTCTGGTTAATTGGAGGTAAGGCTCTGATTTTAGGTGCTTTGCCACTCTGCGTCTCACTCACGTCCCGGGCTTGATAAAGCTCTTGCCTCCTTTTTAGACAAACCCTCCTGGATGAAGGAGACATCTGTCCTGCCTACCATGCTCACGCTCACACCCCCCACACATGCAGACAGGCTCCAGCTCCAGGAGCTCTGGAGGCCCTCCCCTCCCAGACTTTGATCTGTGATCCTCAAACCACTGCCAGGCCCCCAGCGCCCAGCTCACGTTCTGTAGCAGAGCCTTCCCAAGAAACCATGCAGGTGGGTTTCTCCAGAAGTGACCCTGCCTCTCTGCACCTGAGCTCCCTGCTCCTCCTGCATGTCTTCTCTCCCTTCCTCATCTGGCATGTGTATCCTAGCCCCTTGTTCTTCACAATCCTCCAGCAGTCAGTTTACTCTCAGCCCTGGTAGTTGATCACATTTGGTTGTCTCTGGCCGGGTCCCTCTTCCCTCACTCCCCAGCTCCTGTCTTCAATCTGTGATTGATTAGCCTTCCTGTTACTTGGCCTGCTCTCTGGGCAAGGCTGCTGCTTCAGATTTTAATACCCGGGATTAAAAAACCCCACGCCTGCATGATACCGTGTGTTGGTATTAGAGCTTCAAGTCAGGGCCTCACACTCTTGCTTGGCAAGGCTGGCACTCTACAACTTGAGCCACACCTCCACTTCCATCTTCTTGCTTGTTAATTGAGGATAAGAGTCTGATGGACTTTTTTGTCGGGGCTGGCTTTGAACCAGGATCCTCAGATCTTGGCCTCCTTATTTGTTAGTATTTCAGGTGTGAGCCACTGGCGTTCAGCTGAGTGTCCTATCTTAAGACTGTTGTGTTACTCCTTAGTGTTACAGGTGAAAGAAAGTATCTGTTTTGGGAGAGGGCTGGAGGAGGAGAGGGACCATATGGGAAGAAAGGGGTATGAATACCTGTTTAACTTGAAAAGAACATACTGAGCACAGTTCAGAATGACTTCCCATTATTGAAGTTGTGGATGTGAAAACTCACCCACAGAGCTGGATAGGTGATCTAGTTTGGGAGTAGGCCCGATGTATTATTAGTTGGTGAAATGGAGTGTACATTTTCATTTTAAAAGACCCAGACACTCATTAGCCTCCATGGGATCTTGTCATGAACCACCATGAATCAGAATTAGAGCTTACTGATTCTTCAAGGGATGGGAAGGACTCATTTTTTTATATAAACTTTCCCCAAGTTTTTTTTCCCTTCAACATCAGACAACCAATTGAAAACTTAAAAGACAAAACTGTAGACCAGATCTTACGTTTCTGCTTGCTAGTCTCTTGCAGTCTCTTATGCGTCGGATGACTCTGATTAGTTGAACAATAAAATCTCTTGAAGTTCTGAGATTCTGTGATTAGGAATGCCAGCTCATGAACCGGAACTCACTGTTTTCTTTGGTGCCAGTCCTGGGGCTTGAACTCAGGGCCTGGGTGTTGTCCCTGAGCTTTTTCACTCAAGGCTAGCCCTCTACCACTTGAGCCATAGCTCTACTTCTGGGGGGGTTTTTTTGGTGCTTAATTGGAGACAAGTATCTAACTTTCCTGCCTGAGCTAGCCTGAGAGGTCATTTTTCTTTTAATCCATTAAAATTCTAGAAAGGCCACAGATATGTTCTCCCTATAATAGATTCATTAGCTCTTTTTCACCCTCAAGAAACTAACAACTTAATCCATCTCAATCCAGCAAAATAGTGATTTCTTTTTTCTCCTGGTTGTCACATGCCATTAGAGTATAAATACCTTGCTGGTGTGTAGTTATTAAATCTGATGTTCAGAACCTACAGTAATAACTTATATCAGGCCGGAGCATAAGTTTATTTAGTTAGTTATTTTTTATTTTTTTGTCAGTTATGGGGCTTGAACTCTGGGCCTGGGCGCTGTCCCTGAGCTTTTCAGCTCAAAGCTAGTGCTCTATCTCTTAAGCCACAGCGCCACTTCCGGCCTTTTTCTTTTCTGTGGTGCTGAGGATTTGAACCCAGGGCCTCATGCTTGTGAGGCAAGAACTCCACCACTGAGCCGCCTTCCCAGCCTGGGAGCATAAATTTTAACAGTAATCTTCAAAGGGAACCGTACACCCGAAGTAAATTCTAGCTTCTTCACTCTGTCATATTGTACATAATTGCAGGTAAAGGTCAATTTGGCTTTTAAAGTTTTCTGCACAATAATATAACATATTATTATTGTGTAACAGTAACTTTAATACATAATACTTTATTTTGGTTGGTTGTACAGCTTGAATACAGCGCCTGAGCGCTGTCCCTGAGCTGCTCTTGCTCAAGGCTAGTGCTCTATCTCTTAAGCCACAGCCCCACTTCTCACTTCTTTGGTAGTTTAGTGGAAATGACTTTCACAGAGCTTTTTTGCCAGGGCTGGCTTTGAGCCACAATCCTCAAGATCTCACTCAGCCTCCTGAGTAGCTAGATTTTGGGCGTGAGCCACTCGTGCCCGACTTAATGAAGGACTCTTTCATGCTGCTTGCTTGTTCCTGAACATGCAGTTTTAGTAAACTTGCTTTACTATTCTTTTATCACATGCTGACTGCATGATGAATGATTCACTATTCTTTTTTTTTTTCTAGTTGTTTTTTTATTTTTTTTATTTTTATTTATTTTTTTTAATTTAATTTTATTTTATTTGAGAACATACTGTACAGAGGGGTTACAATTACATGGGCAGGATAATGCATACATTTCTTACCAAGCATTGCAGCCTCCTCCTTTGTTTACCCTTCACCTCCCTTCCCAGCCTACCCGCTCCCCCCCACCCAATAATAACCTGTTCCCCCCCCCCCACACCGACATTGTAAAGCTGGTTTTGACATGACATTTTGTACTTCTCATTGTTGCAACAGGTCCACCTGAATCCTTAAACGACTTGTTTGTCCCCATCTCCTCCACATGTTATACTGACATCAAATATAGTGAAAGCAGGGGTTACATTGTGGGGGAGGGACATACAAAGCAACAAAGAAATAATCTTATAAATTCGTTAGAAACACATGCATGAAAGAAACAAAAACATTAAAATACATATTTGAGGGTTCGTTTTCCTAACATCACATTCTCTGACTTTTTCCGCTTGACTCATACCTATACTAGATATTGCAAATAATGGAAACCATGGGACCTATGTTTCTTTGGGCCTGGCTTACCTCACTTAATATAATTTTTTCCAAGCCTTTCCATTTCCTAACAAATGGGGAAATGTCATTCTTTCTGATGGAGGCATAGAATTCCATTGAGTATATATACCACATTTTCTTGATCCATTCATCTACTGAGGGACATCTGGGTTGGTTCCATATCTTAGCTATGGTAAATAATGCTGCAATAAACATAGTTGTGCTGGTAGCTTTAGTGTGGTCTTTTTTGTAAACATTAGGGTAAATGCCCAAAAGTGGGATTGCTGGCTCATAGGGGAGTTCTATGTGAAGTCTTTTGAGGAACCTCCATACTGCTTTCCAAAGTGGTTGAACAACTTTACATTCCCACCAACAATTAAGTAAGGTTCCTTTCTGTCCACATCCCCTCCAGCATCTGTTGTTAGAGTTCTTGATTTTTGCTGTTCTAACTGGAGTGAGGTGATATCTCAATGTTGTTTTGATTTGCATTTCTTTTATGGCTAGGGATGTTGAACATTTCTTCATGTGTCTATTGGCCATCCTTCTTTCTTCTTCAGAGAAGCTTCTCTTTAAGTCTTTTGCCCACTTACTTATTGGGCAGTTGTTTCTTTGAGGATTTGTTGTTGGGTGGTTTAATTTTTTGAGTTCCAAGTATATTTTAAATATGAGACCCTTGTCCGTTGTATGGCTAGTAAAGATCTTCTCCCAATCCGTGGGCTTTCTATTGATCTTGCTAGCTTGTCATTTGCCATGCAGAAACTCTGCAACCTTATGCAATCCCATTTGTCCAACCTTTCTTTGATTTGTTGTGTTTCCGGGTTTCTATTCAGAAAATTTCGGCCTGAGCCAAGGAGACCTAGGGTTTCTCCTATTCCATCCTGTAATGTTTTCAGAGTGTCTGCTTTGAGTTCAAGGTCTTTGATCCATTTGGAGTTGATTCTGGTGCAGGGTGATATATAAGGATCTAGCTTTAGTTTTCTACGTGTAGTTAATCAGTTTTGCCAGCACCATTTACTGAAGAGGCTGTCTGTCTTCCATTCTATTGTTTTAGCTCCCTTATTGAAGATTAGATGGCTATAGGTCTGTAGGTTCATTTCTGGGTTTCCAATTCTATTCCATTGGTCCTGAGATCTGTTCTTATGCCAATACCAAGCTGTTTTGATTACTATGGCTTTTTAGTAGAGTTTGAAATTTGGTATTGATATTCCACCAGCAGTGTTCTTTCCGTTGAGGAGCGTTTTTGCTATTCGGGGTCTTTTATTGTTCCATATGAATTTTTGGATTGCCTCTTCTATTTCCTTGAAGAATGAGGGTGGAATTTTGATAGGTATTGCGTTGAATTTGTAGATAGCCTTGGGAAGTATTGCCATTTTCACGATGTTAATCTTTCCAATCCAGGTGCATGGGAGGTTTTGCCATTTTTTAAGTTCTGTGTTGATTTCCTTTTTCAAGATTTTAAAGTTTTCATCATAGAGGTCCTTCACTTCTTTAGTTAAGTTAATTCCTAGGTATTTTATTTTTTGTGGGGCTATTACAAACGGAGTTGCTTTCCTAATTTCAGCCACACTTTTCTCATTGTTGGCATACAGAAAAGCCATTGTTTTTTGAGGTTTAATTTTATACCCTGCTAATTAGCCAAAGTTTTGAATCAGCTTGAGTAATTTGGGAGTGGAGTATATGGGATTCTTTAAATACAAGATCATGTCATCTGCAAAGAGGGAGAGTTTTATTTCTTCTTTCTCTATTTGGATCCCCTTTATGTCTGCATCTTGTCTTATTGCTGTAGCTAGGCATTCTAATACTAGATTGAAGAGAAGTGGAGAGAGTGGACATCCTTGTCTTGTTCCTGAGTTAAGAGGAAATGGCTTTAGTTTTTCACCATTGAGTATATTGTTGGCTGTAGGTTTGTCATATACAGCCTTTATTGTATTGAGGAATGTTCCATGGATTCCTAATTTTTCCAAAACCTTCATCATAAAGGGGTGTTGGATCTTGTCGAATGCTTTTTCTTCGTCTATTGAGATAACCATGTGGTTCTTATTCTTGCTCCTGTTGATGTGATGAATAATATTAATTGATTTGCGTATATTGAACCAGCTTTGCATCCCTGAAATGAATCCTGTTTGATCGTGGTGTATGATTTTTTGGATGAATTGTTGAAGTCGGTTGGCCAAAATTTTGTTGAGAAGTTTTGCATCAATGTTCATCAAAGAAATGGGTCTATAGTTCTCTTTCTTTGATGAGTCCCTGCCTGGTTTTGGGATGAGGATTATGATGGCTTCATAGAATGTGTTCGGTAGTGAGCTTTCTCTTTCAATTTCATTGAAGAGTTGGAGGAGAATTGGTGTGAGCTCTGCTTTGAAGGCCTTGTAAAATTACACTGTAAAACCATCTGGTCCTGGACTTTTCTTAGCTGGAAGGTCCCTTATTGCTGTTTCTATTTCAATGCTTGATGTGGGCCTGTTAATATAGTTTAACTCATCTTGGTTTAGTTTTGGCATGACAATATTTGCTAGGAAGAGGTCCATTTCTGTCAAGTTGTCAAACTTATTAGCATAAAGTTTTGAGAAGTATTCCGTCATAATGTTCTGAATCTTGGTTGTTTCCGTGGTGATGTTTCCATTCTCATCTCTGAGTTTATTTATTTGGGTGTGTTCTCTTCTTTTTCTGATAAGATTTGCTAAGGGTCTGTCAATTTTGTTAAGTTTTTCGAAGAACCAACTCTGTTTTGTTGATTCTTTCTATAGTTTTTTTGGATTCTAATTCATTTAATTCTGATTTAATTTTGATTATTTCTTTCCGTCTACTGGATTGGGGTTTATCTTGCTGCTCTTTTTCAAGGAGGTTTAGATGTGTCATTAAATTGTTAGTTTCAGATCTCTCCAACTTGTTGATGTAGGAGCTCAGAGCTATAAACTTGCCTCTGAGTACTGCCTTTGCTGTGTCCCAGAGGAGCTGGTAATTTGTGTGCTCATTTTTGTTGAATAGCATGAACATTTTAATTTCCTTTCTAATCTCTCTCATGACCCACTTGTGATTCAGCAGTGTGTTGTTCAGCCTCCATGTGATACCAGATTTTCTTTGGTGGCTTTTGGTGTTGAGTTCTAATTTTATTCCCTTGTGGTCAGAGAGAATGCAAGGTATAACTTCAGTGTTTCTGAATTTAGACAAGTTTGCTTTGTGGCCTAAAATGTGGTCTATTTTCGAAAATGTTCCATGTGCTGCTGAGAAAAACGTGAATTCTGATGCTGCTGGGTGAAATGTTCGGTAGATGTCTGTTAAGTCTAGTTGATATATGCAGCTGTTTAGATCTGCGGTTTCTCTGTTAAGTTTTTGCCAAGTTGATCTATCTAGTGGGGAGAGTGGTGTGTTAAAATCCCCAACAATTAATGTCTTTGGATCTATATGGGATTTGAGGGAAAGTAGTGTTTCTTTGATAAATTTGGGTGCTCCATTGTTTGGCGAATAGATATTTAGAATTGTAATATCCTCCTGAAGGAGAGATCCTTTAATTAGTATGTAGCGACCTTCTTTATCTCTTCTCACGAATTTTAATTTGAAGTCTATTTTATCTGATATTAGGATTGCAACTCCCGCCTGTTTATGGGGTCCGTTTGCTTGGTAGATTTTGTTCCAGCCTTTAACATTGAAAATGTGTTTGTTTTTACGGGCAAGATGTGACTCCTGCAGGCAGCAGATAAAAGGGTCTTGTTTTTTAATCCAACTAGACAGTTTATGTCGCTTAATTGGAGAGTTCAGTCCGTTAACGTTAAGAGATAGGACTGAGAGGTATTTGGGAGTTCCTGCCATGTTATCTACCTTCTTGGGGGCTGTGATAACTGGGTTCTTCCTATGGTTCTTGGATTCTCAGTTTGGGTGCAGTTTCTTGGCCTTTATTGCGGTCTTGTTGGTTTTCTATGTGTAGGACATCTTTAAGAATCTTTTGTAGGGCTGGTTTGGTGGAGATGTATTGTTTCAATTTTTCTTTGCTATGGAAGGTTTTTATTTGGCCTTCAGTTATGAAGGAGAGTTTAGCTGGGTACAGTATTCTTGGTTGATAGTTGTTTGTTTTTAGGGCATGGCATACATCATTCCAGGCTCTTCTTGCTTTGATTGTCTCTGCTGAGAAATCTGAGGTGATTCTAATTGGTTTCCCTTTATAGGTGATTACCCTTTTCTCTCTGACAGCTTTAAGGATCTTTTCCTTGTTCTGAGTTGATCCTGTGTGGATTATAATGTGGCGGTGGGATGTCCTATTATGGTCTGGTCTATTTGGGGTTCTAAAGGCTTCTTGTATCTGGACAGGCCTATCTTTTTGCATGTTTGGGAAGTTCTCTGCTAGGATCCTGTTAAACAAATTTCCTAGGCCATTAACTTCTGTTTCTTGGTGCTCCTCTACACCCATTATCCTTAGATTAGTCCTTCTGATGGTGTCTTCCAGGTGTTGGATAGATCTATCATATTTTTTGGACTTGTCTTGGATGGTTGTATGTTCTTTCTCTATAATATCTAGGCTGTCTTCAATCCCTGAGATTCGATCTTCTGCATGGTCTAACCTGCTGTCAAGACTCTCTACTTTGTTTTTTATCTCTTTTCCTTCTAGTTGGTCAGCTTTGATGGCTTCAAGTTCTTTGTTGAAACTCTGTTTTGGGTCTTATATGAATTTCTTTACTTCCTTAATTTGGTGTTCAGTGTTTGTCCTCAAATCACTTAGTTGATTGGTTATGGTTTCTTTGGGCTCCCATTCCTTCTGTTGGGTTCCATTCAGCATTCTCTTTGTGGTCTCCCTGACTTCCTTCAGCTCTTTGTTAATGTATTCCATTAATGCCTTTCGTGATCTTTGTGTGTTCTCTACCTGGTCTCTCAATTCCTGTATTACTCTTTGATTAGCTTCCTCCCATTCGTGGGATTCCTGCAGATCTCATTGAGTGTTCTCAGCCTGCTCACGCCATTCCTCCCTTCTCTTTGAGTATTCTCAAGTTGTTCACGCAAATCCTGTATCAGTTTTTGAGTAGCTTCCTCACGCTTATGATATTCCTGTATAAACTTCTGGGATGCCTCCTCTCTCTCCCTATCACGCTCATACAGAGTCCTTTGTACGTTGTCAAACATCTCATTTATCATGTTTGCCAGCAGTGTTTGTAGAGCTATTTGGGAACTCTCCTCTGGATTATTCATTATCTGTTCTAACCCCTGATTATCAAGATTGGGACTTGAGATACCCCAATTTGCCATTTTTCTTGTGTTTTTCCAGCTTACTCTGCCCATTTGAGATGAAGATAGCACCAGTTTTGTGCTAGAACACTATCTTAAGGCAACTATCAACCAAAGTTTGCATTTGTACAGTCAATAGTCTACAGATACAAACTAGTCCAACAGATACATCTATTCGACATCAAACAACTATATGTTAAAGGACTTCGAACCGCAGAGAAGAATTTGGAAAACCAGAAATTATTAGGGTTAGGGAGAGATGTGGGTAAAAAATAGGAATAGATTGGTGTGGGGAGGCAAAGGGAGAGTTAACTATGTCCTAATGACAATGCAGGAAATAGGTTGGTTAGGATGCAAGTAGAGAGAGAGAGAGAAAAAGAAGAAAGGGAAAGGGGAATGAAAAGAGACCAGAAAAAAAAATAGAAACGTAAAAATTAATGTTATTATAGATATTGAAAGACCATCTATTTAGAGAGGAATGTGAATATGTTGAGAGAAAGGGAGGGACATAGAGGAGATGTGAAACACTTTAAAAAAATGCTTAAAATATTATATAGGTATAAAGAGGTAGTACTGCTATTAATGAATTTAAGTCTCAGAGGTTTTGAATTGAGTAATAAATTTGTGGATTAAGTGTGTACACAATGGGGGATAGGGTCTACTAGTTAACTACGGGTTTATCTGAGGATGTGCAGGACAAGAGTTAAGTCACATAAAGAAGAACAAAAGAGGAAAAGGTGGAAAGGATAGGAAAGTGAGAAGAAAAGATCAGAAGTTCAGTAGAGCTAGACAAAAAACAAAAAGATAATTAAGAATGAAAGAAAAAGAGAAAGAAGACAAGAAAAGAAAGGAAAACACACATTCACGTATTCCTAAAATAAAAATTATAAGAGGAGAAAAGGAAAAAAAAAAAAAAAGTTAATGGAAAACAATTATTTTTTCAGAAGAGGCAAAAATTAAAGATTAATAAAAGTTTTAGAAAAGGAAAAAAAAATTTTTGTATATATAAGGTAACAAAAAACGAAAAAAAAAACCAAAACAAAAAAAAGAAAAAAAGAAAAGAAGAAGAAGAAAAAAAAAAGTTCTTTGGTTTTTTTTTTCTTTCTGGGAGGGGTGGGAAGAGTCCTGTATCTCCCTTTTGTCTGTAACCAGAGTCTGGTTGGAGTCTCTGGTCAGCTTGAGGTCCTGTGGCTTGATTGGTTTCTTAAGTCAGTTTGTTGGAACAGGCAGAAAAATGCTCTGCTTTACCCAAGATTTTGAGATCCTACTCCCAGGTTAGTTTACTGGGAGGGTGATCTGCTTTGAGAATCACAAAAGAGGGGGATGCAGTGATGAGGCTAGGTTCTGGGTAGAGTTGAGGCCTTTCAACAAACAGTAGCTTTTCCCTGGGGCTATTTTGTGAAAAAAACTCACAGCACCCAGCCTGGAGCCATTCTCAGGGTTTCTGTTTTTCAATTGATTGTGGTGGCTGCTAGAGGGAGGGGCAGCCTCTGGCTCTGGTTACCCGGTGAGGAGAGCCACTCCAATGTCTGGCGCCTGAGCTGGATGACTTTTCCCTGGATGGAACTGAGTCTGTGAGGTCACTTCGCCGTTAAGTTCTTGTGACCTGGCTCGTTTTATTCCAAGGCCTGAGCTGGAGCTAGCCGCTCCTCCGAGCTTTGTCGGTATCCAAGATGGAGATCACCGGTGCTGGGGGGGAGGGGTGGCCTTCCCTCCTCTGCTCCCTGAGAAGGAGTGAGGAAGTCGGGCTTCTACTCATGCCAAGTCTTGGATCCTGGGTTGTCTCTGGTCTGCAAAGTGCAGGATGAAGTTGTCCACTCCTTGTCGGTTCTTGCTGGTGTTGAGTAGAATCCGCTTGTCCGCTGCGTCTGGCTCCTTCGTCCCAGACTGTGTCTCAGGTATGCCCCCGCGGCGGTGGTCGCCGCCGCGACCCTGCCGCCGCAGCGACAGCTGCTGGCAGGTGCTCAGATGTGTCTGCTTGGCTTCCCCTCTCTTGACTAACTCTGTGTCCTGTGATGGCACACTTGGTGTGATTCTCTGGCTTGGGACTGTTCACTGGAACTCTGAAACTGTTTTCTATGCAAGAGCTTGTTCAGATTCCAGCTTCTCCTCCACCATCTTTCCAGAACTCCCTCTGATTCACTATTCTTTGGATAGCTGTTTTCAAGGCTGGTATTTATACCACAGTCAATTCTGATAACATTTTTTTTTTCAATTGGAAATGCCTTATGTGCTCACTTATGAATTCATAGTCTGTGTTGACTGAGTGTCATCATCAGTAAAGCTCCCCAGCAGAGAGGTCCTGTGGAGCCAGCCAGGGTTAGTCCTCTGTTAGGAAGAGTTGTGTAAACAATGACAGCTGGGAAGAGGAATTGAAATGATGTGCCTCCCATGTGATTTAACATCTGTCTGTCTGTCTCTCTCTCTTTCTCTCTCTTGATGTCAGTGGATATTTCCTTAATTTGAGCATGAACTTTGAGCTCCAGTACTTTGACTCAGTTCTGACTCAGCAGTCTTTAGTGGGCTGTGGGCATTGAAGGAAGGATGGGACTTTGTATTTAATTCCATCCCCAGAACTCAAATGAGCATTATTTATTATTATTATTATTATTATTTTAGTCAGTCATGGGCCTTGAACTCTGGGCCTGGGCACTGTCCCTCAGCTCTTCAGCTCAAAGCCACAGCACCACTTTTGGCTTTTTCTGTTTATGTAGTGCTGAGGAATCGAACCCAGGGCCTCATGCATACAAGGCAAGCACTCTACCACTGAGCCACCTTCCTAGCCCGAACAAGCAGTATTTTCTTAAGTTTGGACTTGGAGATAGAGAATAGAGGTCTGGGAAGGTGGAAACGTTTTCCTTAGTCCAAGTGACTTGGGAGGGACCAAACTAGGTCTCCTGTGACATGGTAGTATTAAGCTCCAGTTTGTGTGATGTGGGGTTTTGCAGGGTTTACTCCTAAAGTTTTCTGGTCAGGTGTTTGTGTGACAAGGAGATGGTGCACCTGTCTGTCAGTCACTCTGCCTTCCTCTATTTCCCCTTCCACCCAGGCCCCCTTAATTAGATACATTCCCCTTCTGCTCCTAGACATCTCCATCTCAGGGTCCCTTGACAGAGCAGTCCTTTATCACATTGTCTCACCCAGGGTCTGGAGGGGCTGTCCCTTTGTTGCAGCCCTACAGGATAACTTAGACTCCAGCCAACTGCTGTCGCTGGACCCAGAGCAAATGTTGGAGAGGCCCCCTTTCATCTACCACTGCAGTTTCAACCTTCATTTTAAAACTGCAGCTTACTGGGTCTGTAATCACTCTGTACTAGAACACAGACACTCAAGATAGTGTGGCTTATTTTTCCCCACAAGGTTCTTTCTTGTATTTAGTCATTGTGATCTGGAAATGGAGGTTTATTCTTTCTTTGTATTCCTTTCTGTTCTCCAGGGGTAGGTTATTACAGGTTTGTAGCAGGAGTGCTTGCTTTTTTCTTTTTCTTTTTTTTTTTGGGTCCAGTCGCGGGCCTGAACTCTGGGCCTGGGCATTGTCCCTCAGCTCAAGGGTAGCACTACCACTTGAGACACAGCGCCACTTTTGACTTTTTTTTCTGCTTATGTGGTGCTGAGGAATTGAACCCAGGGCCTCATGCATGCAAGGCAAGCGCTCTACCACTGAGCCACCTTCCCAGCCCGAGTGCTTGCTTTTATATGACATCTTATGGGTGCATTTTAACTTACCAAGGTATCCTTTCTTTTGATGTTGTTACACTGTTCATGATCAATAGAAATAATTGAACACTAAGAGACTTTTAAAATATTTTAAATCAAGCCCCATGGTTGGCACAAAAAAAGTTCTCATATGCTCACCTTTATAGTACAGCTAATTACTTACTGTTCCCTCTCCCTCCTCCGCCCCCCACAAAAAATAAAGGCTGAGGACTGAACTTGCCAGGCAAGTGCTCATCCTGAGCTAGATACCCAATCCCCCAGTTACTTACTCTTTTTTGCCAATTACCTGAAAAAAAAATTTTTTTTTGGTTGCTCCTGGGACCTGAACTCTGGGCCTGGGCGCTGTCCCTCAGCTCTTCAGCTCAAGGCCAGAGCTCTACCACATGAGCCTCAGCCCCACTTCCAGCATTTTCTCCTTCTGTGGTGCTGAGGAATTGAACCCAGGGCCTCATGAATGCAAGGCAAGTGCTCTACCACTAAGCCACCTTCCCAGTCCAATTACCTGAAAATTTAAAGTATCCCCTCTCTTTTTTTTTTGTTGGTTGTGGGTCTTGAATTCTGGGCCTGGGCACTGTCTCTGAGCTCTTCAGCTCAAGGCAAGTGCTCTACCATTTGAGCCATAGCACCACTTCTGGTTTTCTGGTGGTTCGTTGTTGGTTAGAGTCTCATGGGTAGAAAAGCCTTTTTTGCCTGGACTGGCTTTGAACTGCGATCCTCAGATCTCAGCCTCCTGAGTAGCTAGGATGACAAGCATGAGCCACCAGTGTCTGGCAAATCTTCCCCTTCCCTTTTTTTATTTTTGGTCCATTGCAGGGCCTGAACTCTGGGCCTGGGCGCTGCCCCTCAGCTTTTCATCTCACAGCTAACACTCTAACACTTGAGCCACAGTGCCACTTCTGTTTTTTTCTGTTTATGTGGTGCTAAGGAATCGAACCCAGGGCCTCATGCATGCAAGGCAAGTGCTCTACCACGGAGCCACCTTCCCAGCCCCTTTTCTTTTCTCTTTTCTTTCCTTTTCTCTTTTCTTTCCTTTTCTCTTCTTTTCCTTCCTTTCTCCCTCCCTCCTTCCCACTCCCTCCCTCCCTCCCTCCCTCCTTCCCTCCCTTCCTTCCTTTTGTGCCAGTCTTGGCTTGAACTCAGGGCCTAGGTACTGACCCTGAACTTTTTTTTTTTTTTTTTTTAGCACTTTACCACTTGCTTTTTTGATGGTTAACTGGAGATAGGAGTCTCAGAGGCTTTGCTTCCCTGGGGTGGCTTTAAATCATGATCCTCAGCTCTTACCCTCCTGAATAGCTGGGCTTACAGAAGTGAGCTGGTGCTTGGCTGACACAGAACTCTTAGGAAAAGACTGAAACTGCCTCAGATAAATGATGACTGTCTTTAGGACATACATGATATAAATGATGGAACTGAGTCTAGGTCTGTCCTTACGCTCTCCAGTGCATAGTACATTGTTGTCTGATGCTTGTCTCCTGACACTCTAGGGCTTCCCTTTTTTTTTTTTTGTTGGTCGTGGGGCTTGAACTCTGGGCCTGAGTGCTGTCCCTCAGCTCTTCAGCTCAAGGCGAGTGCTCTGCCACTTGAGCTACAGTGCCACTTCCAGTTTTCTGGTGGTTTATTGGAGATAGGAGTCTCACGGTCTTTCCTGCCCAGGCTGGCTTTGAACCGAGATCCTCAGATCTCAGCCTCCTGAGTAGCTAGGATTACAGGTGTGAGCCACCAGCGCCCAGCATTAGGGCTTCCCTTTTAATCTGGTACACGTCCTGTGTGTAGCTTTCCTTGTGAAGAAATAAAGAGGCAGTTTATGTAGCAAAAATGAGAAAAGAAAGAAAAATTTAAACTTTAATAGTTCTAATACTTGCGTGGCTGACTGTAGCTCTCAGATTCAAATGTCTTTTTGGGGTATGTTTACATTTGCATTGAGTGTATTATGCACAGCAGTGAACCCAGTGAGCTTTGCCTTCACGCATCTGAATGACATGGCATTCCATATCTGTTGGCTGAAGAATTTTGAGGGAAGAGAGTGGTAATGCAAATATCTCCAAAATGCTGGAGGGGGTTAGGGTGAGGGGCACAGGTTTTGAAGGCCAGGATAACTTTAGGTGTAGCAACTTAATGGACTGAGAAGGGAGTCCAGGTGTAAGTCAAGGGAAATAGCAGGAATTGGAACCAGAAATTTGTGGATACTAGATCATGAGGACCTTGTAAGCTACAACAAGCTGGAATCTTATTGCAAGTGGTGGCAATCATAAAGCAAGGGCCATTGGATATTTATAACATACAAAATGATCAAGATATTGGCAGACTTCCCAGAACAGCAAAAGAAAATCACATCAGAAGCACGTGTGTCTGTCTGTCCCATCACAGACTAGTTGGTTTCTCTATCCTGATCTGCCCTCTGGCCAGCCGGTCATTCCCCACCCAGTTTTACAGGTGGGGATGAAGTAGTAAGTACGTTTATTTTCTGAAGCTTTAGTAAATAAGATACCTCATGAGTTTACGGCGTTTGGAGGCCTTTGGCGTCAGGCTGTGGAGGTGGGGAGCTCCCAGACTCCAAGCTGGCACACCTGTGTGCCCAGGTCTCTGTGTGCAAACTCCCAACCTCACCCGCCTCTCAGTGCCTTCAAACACCATCGAAACAGGGATTTAGGGACTAGGCTCCCAACACATTTAACTATAGCAGGGAGAAATGGTGGTGTTCATTCATGGGGAGACAGGGTGAGGGAAGGGAGGGAGGGAGACACACTGAAACACACGGAGTGAGTTGGGGAGATAGGGTAAGGGCTATAACAGTGCTTCTGACCTGAGCCTCTACCACATGGGGGTAAGGTGCCCTTGGGTGAGAGGGAGAGGAATGCTTGTGATGTGATACCTGTTGTTTGTTTACCCTGTGTTTCCTGTCTCTGTAGATCAGCTGTTTGCCCTATGCTATCTTCTTCCTCCTCTTGCCTTCTGTAATGAAGTAGTACTTTTGCTCATTTCAGATGAGCATGTCTGATATCAGTGATGGTGGGAAATAAACTTATGAGAAGACCAATTAAAAATTGGAACAAGAGGGGCTGGGAAGGTGGCTCAGTGGTAGAGCGCTTGCCTTGCATACCTGAGGCCCTGGGTTCGATTCCTCACTACCACATATGCAAAAAGAAAAAAGCCGGAAGTGGCGCTGTGGCTCAGGTGTTAGAGCACTAGCTTGAGCTGAAGAGGTGAGGGACAGCGCCCAGACCCAGGGTTCAGGCCCCACAATGTGCAAAAATAAATTAAATAAATAAAGGACTTTCTTTTGTTTCAGCAGTGGAGGAACTGGAAATAAAAGGCTGTTTGTAGAAGAAACAGCCCTCTTGTTGTTTTTAACCATTTTTACTGAAAATAGGTAGTGGAGTAGGTCTTCTGAGGAGCTTAAAAGAAAACAAGAAAGCAGAGAATAAGTGTTTCAGAAGCCATGGTGGTGAAATGCAGAAAGGAAGCATGCCATACACTTAACCTAACGATTTAGTTGGCATTTTGTATTTGGGAGAAAGAAAGGCAGGAGATGGGGAGAGGGTAATGCCAGTTACAAGAAGGCAGAGGAGAGACAGAAGAAAGGGGGTGATTGGCTCAGTGTAATGGCTGGAGGCCCAGGAAGGCAGTTCATTGATAAGTCCAGAACAAAGGCTGCTGTGGTACTGGCAAAGCCTTGCCTTTTCCTTTTCCTCTCCCTCCCTCCCTCCCTCCCTCCCTCCCTCTCTCCTTCCTTCCCTCTTTGCCTCCCTTCCTTCCTTCCTTCCTTTCTTGAACTCAGGGCCTGGGCACTGTCCCTGAGCTTCTTTTCCTCAAGGCTAGCACTCTACCACTTGAGCCACAGCACCACTTCCCATTTTTCCTGTGTTTGTGGTGCTAAGGAATCGAACCCAGGGCTTCCTGGATAATAGGCAAGCACTCTACCACTGAGCCACATTCCCAGCCCTTTTTCTTTTCTTTTTTTTTCTTTCTGATTTCTATTCTAATTTCAGCACATCATGATTTTCCCCCCTGAAATTCACAGGTAAGTACTGACACAAGTCTGTAACCGTAGGGAGATGAGGGGATCTTGCATTAAAAAGCTAGTAAGACTCCATCTCAACCATTTCTTCGGCCTGGTGGCAGATGCTGGCAATATGAAGCCCAATTAAGAGGATTGTGGCTCACGCCGGTCTAAACTCTATCTTGAAAGTAAATCAAGGCAGAAAAAGGGTTTGGGGCATGACTCAAGTAGAAGAGAACTTTCCTCACTAGCACGAGTTCAACCCCCAGTACCACCAAGCGGGGAAATGTCTTGTCTGGTTAAGGCCTTTGTCCATGGGAGCACTCAGCTTTAGTCAGTAAGAATGTTTGCATCACCACTGAGTGCTCAGCAAATGTTGGCTGACTAGCACCTGCCCTTGGTTGTGTAAAACCTGTTTAATGTGGTGCTGTGGCTCAAGCGGTAGAGCGCTCACCTTGAGCTGAGGAGCTCAGGGACAGTGCCAAGGCCCATGACTGACTGAAAAACAACAGTTAACAAACCTTCTGTCTATGTCCTGTGTACTTTGCCTTCTCTAGTCTTTCTTTCCCCAGCAAAATCATCTGTTCACCAGTTGTTTTGAAAGTGGTCACTCTGATTATATAATCCACCTAGTTGAATGTCTGCTAAATGTGTCTTGCTCTATCACGATTGCCTTCAGATGACTAAATGAGTCCCTGAGCTCTATAAGTTAAAGTTCTTGTGCCAGATATGGTAGTGAGCTGCCATCACCGACATGAGCACCTGTAATCTCTGCTACAGGAAGGCAGAGGTGAGAAGATTCTACTGTGAGGATAGTCCAACCAGGCCTAAGCCTCTACCAGACCCAAAATTGACCAAAGCAAAAAGGGCTGTAGGTCAACTGGTAGAGCTCGAGTGTAATACCCTGAATTCAACACTCCAGAACCACCAACAGCACCACTCAAACAAAAATGCTACTTTTTCCTTTTTTGTGGGACAGACTATTTATTTAAAATACATAGGGTGCCTTTGGTGGCTTTCATGTTCACACCTGCCAATTCAGCACAAGCTATATTTCTAACGTAAGACCTGCTTACTAACCAGAATCAAGCATCAGAAGATACTAGTGTTTTGTTTTTAATTTTTTTGTTTGTTTTTGTTTTGTCTGTCGGTAGTGGGGCTTGAACTCTGGGCCTGGGCGTGGTCCCTCACCTCTTCAACTCAAAGCGAGCACTCTACCACTGGAGCCACAGAGCCACTTCTGGTTTTCCGATTGGTTTATTGGAGATAAGAGTCACGGATTTCCTTGACTGGGCTGGCTTTGAACTATGATCCTCAGATTTCAGCCTCCCGAGTAGCTAGGATTACAGGGGTGAGCCACCAGCACCCAGCAGGAGGCTGAGATCTTGAGGATCAAGTTCAAAGCAACCCTGGGCAGGAAAGTCTGTGGGACTCTTATCTCGAATAAACCACTCAGAAAACCTGAAGTGGTCTGTGGCTCAAGTGGTAGCGTGCTTGCCTTGAGCTGAAGAGCTGAGGGACAGCTCCCAGGTCCAGAGTTCAAACCCTACAACCGATTTAAAAAAAAAGAAAAAAGAGGTAATATGCAGAGGGGTTATAGTCACGTAAGCCAGGTAAAGAGTACATTTCTTTTTGGACAGTGTCACTCCTTCCTGCACTTTCTCAGTTTTGCCTTCCCATAACTACCCACAGGTTATATAGTTCATTTTCAACAGTGTCTAGTGAATATCACTGTTGCATTTATTCACCCTCTGTCCCTCTATTTCTGTGCCTTGCTTTACTCTCCCAAAGGCAGATGAAGTAACAAGACAAAAAGAAAACAAAAACAAAAACAAATCTCTTGTTTCCATTTCCTGGAGTTCATTTTGATAAGTGTTATGTGATCAGATACATATTGATGTGCCTGTGTATTCATCTACTAGAGTCCTGTATAGTTTATCATGTCCCCGTGTATTTTAGGTCTAGCTTCCTCATGTGGTAGAAGACTTGCACCGTTTGTTTCTCTGAACTTGGCTTACTTCAGTTAACATGATTTGTTCTAGAGCCATGCGTTTCCTGCGATATTCTTATGCCTGTGTAAATTTCCATTGTGTATAGGTACCTCTTATTTTGATCCATTCAGCTATTTGTAGGACATCTGGGTGGTTTCTGTAGCTTGGATATTGTGAGTCATGCAGGAGTGAACCTGAACGTGCAGGTATCTGTATGGTATCCTGGCTGGTGAGAGTCGGGTAGGTGGCCAGTGGTTATGGCTGAGTGGTAGGGAGGGTCTGACCTCCAGACTGCAGTCCAGAATAGTTACACTACTTTCTGTTCCCACCGACAGTGCAGTAGGGTTCCCTTTTCCCCACATTCCCCCAGCATTTGTTGTTTGAAATCACAATGCTGACCAGTCCACCATGGGTGAGATGGAATCTCAGAGTTGTTTTGATTTGGGTTTCCTTTATGGCCAGGGTTGATGAGCATTTCCTCCTGTGTTTGTTTACCATTCTTACCTCTTCAGAGAAGGTCTCTCCTTAGCTTCTTAGACCATTAGTGATTGGTTTATTAGCTTTGGAATGGGTTTATTCCTTGTATATTTTCAATATTAGGCCTTTGTCAGATATATTGTGTTAAAAAGATTTTGGTTTTGAGGGAATAATTTCTCCCAGGGCTGATGAAATAGTTCTGCCCCCCAACAAAGCATCTCTCCCCCAGGATAAGGTTGGATAAACACTGCCAAGTTGTTTTGTTTTGTTTTGTTTTTATCTCGGGATCTTTTTGGCAATGTAGATAGCATGCATCATATCTGGATTCTAATAATTCTTTTTTTCTTTTTTGTGTGCCAGTACTGGGGCTTGAACTCAGGGCCTTGCATGCTTGCTTGCCTGCTTTTGCTCAAGAATGGCACTGTACTACTTGAGCTATTCCTCTGCCTTAGGCTTTTTGCTGGCCAATTGGAAATGAGAATCTCACAGACTTTTCTGCATAGGCTAGCTTCAAGCTGAGATCCTCAAATCTTAGCCTCCTGAGAAGCTAGGATTACAGGTGTGAGCCATCATTGCCTGGTTTCATGTTTTTTTTTTTTTCCTTTGGGTGCTGGTTGTGGGGTTTGAAGATACTGTCCCTAAGCTTTTTCACTTGAGGTTAGTGCTCTACCATGAAAGCCACAGCTCAAGTTTGTTTTTCTTTGAGTTTGAGATATGAGTCTCGTGGACTTTCCTGCTTGGTCTGGCTTGCTTTGAACCGCCACCCTCAGATCTCAGCGTACTGAGTAGCTAGGATTCCAAGTTTGAGCCACCAACACCTGACATTAATATTAACATTTTCAATACTATCTGTGTTATTAGTTAGCATTCTGTCCCAGACCTGAGATAAACTTAAAAAAGAGGAAAATATTTGTTTTTGCTTTTGAGTTCAGTTTATAGTCATGTGGCCTTGTTGCTTTGGGCCTGTAGTGTAACAGTCCATCATGGCAGGACTACCTACCTACCCAGCAGAGGGTGAGAGAGAGAGAAGAAAGGACTGGAGTCCTGCCCATCTACCTTCCTTCTCACTAGCCTCCCTCCTTAAAGTCTCCGCCGTCTTCCACTACTGCAGTGCGGGGGGGCGGGGGCTAGGCCTTGAACACACTGCAGATTCAAACTATAGCACCGTTTTCTTTTTTCTTTTGTCGGTTGTGGGCTTGAACTCTGATCTTGGGTGCTGTCCCTGCGTTCTTCAGCTTAAGGAGAGCACTCTAATGCTTGAGACACAGCACCACTTCCGGTTTTCTGGAGATTAATTGGAGATAAGAGTCTCATGGGGCTGGGAAGGTGGCTCAGTGGTAGAGCCTTGCATGTCCGAGGCCCTGGGTTCCATTCCTCAGCACCACATAAGCAAAAAGCAAAAAGCCGGAAGTGGCGCTGTGGCTCAAGTGGTAGAGCGCTAGCCTTGAGCTGAAGAGCTGAGGGACAGCGCCCAGGCCCAGAGTTCAGGCCCCACGACCGGACCCCCCCCCCCCAAAAAAAAAAAGAGTCTCATGGACTTTTCTGCTTGGGCTGGCTTTGAACCGTGATCCTCAGATCTCAGCCTCCTCAGAAGCTAGAATTATAGGCGTGAGCCACTGGCGTCCGGCTATAGCACCATTTTCTTGTTAGAATCATATCCTGGTGATTCCTAGTTCACATTACCGTTCCATATCTCTTCTCTTTGTTGGAGTTCAGGCATTCCTGAGAATCTCCAGTCACACACATCTTTTCAGAATGGTTGCTACTAATGTCCAGTTTGTTTGCTTGGTGAACATCTGTGACCAATTGTTCTGTGAAGGGACTGGTCAGTACCAGAATTTAAGCACAGGATTAAAAAAAAAGTATTTATTTATGTATTTTTGGGCTGGTCTTGGGGCTTGAACTCAGGACCTGGGCGTGGTCCCTGAGCCTCTTTGTGCTCAAGGCTGGTGTTCTACCACTTGAGCCACAGCGATGCTTCAGGCTTTTGCTGAGTGGTTTATTGGAGACAAGAGTCTCATTGACTTTCTTGCCTCTGGCCGACTTCAGACTGAGGTCTGAGGATCTCAGCCTCCTGGATAGGTAGGATGACAGGTGTGTGAGCCAGTGGCACCTAGCTAAGCATAGGATTTTATTAGTTTAAAACATGGTTTGTCTGGGTGCTGGTGGCTCTTGCCTATAATCCTTAGCTACTCAGGAGACTAAGATCTGAGGATCGCAGTGTGACGCCAGTTTGGAAAGAAAAGTTCATTAGATCTATTAACCATCAAAAACGACTTTAAGTGGTGCTGTGGTTCAAGTGGTAGAGTGCTAGCCTTAAGCAAAAAAGTTGGGGACAGTGCACAGACTTTTGAATTTAAGCCCCAGGACCTGCACATAACAAATGCAAACAAAAACACTTTTAATATTTCATTCTTGGAGGTGACTTGTGTGTCACTAAGTGCCTTTCTGTTGTCAGCCTGTGTCCACTGCCGGCTCTTTGTGCACCCCCACAATGACATTCTGACAGAACCAACATTGTAGTGTCCTTCCATTGAATTGCCAGCCTTACCTTGCCTTTCTTTTCTTTTCCCTCCCTCCCTCCCTCCCTCCCTCCCTCCCTTCCTTCCTTCCTTCCCTTTCTTTCTCCTTCCTTCCTTTCCTCCCTCCCTCTTTCCCTCCCTCCCTTCCTTCCTTTCCCTCCCTCCCTCCTTCCTTCTTTCTTTCTTTCTTCCTTTCTTCCCCTCCCTCCCCCCTCCCTCCCTCCCTCCCTCCCTCCCTCCCCATTGCTGAGGACTGAACTCAGGGCCTTACATTTGCCAGGCAAGTGTTCTTCCACTGAGCCGAATACCATCCCAACCTTTCATTCTTGATCAGCGTTGTGTGAGAATAGGTTCTCTTTTTATCCTTCACATACACACAGTGTGTGTGTGTGTGTGTGCATGCGTATGTGTGTGTGCACGTGCGTGCCAGGCACCGTAGGTGCCTTTCCACAGTTGAGGGAAGCACGTCTGATTGCGTATGTTTTCATTCTTACACAAGAGTCTGGGACATGAACAGCTGAGGTTCAGTTGGGTGTGAACAGCTGTCTGTACAACACTACACAATTACATCTCACTGTATACACTGAGAGGACTTTTATCTCCAGTGTAATTCTTTGTTATCACTGCCACCCCAATCTAGCCTTTTCCTTGTTTACACTTATCTAGCTCTGTTTTTAGACGGAATTAAAACTCAACATAAATTTTCTTGTCTTTTTTTTTTCTTTACCTACAAGTAGGTGCCAAGCTATTGACTGTGCTTCTGAAATGCTTCCCTTTCATCTCTCATTGCTTGTTCCACTGTCATCCCTCCAGTAGTAACCAACCTATCACTTCTCACAACTGGACTGGGGCTCTCTCTTCACCTTCCTGCTGTCCCTCACAATATCCTGTGCATATCAAACGTAGGTGCAGATGCAGACCAAACATAGATAAACGTTTGGGGTTTGGTCAGCCTTTTTTTATATTGCTTTGTTTGTTTGGTCATTTGTGGGGCTTGAACTCAGGGCTTGGGTGCTGTCTCTGAGGTGGTTCCCCACCCTACCCCCCCCAAAGGTAGCACTCTAACGCTTTGAGCCACAGCTCCACTTCCAGTGTTTGAGTGGTTAGTGGGAGATATGTCATAGGAACTTTACTGCCCAGGCTGGCTTTGAACCACGACCCTCAGATCTCAGCCTCTTGAGTAGCTTGAGCCCCTGACACCCAGCCCCAATCTTTGTTTTAAAAGTCAAAAATTTGAGAGGATGACTCTGGGAATGTGGCTCAGTGGTAGAGAGCTTGCCTAGCATGCTTGAAGCCCTGAGTTCAACTCCTCAGTACCACATACACAGAAAAAGCCAGAAGTGGCGCTGTGGCTCAAGTGGTAGAGTGCTAGCCTTGAGCAAAAGAAGCTCAGGGACAGTGCCCAGGCCCTGAGTTCAAGCCCCAGGACTGGCTAAACAGATAAATAATCTTAGAGCATCTACCTACTATGGGTGCTGGTGCTACCTCCCAGAACTGCACGAAAAAAATGAAAATGTGTTTCTGAGCAACAAGCACCAACAATAAAACAAAAAGGCAAATGACTCCAGGAAGCTGTGCCATTTTTACCTCCTGTCTTAGATGTGGAACCCAGGAAAGTCATCAGCCCCGATGGGAGAACTTTGCCGGCTGGTGAAGGCTTGTGCAGGCAGACGTCTGACTGGACCCGCACAGAGCATGTGTGTCCTGGCTAGGATCTGCCTTTCCGTCTGTGTAGCCATGCTTGTCCAGCTTAGTGCCTCCCACCCCAGCATGGTAGACACCACACTCCCTGCTTTTTCAGTCATTGGGCATTGTTTGTGTCATGGTATTTTGTTTGTGTGTGTGTGTGTGTGTGTGTGTGTGTGTGTGTGTGTAAGATTAGGCAATTTTGAATACCTTTTTTAAACAGCCTTTGTAGCCACTATTCCTAATTTAAACATTTGCAGAAAAAAAGTCATTCTAGTTTCACACATTTATTGTGTAATTAACATTTTTCCAGTTGATGATTTTGAGTCAACACTGAGGGAAGGAGCTGTTTGTTTTCCACAGCATTGTAGCCCGTGACATAGCTGAGTCTGGTCACTGCATACAAAGCAGCAGAACAGACCTGCTAGCCTTTGGGGGTTGCGCAGATAAAGGTTTGCCCATGTAGCTGCTTTCAGGCCCCTCGGCAGTGCAGTTGCTCCGGCTGACTTATACATTCCTGCTAAATTGGCATGCCACATGCCTTTGAGGTTAAATTAACGTGTACCAAGTTAGAAAGCATCAGCTGCTAGTCTGGGTGCCTTCTGGAGGCTGGTGTGCCTTTCCTCCCATGTCCTGAGCTGGCACTCCAGGCAGTCTCTGTGGCCAGCAGCTGCCAGAGTCCCTCAGGGGCCCGCTGCCCCACCTTTGTGCATGAGGGGTTCTGGTCCCACACGGGGCTTTCATCTAGATGTACATTGTACTCGGTCCTGGGCAAATCAGGAAGATTTGCAACTCCAAAAGCAAATACAACCAACATGACTTTATTCCTTAGCCACTCCTTCCCCCCTCCCCCGCTCCTCTAAATAAACTCAAAGGAATTATTGTGACTAAATGGCAGCAATATAAATCTGTATATTGATTCTTGGATGATGAAGAAAAGAAACAAATTGGTAAAAGGTTAAAGAAAACTTACAGAGGGAATAGGTACGAGTTACAAAAGGAAAGTGTCTGGAGTGTTATTTAAGAAAAGCTATAGTCGAGTGACCGGCTATATTAAGGAAATTTCATGTTCCGTATGTCATTAGACTGTCCTTGGTCTGGAATCCAGCTGTAAGGCGGGCAGGACTTTTTAAAGTGAGCAGTTGTTCATCCTTAGTGGGCATGTTTTCTAACCGCTGTCTTCTTCCCCTTCCCCCAGAGGTAGTCTGGGTGCCCCTTGCTCAGTCCGGAGAGATTTGTTTTCGTGTGTGTGTGTGTGTGTGTGTGTGTATGTGTGTACATGTGCACACGTTAAGCAGGCTCTTCCCTAATGAGCTGTGGCGCCAGCTGCAAGAGAGGCAAATCCTGTTACTCTCCGCAGCTCCTCTGAAGCCGCAGAGCGGTGGTAGGAATGGAGTCTTCTTTCACCCCTTTCTGCTGTTTTCTTTCCCTGTCCTCTGCTGTCCCTGAGCATCTTGGCAAAGTTCAGATTTCTGTGCTCACAGTTCAATGCGCACAGTGAAAGAATACAAAAGGCCCAAGGAGAGAAAGTGAGAAGAGGAAAAAAAAAAGTTTGGAATGGATGTCTTTAGGAGGAGGGTCCCTTGTGCCTTAGTCTAAGACTTAAGCTCTGGGTTGAAACCTTAAGTAGTAAAGCTGAATAACCTGGATCTCTGGACTCTCTTTGGAGACAGTTTTATCCGTACTTAAAGCAGTGGGTTATGTATGAAGAGAATTCAAATTCCTTATATCAAAAAACGGGATACTGGTATCTCCTCAGTCTTTGCTCTCTTTCCATAGAGGAAGATGAGATAAATGTAATATTACTTTGTGCAGCATTTGTTTTGTGTATCACGGGTGGTATTTACCTTCCTTCTTTGTCCATACTACCCCTTGGAGACCACATACTTCGTGTGAGGAACACACAGCATCTTGCTGTGAAAAGTATTTTTTAGTTGTGGTAACAATTTTAAAACATTTATATCATTGCTACAATTAAAAGTTAACCCATTAATATAATTTTTTCCAAGTTTTTCCATTTCCTAACAAATGGGGCAATGTCATTCTTTCTGATGGAGGCATAGAATTACATTGTGTATATATACCACATTTTCTTGATCCATTCATCTACTGAGGGGCATCTGGGTTGGTTCCATATCTTAGCTATGGTAAATAATGCTGCAATAAACATAGTTGTGCTGGTAGCTTTAGTGTGGTCTTGTTTGTAAACATTAGGGTAAATGCCCAAAAGTGGGATTGCTGGGTCATAGGGGAGCTCTATGTGAAGTCTTTTGAGGAACCTCCATACTGCTTTCCAAAGTGGTTGAACAAGTTTACATTCCCATCAACAATGAAGTAAGGTTCCTTTCTGTCCACATCCCCTCCAGCATCTGTTGTTGTTAGAGTTCTTGATTTTTGCCGTTCTAACTGGAGTGAGGTGATATCTCAATGTTGTTTTGATTTGCATTTCTTTTATGGCTAGGGATGTTGAACATTTCTTCATGTGTCTATTGGCCATCCTTCTTTCTTCTTCAGAGAAGTTTCTCTTTAAGTCTTTCGCCCACTTATTTATTGGGCAGTTGTTTCTTTGAGGATTTGTTGTTGGGGGGTTTAATTTTTTGAGTTCCAAGTATATTTTAGATATGAGACCCTTGTCCGTTGTATGGCTAGTAAAGATCTTCTCCCAATCCGTGGGCTTTCTATTGATCTTGCTAGCTATTATCTCTTTGTTGCTTTGTATGTCCCTCCCCCACATTATAACCCCTGCTTTCACTATATTTGATGTCAGTATAACTTGTGGAGGAGATGGGGAAAAACCAGTTGTTTAAGGATACAGGTGGACCTGTTGCAACAATAAGAAGTACAAGTTGTCATGTCCAAAACGAGCTTTACAACGTTGGTACGGGGGGGGGGGGAAGGGGGGGAAAGGGGGGGAAGGAGAAGGATTGGGATTAGGGGGGGAGGGGGGAAGCTGGGAAGGGATGTGAAGGGTAAACAAAGGAGGAGGCTGCAATGCTTGGTAAGAAATGTACGCATTATCCTGCCCATGTAACTGTAACTCCTCTGTACAGTATGTTCACAAATAAAATTAAATTAAATTAAAAAAAAAAAAAAAGTTAACCCATTAGTCTGGTGCTGGTGGCTCACACCTGTGACACTAACTACTCAGGAGGCTGAGATTTGTGGATCACAGTTCAAAGCCAGCCCGGGCAGAAAAATCCCTATAATTTTTTTTTTTTTGCCAGTCCTGGAGCTTGAACTCAGGGCCTGGGTGCTGTCCCTGAGCTTCTTTTGCTCAAGACTGGTGCTATACCACTTGAGCCACACCTCTGCTGCTGGCTCTTTCTGTGTATGTGGTACTGAGGAATCAAACACAGGACTTCGTGCATGCTAGGCAATCACTCTACCACTAAGCCACATTCACAGCCCCCTATGAGATTCTTATCACTAGTGAATCACTCAAAAACCAGAAAGTGGAGCTGTTGCTTAAAGTGGTAGAGCAAAAGCCAAAAGAAAAAAGAAAAATCATGAAAATGACTTTTTTCCTGTTAACAAGTTTTCATTGTACAGTAATTAATTACCATTAGCCACCAGTGTGTTTCCGTAATATTATTTTCATTGTTATATTCAGTAGTGTATTTTTATGGTTGTGAAACAAACACATCTCCAGAGCTTTTCATCTTGCACAACTCAAACTACTCTTTAAACAGAGATGGGGAAAGTCTGGCCTGTGGCCCACTGAAGGCCTAGGAAGTCAGTTGGTAAATGAGGGGACAGAGAGACAGGAATGTATCTGCTCTGATTGTACTGATAACTTTGTATGGCCCATAATGATGTTATAAAAGGCCATATGACCTTTGGCAGGAAAATATTTCTCCACCTTTGCAAAAGTTTCTTTCTTTTTTTTGGTTGGTCATGGGACTTGAACTCTGGGCCTGGGCACTGTCCCTCAGCTCCAGGTGAGCACTCTACCACTTGAGCCACAGTGCCACTTCCTGTTTTTCTAGTGGTTAAACTGGCGATAAAAATCTCATGGGCTTTCTTGCCCAGGCGGGCTTTGAACCCTGATCCTCAGATCTCAACCTCCTGAATAGCTAGGATTACAGGTGTGAGCCACCTAGGCCCGGTTTGGTTCTAATTTTTAATGATAACTTAAAAAAATTGTTGTTACAAGGGTGACTGGTCACATTTACGTAAGTCAGGTAATGAGTACAGTACATCTCTTTTTGGACAATGTCACTCCTAATGATTTAACCATCTTCTTAACTCAGGTCTGCATTTGTGCATCCATGCCTGCATGCCTCTCCCCCATCCTAGTATATTTCCAGGTGTCATTCTGTTATATTAAACATAGTATTGTAGAATTACGTTTTAAAAGGCAGTCTTGTATTTGAACCTGTTTGTCTACAGACTGTACTGAGTTATTTACCATATTCTAGGACCTATGGTGTGGGGGGGAAATGGGAAGCAAGGAAAGGGGCTGGAATATTGTTTGAAAGACAGCATGGGCCTGTTCTTTTCTCCTAATCCAACAGTCCGGACTCTGTATCCTTGTATTGTACTTATCCTATAAGAAAGTAAACTTTTCTCCCAGAAAGAAGCCTGAGAAGCCTCTTGTCTCACTTAATAGTTGACTGAAAATCATTTATGATTTTCTTCCCCCTTCATATTGATTTAGGGAACCTGGGGGCGAGCTCAGTGGTTGAAGCCTTCTCTACAGGTGCCAGGCCCAGGAGCTGTCCTCAGCCAAAAAAGTTAATGCACATCTTACATTCTACTCCAAATCATGATTATTTTTAAAAAATAAAATCACCATTAAATGTTTTCCAAGTCTGGTCTCTAAGAGATCACGCATATCCTATGTTAGACTTCTGGCAGTCCTCTCGAGCAATACCCTCCTGGTTCTTGCCTTATGTTCTCAAGTGTGGCTGTTAAAACAACTTAATTTGGTATGTCCTCTGTGTGTGTGTATGTAGACGCACATGCACGAGTGCACGTTTGCCTAGGATTTGAACTCAGAGTCTGGGCATTGTCATTGAGATTTTTTTGCTCAAGGCTAGTGTAGTGCTCTGCCACTTGAGCCATAGCTCCAGTCCTGGCTTTTTGGTGGTTAATTAGAGTCTCATGGACTCCTGTCTGGGGCTGGCTTTGAAGTTCAGTCCTCAGATCTCGGCCTCCTAGGTAGTTAGAATTACTTGGCAGAGCCAGTAATATATTTAGTAATAATATAAACTCTAGGAGACATTACGTATTTCAGTCTAAGCACCTCTAATGAAAAATGAGCATTTTGGGGCTGGGACTTTACATCCGTGGAATAGTACTTGGCGTGTGCAAAGGCCTGGGTCCCATCTCTACTATTCTTCAGAGTTGGAAGCCACACTTAAGAGCAAGCAAGTTGCGCTTTTGATGTACTCTGGGAGAGGAGGGACTCATAGGCAGATGTGTTGCAGAGTACATAGCTACTGTAGTTCAGGCATCGAAATTGAAGGATTGGCAAAGTGAAATTCACCTGGGAAGGCCGTAGAGAAAAGTCTTTGTGCCTGGTGCTGGTGGCTCACGCCTTTACTCCTAATTACTCAGCAGGCTGAGATCTGAGGATTGCGGTTCAAAGCCAGCCCAGGCAGGAGAGTAGTCCATGACACTCTTAGCTCCAGTAAACCACTCAGAAAACTGGAAGTGGCACTGTGGCTTAAGTGGTAGAATGTTCACCTTGAGCTGAAGAGCTGAGGGACAGCACCCAGGCCCAGAGTTTAAGCCCCATGACCGACCAAAAAAAAAAAAGTCTGTGTGATATACAGTTGGCCCAGAAAAGGGATTTCCAGGCCCTAGACTGTACACATGAGTGCTTGCAAACGTAAGCAAAACAAATGCATCTCACCAAGGCATTACTCTCCAGATCATGTAAGAGCCGTCCTATAACAACAATCTCCTCTAGACATGTAGGAGTAGCATCATTAAAGTAAAAGTTGCCAAATTTCTTCCTCCCAGTTCTGTTAAGTTCAACATACAGTGTTGCAGTTGGTTTATTTTTGAAACCGTTATATAACAAAGAGTACTTGTAATTGATTATAAAGCTTTAATGCTCCTGTACTTTGTTTTGCCACTAAATTAGAAAACTATACAATATGCAATCTAGTTGATTATACAGCTAGCATGGCTTTGCAAAAAAGAAATACGCACCTGTATCACAGCCATGGGGCTGGGATGAGATCTGGAGGATTGCCGTTAGTAAGTAGTCAGCCGGGAACCGTTTCCAAGCTCCATCTCCAAAATAGCCAACAAAAAAGCAGGCTGAGCCGGGCGCCCGTGGCTCACACTTGTAACCCTAGCTGCAAAAGGGGCTGAGAGCTGAGGATTGTGCTGCCAAGCCAGCCTGGGCGGGGGAGTCCCTAATACTCAACTCCAGTAAATTACTCATAAAAAGCTGGAGGTGGTGCTGAGTTCAAGGGACAGAACGCTAGCTTTGAGCAGATTAAGCTCAGGACAGCTCTCAGTCCCTGAGTTCAAGCCCTAGGATCGACACACACACACACACACACACACACACACACACACACACACACACACACACACACACACACAGGGCCTCAAGTGTTAGAATACAGGTCTAGCAGGTGCAAGACCCTGAGTTCAGTCCCTGCCCCCCATTACTGTCTTCCCCAACCTCCTCCCTCCCCCCCACACACACTGGGGCTCAAGTGTTAGAATACAGGTCTAGCAGGTGCAATACCCTGAGTTCAGTCCCTGCCCCCCATTACTGTCTTCCCCAACCCTCCCCAAGAACTGTGGGTATGTCTTCCAGAGTGTAGACAAAAGGAATGGGGGGGATGGTAGGGGCAATAAGAGAAACTCTAGGAAAAACCTGAAAGCTCTCATTGCTCCTCTTGCAGCAGTAACTGGGGGAAGATGGAAAATGGCAGCAAGCCCTTTGCTGCATTGACCAGCCATTTTCTGTTGCTTGGGCTCGGTGCTTTTGGTGGTAGTGTAGATTTTAAGAAGTCTCAGTATTTAATCTCTCTCTTTCCTCTTCTCTCTCAGGAGTTAGAGGCAGCTCTTCACAGAGATGATGTGGAGTTTATTAGCGATCTGATTGCCTGCTTGCTTCAGGGCTGCCATCAGCGAAGGGATATCAAGTGAGTAACTACTAACTGTGCTCTTAGCACATATTTATCGCACAGGGATAGCTAGCCAATCATAGCATCTACCCCTAGTCCATATAAGACAGTATACCCTAATGCATAATATGCAAATGAGCTCCCAGGCTCTGTGTCTGCACTTTCTTTTTTTTTTTTGGGGGGGGGGGGGGTGGTCCGGTCATGGGGCCTGAACTCCAGGCCTGGGCGCTATCTCTCAGCTCTTCAGCTCAAGGCTAGCGCTCTACCACTTGAGCCACAGCGCCACTTCCGGCTTTTTTCTTTTTGCTTATGTGGTGCATGCAAAGCAAGCGCTCTACCACTGAGCCACCTTCCCAGCCCCTGCTCATTCTTTACTGTGATGGTTGAGTTTGCTTTTCACAAATCTGTTATCATTTACTCATAGCTACACCAGCTGCCACTCAAGTGTAGAATTTTTGTCTCTTGTTTGTGCCTTTTTTTGATTTTTGTTTGAAATATTGGTGAAATACCGCCTAACAAAACGATAGTTTTCTATATTTCTTGCACTTGTGTCTTCTGTTGTCCACATAACCTGGTAGCAGTAGCATAATTTACTTGGTGCCTCTGGGCTCTCTGATGCCATTATAACTGCCAAATAAATAGCTCTCTAGTGTCTGTGAAGGCACTAGCAAGTAAATTTGATCAATGTTGACAAAACTGTTTTGTGCTGAGATCTGTTTTCTTGGTGGTGGTTGTCTTTGGAGCCTGGGATGGGCTGTGTTGTACAGGCTAGTCTAGAACTCCTGGGTTCAAGGGGTTCTCCTTGAAGTTCTCACCCTTCTGGATAGTTGGACTACAAGTATGTGCCACTGCACCTCACCTTTCCCTTATTTTTGGAAAAGAGCCCTGACATTTGTTAGCCTTCCCTTTTGTAGAGCCCCTGCCTAGCATGCATGAGGCCCTGGGTCTGTTTATTTCCTCTTGATGCACAAATAAACACTCCCCAAAGTAGAGACGCTGGATTCTGAGGAGGGTCTCATGGTTCTCTGGGCCCTTGTGGACTCTCCGAAGCTCCTTGGCTTTGCCCATGTCCTGAGGCCTGTGGCCCTGAGAACTGGGAGCCGACCTGCCCTGCCGTTACACACGACAGGTGAAAAGGTCGAGCAATCAGCACAAGTTGCAAAAGCATTATCAGAGATGTATTTTTATAAGTACAAAAGAAGGAAAACTGAGGATACATGTAAATGGACAAAATGTACAAAGCAGTTGACAGGCTGCCTTACACAATTCAGGAGCGCTGTTCTGTCTCTTGGGCAAGGAGAGTGTCAGTGTTCACATTGATGGGTGATTGGGGTTATCTGCACTGTGTGGGTCCAAGCACTTGCACATGTAGAGCAGGAGTCTGAGGTTACATGCTTTCAGAGTCGTAGGAGCCAATGGCTCTGGAGCACGCCCAATTTCTGCTCGTAGTAGAATATTGCCTATCTTCTGTTCCCCAAGGTTGATGATAAGCACCTGGGTTCTTCTGTTCACTCTTGCTGGGGTTTCTTTTTCCATTTTCTTCTCTAGTATACACAGGGATGTTTTTGTTGTTTTTGTTTTGCCAGTCCTGGGGCTTGAACTCAGGGCCTGGGCACTGTCCCTGAGCTTCTTTTGCTCAAGGCTAGCACTCTATCACTGAGCCATGATGCCACTTCTAGCTTTTACTGTGTGTGTGGTACTGAGGAATTGAACCCAGGGCTTTATTCATGCTAGGCAAGCACTGTACCACTGAACCACATTCCCAACCACACTTTCTTTGTTTTGTTTTGCTTTGCTTTCAAAAACAAAATCTAGTACTGAAAGTTTGTCTTTTAAACATTATCTCTTTGGAAATTACAGTGCTCCTGCTAAATGTGTTTATTTGAACTTGTGACATCATGCAGTAAAATCACATATCTTCAGCATACAGGCCACTTCTGTGTGTGCGCATGACTGGGTCTGTGTACTGGTTTGGGGGCTTGAACTAAGGCCTGGGTACTGTCCTTTGGCTTTTTTTGCTCAAAGCTGCCTATCATTTGAACCACAGCTCCACATCTGGCTTTCTGGTGGTTAATTGGAGATAGGAGTCTCATAGACTTTTTCTGCCAGGGCTGGCTTTGAACTAGGAGCCTCATATCTTAGCCTCCTGAGTAGCTAGGATTACAGATGTGAGCCACTGGCACCTGGCAGGCCAATGGATTTGAGCAAATGAATGTGCCATGTAGTCATCATTCTGCTCAGAAACATAGAACATTTCCATCTTCCCAGAAAGTTGTCTTTGTAGTTGCTCTCCCATGTAAACTGGTCTGGCTGTCAGCCGCCTCAGTTTTACTAAGATACCTTGTGGTAGTGTTGTAGAATTTGTGCTAATGGGACAACACACTGTCAAGTCCAGCTTCTTTCATTCAGTGCAATATCTGCAGAATTCTTTGGGATTGCTGTTTGTATCAATTTGTTCATTTTGGCCAAGTGAAGGATTAAATTGTATCTAGTGAAAAATAAATTGCAAGCTGTTTATCCTTTCCATGTGTTGATAGGGATGTGTGTTGCTTTTGAGGTTGTTATGATAAAGCTACTGTGAGTATTTGCATGCAAATGTTGCTGTAAATGTGTTTTCATTTATTTTGAGAATTTCTGAATCTTATGGTAATGGTATATTTAAAGGCAAGAAACTGCCAAACTCTTTTTCCAAAGTGGTTGTGACATTTTATATTTCTACTAGTGAAATAGGAGAAGTCTAGTTGCTTGCTCTATATCTTTACCAACATTTGCTCTTTTAATTTCACCGATTCTCTTGTCTTTAAGGTAGTAACTCACTGTCATTTTAATTTGTATTTTCCCGATGACCAGGAATGTTGGACATCGTTCTTGTTCATTTGTACATCTCTTCTTGGTGAAACGTTTACTCACATCTTTTCATTACTTACGTTCAGTTAGGGGTATTTACTAGTTTGTAGATGGAACTGTTTAGATTTTTTATGCAGTCTGGATGTAAGTCCCTTGTTAGACATACAAAGTCAAAGTGTAAATATTTGCTCCTAGTGTGTATTTTCCATTTATGTTTTTAAAGAACAAGAGTTTTTATTTAGCTGGGCACTGATGGCTCACACCTGTAATCCAAGCTACTCAGGAGGCTGAGATCTGAGGGTTGTGGTTCAAAGCCAGCTCTGGCAGGAAAGTCCTAAGACTCATCTCTCCAGTTAACTACCAGAAAACCAAAAGAGGCTTTGTGGCTCCAAGTGATAGAGAGCTAGCTTAGAGTGCTAGCCTTGAGTGAAAGACCCCAGGGACAGTGCCCAGTCTCTTGAGTTAAAGCCCCATGACCTCCCTCCCTCCAAAAAAAGTTTCATTTTAGTTCAGGTCAATGTAATATATTTTTTCCTATATATTTCTAATTTTTTTTTCTGTGTGCAAAATCAGTGATACTACAAAAGGATCATTTTCACATGCTTTCTTTTAGCGATTTTTCCAGATTTAGCTTCTTATAAGTTGTCTTCTCACTGCATTTAGGGCTAGCATTTTCTGCCGAGATAAGAAGTCCCAGGATTTTTTTCCTTTGGATGTCTTGATTTGGAGCCCTACTGTTCCAGATCTTAGCCTTCCTCAGAATTGGGATGACAGGCGTGGAATGCCCAATTCTGTGTTTGTTGCTTGGCTGGCCTCAAACCATGGTCTTCCCAGGTCATCTCAGCCGTGTGATGTAGCTCGGGGCAGCACCTGTGTGATGTCTTGTTGTTAGTTGTTTATAGAACTTCTCTAGGTATTTTTGTCAAATCACCCCATTTATTATTGCAAAATTCCAATTTCAGTATTTTTTGAGTTGGTCCTAAGATTAGCTCACAGCTGGTGCTGTATGCCTTGAGCCATACCTCCCTTTAGGATTTTTTTGCTGTTTTTGTTTTGTTAGGTTGTCTGTTGGGCTGGCTTTGAACCATGATCCTCAGATTTCATCCACAGGCTTAGCTACATTGTAAAGTCCTGTCCAAAACAAAAGATCTGTTAGCTATTTTGGCCTAGGTTCTGTGATCTTAAAAAAGAAACACTTTCAAGCTGGGTACCTGTAACTCAGGAGTCTGAGATCTACAGATCAAGCTAGCCTAGGTAGGAACCTATGAAACTCTATATCTCCAATTAACAAGTAAAAGTCCCAGAAGTGGAATTGTGGATCAAGTGGTAGAGCCCTAGCTTTGAGCAAAAAAGCTCAAGGACAGCACCCCCAGGTCCTGAGTTCAAGTCTCAGGATTCACATCTACCCACACAAATAAAGGATAGACACTGTCAGTCACTGACTGTGGCTCCAGTACTGGGGATGGTGTACTGCTGCGCTCTACCTCAGATTATCTTATACAACCTCTTCACTTGCTGATTTACAAGAACTCCTGCTAAATATGGCCTCATCAATCATGTGCATGCATTAGTTAAGCCTCACAAATGCTTGAAGCGTGTGGAAGGAGGCGATTCTACTTTTCACTTAGTCTGCACTGTGTATGGTTCTTTGCCTTAATTACTACCTAGTAAGGAGACTTGATACCTTTTCATGTCCCTGACATGTGCTTCTAAGAGGTCAGTAGCTGCCTTTTTTCTATGATATCCCAAACACATTGCAGCTGTTAAATCAGTTGATTTGCCTAGTCATGAATTCTGCCAGTTCCAGCCAGATGACCCTTAAAAGCGGCCAGTACCCCAGCCCTCTGCCTCTGTCTGTGGGCTGGCCAATAGAAGGGAAGTGTCTTCTGTCTGAAGCTGGCTGAAGAGCTCTTTGCTGACTAATATCAAGTGGCTAACCTTGGGTGTTAGAAAGCAGTTGACTCATCCTTGTTTTCATTCTATTTCTACTCCTCTGTTTTGGTTTCTTTGCTATAAGAAACAGGTAACTTCAAGTAGGTCTTCATCTCTTTACTCACACAATACGATCTTACAGCCAGTGGTCTTTCCTAATATTTTGAATAGGAAAGTAAGGAGAAAATGGATCTTTAAGAGTATTTGGAGGCTGGGAATGTGGCTCATTTGTAGAGTGCTTGCCTAGCATGCATTTCGATTCCTGAGTACCACATACACAGAAAAGGCCAGAAATGGCACTGTGGCTCAAGTGGTAGAGCACTAGCCTTGAGCAGAAGAAGTTCAGGGACCATGCCCAGGCCCTGAGTTCAATCCCCAGGCCTGGCATGTACGCATGTATGCATGCACACATGCATGCATGCATAAATAAATAGGATGAGCAAAAGATTAGACAGTTTTCTCCACTTTGTAGTTTGCTGTTGACTTGCATGTGCTGCTACCTGTGTTTTAAAAGAGTTCTCCATGGGGAGCTCTTAGGACACGTTTATCTTCTTTGGAACGTCATGTAGTTGGTCTAATACATAAAGCAGCCAAGACCATCAGATCCTCCTTGTTGCCGTTGATAAGTTTGTCAGCTCTCAAGCCACAGCTTTGTGTACATTCATGTATTTTTGTCTGGGCCTTATGGGTAGGCCTCAGACATTCCACAGCTACCTGGAAGACATTATCAACTACCACTGGGAGCTTGAGGAGGGGAAATCCAACCCCCTGAGAGAAGCCAGTTTCCAAGACCTGCCTCTTCGTACCCGTGTGGAGATTCTGCCCCGCCTATGTGATTACTGGCTAGATGCAGATGATGTCTTCGATCTACTCAAGGTGCTTCCCTGAAAGCCCTTTCTCTAGTGCAGTAAAAACGCAGTAGTTGAGAATGGAGCTTTGAAATCAGAGCCTAGACACTGTCCCTAAGCTTTTTTGCTCAAGGCTAGTGCTCTACCACTTGAGCCACAGTGCTGCTTCTATCTCTTAGTGGTTAGTTAGACGTAAGAGCTCTTGAATCTTTTTTGGGGGGGTGTGGTAGGAATTTGAACTAGGGCCTGGACATTGTCCCTGATCCCTTTTTGTTTTGTTTTTGTTTTGCTCAAGGTTAATGCTTTACTACTTGAGCCACAGTTCCACTTCTGGCTTTTTGGTGGTTAATTGGCAATAAAAAGGCTCATGGCCTTTCCTGCCTGGGCAGGCTTTGAGTCGTGATCCTCAGACCTCAGCCTCTTGAGTAGCTGGGATGACAGACATGAGCCATGGATGCCCGGCTAGCAGGTGTCGGGATCATACAGGATTAGACCTGGTGATGACTTCTAGTCCTTTCTTGGTCGTGTCATTTAGAAGTAGTCTTCATTCAGGACTCCAGCCTAGGTCAGGCCCTGGGGTAAATTGGGAGTCTCAGCTGGAGCAGAATGTTGCTGTGGGTTCTGACTGAGATGCCACAGTGGATTACACGGGACAAAGCCTTAGAACATCTTATCCTACCCACTACCTTTTGTGTACATATAAAGTAAATCTAAGCCAGGTAGTCAAACCATTCATTGGAATTCTCTGTTTTTGGAGGGGTGGGAGCCGTGGTTGGGGTAGGGAACATTTCAAGCATTTCTATATCTTGTTCTTCGAAGAAGGTAGCCCCATCCCATTCTGTATTTTATCTGCCCAGATGGAAAAATAATATCCTGTACTTGGCATTTTGAAACAGGTGATAGGTTCGTGTATTGAAGTTTTCTTCCATTTATTTAGTTCATTGTTTTCCCCAACCCTCCTTCCTTTTCTGCCAAGGGTCTGGATGCAGACAGTCTCCGTGTAGAACCTCTAGGGGAAGACAATTCAGGGGCACTCTACTGGTATTTCTACAGAACACTAATGTATAAAGTGGATCCGGTACAAGGGGGGTCTAATGGAGAACTCTCCTTGAGCAGGTAAAGTCTTCAGTGTCAAGGCTGTAATAGCTACATGTAAAAATGTCTTTAAAGTTAAATGCATCAGTGCTGGGTTGTGGCTTAAGCCATAGAGCACCACTTTGCAAACCTTACGCCCTAGGCTCAAACCCTGGTACCACACATACAATAAATGAAGAAAGCTCATACAAACAAAGAAAGCTAGAACTTTATTTTCTAATGAGGGGAATTAACTGTATCAGCATTCTTGAAGGGAGAGTAATTTCATATACAAATAAAAAGGAGTACGGCACCAGTAGCTCACACCTGCTATATTTCCAGACATGTTTAAAATATGTCCCAATCAATCTCACCCCGTCTATCAATTTCCTTTCCCCCTTCTCCCTTTCCTACCTTCCCAAAACAATTTCAACATGCTTCCTTGTTCAATTTTCATAGCTGCAAACCATCTCTTTCAATCAAATTTATACCCTTTCAATATATATTTCAAAATTATGCACCCTCGGCCTCTTCCTGTCGGTCCCATATTGAACTCTAGTTGGAAGAGGCGAGTCTGGTCTCAAAATGGAGGTAAAACTGCCGCCCGGTGGCCCCCAGCCTGACTCTGGCCATCGCTGCCGTCACCGGGGGGGGGGGGGGGGGGGAGGGGGGGGGAGGAAGGCCATGATCCAAAGGAACCAGAGCAGCTGCGGAAGCTGTTTATTGGTGGTCTGAGCTTCAAAATTACAGGTGATAGTTTAAGAGAACATTTTGAGAAATGGGGCACACTCACAGATTGTGTGGTAATGAGAGATCCTCAGACAAAATGTTCCAGGGGCTTCGGTTTTGTGACTTATTCTTGTGTTGAAGAGGTGGATGCAGCCATGTGTACTAGACCCCACAAGGTTGATGGACGTGTTGTGGAACCAAAGAGAGAGCTTTCTAGAGAGGATTCTGTGAAGCCAGGAGCCCATCTAACAGTGAAGAAAATTTTTGTTGGTGGTATTAAAGAAGATACAGAAGAATATAACTTGAGAGACTATTTTGAAAAATATGGCAAGATTGAAACCATAGAAGTTATGGAAGACCGGCAGAGTGGGAAAAAGAGAGGATTTGCTTTTGTAACTTTTGATGATCATGATACAGTTGATAAAATTGTTGTTCAGAAATACCACACTATTAATGGGCATAATTGTGAAGTGAAAAAGGCCCTTTCTAAACAAGAGATGCAGTCTGCTGGATCACAGAGAGGTCGTGGAGGTGGATCTGGCAACATTATGGGTCGTGCAGGAAACTTTGGAGGTGGTGGAGGTAATTTTGGACGTGGTGGAAACTTTGGTGGAAGAGGAGGCTATGGTGGTGGAGGTGGTGGCAGCAGAAGTAGCTATGGAGGAGGTGATGGTGGATAGAATGGATTTGGAGGTGATGGTGGCAACTATGGTGGCCGCCCCGGTTATAGTAGTAGAGGAGGCTGTGGTGGTGGTTGAATAGGTTATAGAAACCAAGGTGGAGGATAGGGGGGTGGTGGAGGAGGATATGATGGTTACAATGAAGGAGGAAATTTTGGTGGCAGTAACTATAATGATTTTGGAAATTACAGTGGACAACAGCAATCAAATTATGGACCCATGAAAGGGGGCAGTTTTGGTGGAAGAAGTTCTGGCAGTCCATATGGTGGTGGTTATGGATCTGGTGGTGGAAGTGGTGGATATGGTAGTAGAAGGTTTTAAAAACAACAGAAAAAGGGCTACAGTTCTTAGCAGGAGAGAGAGCGAGGAGTTGTCAGGAAAGCTGCAGTTTACTTTGAGACAGTCGTCCCAAATGCCTTAGAGGAACTGTAAAAATCTGCCACAGAAGGAACGATGATCCATAGTCAGAAAAGTTACTGCAGCTTAAACAGGAAACCCTTCTTGTTCAGGACTGTCACAGCCACAGTTTGCAAAAAGTGCAGCTATTGATTAATGCAACGTAGTGTCAATTAGATGTACATTGCTGAGGTCTTTTATCTGTTGCAGCTTTGTCTTTTTCTTTTTCTTTTCATTACATCAGCTATATTGCCCTGTGAATTGTGGTAGTGGTACCAGGAATAAAAAATTTAGGAATTTTTAACTTTTCAATATTTGTGTAGTTCAGTTTTTCTACATTTTAGTACAGAAACTTTAACAAAATGCAGTTTTGAAGGTGTTTCCTTGTGAGTTAACAAGTAAAGATCATTGTTAATTACTATTTTGTATGAATTTTGCTAAAGTTAACTGTAAAGAAACACCTATTGACTTGCAGTTTAAGGGGAATCTATTCTCCTCATTTCTAAACCATGATATGAATGGGCGCTAACATGTGGAGAGAATAGATACTTGTATGTATGCATTGTGTGTTTTAGATACATAGGATTGGGTATTTAAATTAGTATATTTGTGAATTTAATAGCATTAAGATTACTTTCAAATGAAAAAAAAACCCTCAAAATCCCTATTTGTGCATTTTCCTTCAATGTAATCATGGTTTTAGTGTGTTTTAAGATTTGCTGAATCGTAGCTGTGTTTAGAACATGTCCATTCTACATTTACCTTGATCACATTTAGAATGACTGCTACCATAGTTTTGGAGTGTAAAGCATGTCTGCTGCCCTCTATTTAAATTTGTAAAGGGTACTGGATGTTTTCCCCATCCCTTTAGAGACCATTCTTAATTTTTGATTCAGGACCACTAAGTGTGCAATATCTGAGCATATTAGTGGATACCTGATTTTATTCTGTTTTTCCTTTGAGACCCCTGAGGGCTATAAGTTTTATTACTTTTCCTTGGTTTAATTTCTCCATGCAAGTTTTCAGAGGAAGAGAATAAAAAGACACTTCATTGTCAAATCCTTAAAAAAAAAAAATTATGCACCCTCTACTATATCTTTGTCTCTGAGTCTCTTTTGTAATTTGGTTCAGCAGTATATTAATGTTTATGCTATTTATTTATGGAAAGCAGTTTGTGATTTATTTATTTATTTATTTATGAAAAGCAGTTTGAGATCTCTGATCAGAATTAAAAAGAAAAGAGGGCTTGTATTGTATTTAGTGCTATAAATAGTGCTTGCCTAGCCAGGCGCTGGTAGCTGAGATCCAAGGATCACCAATCAAAGCAAGCCCAGACAAGAAAGGCCATGAAACTCTTATCTCCAATAAAACCACGAGAAAACCAGAAGTGGTACAATGGCTCAAATGATACAGTGCTAGCCTTGAGCTGAAGAGTTCAGGGACAGCACCCAGACCCAGAGTTCAAGCCCCACAACAGACAGACAGCTAGACAGACAGGCAGATAGATAGATAGATAGATAGATAGATAGATAGATAGATAGATAGATAGATAGATAGATAGATAGATAGATAGATAGATAGATAGATAGTGCTTGCCAAGCATGCTCAACTGAGTTTTATTCCCAGCACAACAAAAAAACAAAGCAAACAAAAAGCAAAGCACTTATGGGTGCATATTTTTAAAAGATAAGAACCTGTAGCCTTTTTGGTCTAACAGTATGAAAATATAGAATTTTAGAAATTTAGGATATTTTGTTCTTGCCAATATATATAGTTTTCATATAACTAAAAATGTGACATTTTGTTTTCTGAACAAATGTCCTCCAATTGCATTCACTTTCCTGTAAATGACATGATTTCCTGTAAAGTATACATACATACAGTTCCAATACCATGTTTTTGTTACCATGGTTCTTTTTTTTTTTTTTTTTTGGTCAGTCATGGGAGGCCTTGGAGCTGTCCCTTCGCTCTTCAGCTCAAGACAAGCACTCTATGTCTTGAGCCACAGCACCACTTCCAGTTTTCAAGTGGTTTTATTGGTGATAAGAGTCTCACAGACTTTCCTGCCCAGGCTGGCTTTGAACCGTGATCCTCAGATCTCAGCCTTCTGAGTAGCTAGGTTTACAGGTGTGAGCCACCAGCGCCCGGCTTACCCTGTTTCTTCAAGATAATTTGAGGTTTGGTATTATGTTTGGTGTCTATGTTTGAATACTGTCTATAGTATCTTTTTTCTGTTGAGATATCGTTTAATTCCATTTTGGTCTGATAGAATATTTCAATTTTCTTATATTTTCTCAGACTTGCTATATATTCTAGAAAGTCTTATGAGCTGCCAAGAAGAATGTGTATTGTGTTGTAACATCTGTAGATGTCTGATCATTTCATTTGGTCTACACTGCCATTTAATCCTGCCATTCTAGGATTTCTTTACTGATGTTTTTATGTGGATAACCTATGTGAAATACTGAAGTCGCTCATTATTATTGTTATTATCTATAAAAGTTTGTAAGTTCAGAAGTATTTAATAAATCTGAGTGTGAGCTATTTGGTGCATATATATTAACAATCATAATTTTTTTTCATGGATGATTACCTTCATTAATATTGTCCAACCCGCAGGACTTCAAGGAGGGCAGTGAACCTAAGCTAGAAGGAATGAAGGGACAAGAGACACGAAGAATGACAGCAAGACAAGGATTCTGATCAAGCTGCCAATTTTTATTTTTCACACAGGGGTATTTATATGCTTAGAATAAGGAAGCCTTTTCTTTGGCCGTAGCAGCTGTAGGATGTTTGCTTAGGGCAGTGTGAAAAGGTGGTCCTTAGCAGCTACCTGGTGTTTGTTTAGGGCAGGATGAAAGGACTGGATTCTGTAAACAGCCTGGAGATGTTCCAGCGAGATAGTCAAGCTTAACATGCAGAGAGACTCCCTTTAGGGCTCCTGACAAATATGAAGCGACTTTGTTTCTTCAGACTAATTTTTAGCTTGCAATCTAGAGTATCAGATATAAATATGGCTAATGCTAAACACTTTTGAAGTCCATTTGCTTGGAAGGTATTTTTTCCCATTCTTTTACCCCAAGCCATGTGTTTCTTATAAGCAACAAAGAGTTAGATCTTGTTTTAGATATTGTTTTTTGATCTAAGTATCCATTATGTTTTTTGAGGGTTTTGTTTGTTCGATTTTTCAGTCATGGGGGTTGAACTCGCATCCTGGGCATTTTCTCTGAGCTCTTTTTGCTCAAGGCTAGTGCTCTACTACTTTGAGCTACCACTCCACTTCCAGGTTTCTAGTGGTTAATTGGTGGTAAGAGTCTCACAGACTTTCTTGCCCAGGCTTGCTTTGAACCACGATCCTCAGATCTCAGCCTCCTAAGTAACTAGGATTACAGATGTGAGCCACCAGAACCTGAGTAGTGTATGTCTTTTGACTAAAGAACTAAGATCTTTAACATTCAATGTCAATATTGAGAGAAGTATGCCATGTTTCCTGGCATTTTGTTTTTTTGTGATGTTTGCTTCTTCTGCGGGTAATTTTTCCCTAACTACCTTTTGTGGTGCTAGTTTAGAAGCCATAAATTCCAGTAGTTTTTGTTTATTGTGGAATGTTGTTATTTCTCAACCAATTTTTATGGATAGCTTCACTATGTAAAATAATCTGGGTTGACAGTTGTCTTTTGGGTCTGGAATAATGTCTTTCCAAGTCCTCCTAGCATTTAGTTATCTGTGTTGAGAAATCTGCTGTTTTTACAATGAGCTTGTGATAGTAAGTTACTTGTTTCCTCTCTTTTGACACTTTCGATATTCTGTATATTTAGGTAGCTTACTATACTGTATCTAGGAGCATTTCTTTTCTAATCTTGCCTGTTTGGAGTATGGTAGGCCTCCAGCACAAGGATGATACTCTATTTCTCAAACATTTTCTGCTCTTATTTTGTTGAATAGGTTTTCAAAGCCTTTAGTTTTTGTTTCTTCTTCCTCATCTATCCCTACATCTGTGGGTTTAATCTTTTGACTGTGTCTGAGAAGATTTGTATGTCTCTTGTACCTTCTAAGTACTTTTGCAATGCTTTGACTGATCTAATTTATCTGCTCCAGTCTTTTCCAATATGCCTTAGAATCCAGGGTATCTTTGCACTCTTGGAAGACCTTCTTTAACAATGGTAGTAGTAGGAAGCAAAAGTAATTTTGAAATACATCTTTTTGTTTGTTTGTGTTTTTTTGGTCAGGTCGTGGGGCCTGAACTCTGGGCCTGGACGCTGTCCCTCAGATCTTCAGCTCAAGGCTAGTGCTCTACCACTTGAGACACAGTACCACTTGTGGCTTTTTTCTTTTTTGCTTATGTGGTGCTGAGGAATCAAACCCAGGGCCTTATGCATGCAAGGCAAGTGCTCCACCACCAAGCCACCTTCCCAGTCCTTGAAATACATTTTGAAGGAGGACGAATACTTAAGTAGCACACAAAAGGCCCTGGATTGGATCCTCAACATCATAAAAAAATTTTTTTAAAGAATCTAAAGTAAGTAAGTATTCACAGAATTGCCAGATTTTATACACACTCAGCAAAGTCTATCAGTCAAAGGCCAGTCAATGAACCAAACCCTCCCTTTGATCCTACACAAATATACACATCAAGCAATGCTCTAGAATAATGTTAATAATGTTACAGCCCCAAACATTAAAACAAATAATATTCTTTTTTTTTTTTGGGGGGGGGGTCCGGTCATGGGCCTGAACTCTGGGCCTGAGCGCTGTCCCTTAGCTCTTCAGCTCAAGGCTAGCACTCTACCACTTGAGCCATAGTGCCACTTCTGGCTTTTTTTTTTTCTGGTTATGTGGTGCTAAGGAATCAAACTCAGGGCCTCATGCATGCAAGACAAGCGCTCTACCACTGAGCCACCTTCCCAGCCCCAAAATAACAATATTCTTACCACGAAGTTTTTCTTGGATCCTGTGGGCTTCAGCTAATTGCTCTTCAGCAGCTTGTCTTCCAAGGCCAGCTTCCTTTCTAGCAACAATCAGATCATATTCCAGACTTTGTTGTAATGCTTCTCCTTTTTCAACCTCAGATCGCAGCTTGGCAATCTGGCTCTCATAGCTTGACAACTAAAAACAAATTTGTGAGCTTAACAAATAACATTAAAACATGTTTCTAAGATAGTGAGATCCTGTACTTAAACATTTAAAATTCTTAGAAAAACTTGATTCCATACATTTGTAAGAATTCTCAAATTTGTATTTTCTGAAACACTAGAAATATTATTGTATCAAATGATATTCAGTAGTTTCTTGCTTTAGAGGGAGAAAAAAAAAACTCTTGAAGTTCATGCCTGTAATCCTAGCAACCCAGAGCTACTTTATGCAGAAGACAAAGGCTCAAAGCGAGCCCAGCAAAGTCCATGAGACTTCCCTTTCCAAAATAAGTAGCAAAAAGCTTGGCTAGAGGTAAGGCTCAAGTAGCAGAATACAAGTAAACGATCAAGCTTAGTGAAAAACACTTAAACTCTCATATGAATTGTTATACAAATAAAGAAAAACCATGCCTTTTAATGATAAGTAAGTACTTAAAGAACATGAAACATAAGTAATTAAAACTTATTTTCTCAGCCGGGCGCCGGTGGCTCACGCCTGTAATCCTAGCTACTCAGGAGGCTGAGATCTGAGGATCACTGTTCAAAGCCAGCCCAGGCAGGAAAGTCCATGAGACTCTTATCTCCAATAAACCACTAGAAAGCCAGAAGTGGTGCTGTGGCTCAAGCAGTAGAGTACTCACCTTGAGCTGAAGAGCGCAAGGACAGCGCCCAAGCACAGAGTTCAAGCTCCACAACCAACAACAAAAAAACCCAACAAACTTATTTTCTCTACTTCTATTCTATAAACATAATCACAAAGAAAACTGCATCAAAGTACAATTTTGTTTGTGTAGGTGGGGGGGGCGGTCATTGGGCTTGAACTCTGGGCCTGGGTGTTGTACCTCAGCACTTCAGCTGAAGGCTAGTGCTCTACCATTTGAGCCATAGCGCCACTTCCTGGTTTTCTGGTGGTTCATTGGAGGTAAGAGTCTCACAGACTTTCCTGCCTGGGCTGGATTTGAACCACAGCCCTCAGATCTCAGCCTCCTGAGTAGCTAGGATTACAGACAACACCTGGCTAAAAGTACAATTTATTAAACATTGTCTATATTATTTTTTGTTGATTATGACATCAGTGGCAAAACATATAGTAATAAAAGTGGCAACTCTTGGCAAAACATATAGTAATAAAAGTGACAACTCTTAGGGCTGGGAAGGTGGCTCAGTGGTAGAGTGCTTGCCTTGCATGCATGAGGCCCTGGGTTCGATTCCTCAGCACCACATAAGCAAAAAGAAAAAAGCTGGAAGTGGCACTATGGCTCAAGTGGTAGAATACTAGCCTTGAGCTGAAGAGCTGAGGGACAACGCCCAGGCCACGAGTTCAGGCCCCACTACTGGACCCAGAAAAAAAAAAGTGGTAACTCTGCAAAAATCATAACAAACTACTAATATATGATCCTCCATTAACAATTATGATAGAAATAGGTCAGAGAAAACTAGATGATTTAAAAGGTCCTTTTTCTAATTCTAAAATCATATGATTTAATCAATGATTCATATTAAATACTTATGTGGTAAGCACTGTGAAAGATACAAACCAAATGTTACAGAACTACTGAGTCAAGGAATTAAATGCTACAGAAGGTATATAGGTTCAATTTTATAAGAGTACCTCACAAAATCCAGTTAAACTGCTTACTATATCAGACTATGGTCTATATATCTATCAAATAAAGAAAAGACAAAAGGCTGTGTGAAAGTAGTTCATGCCTATAATCCTAGCTACTCAGGAAGCTGAGATCTATAGATCATGGTTTGAAGCCAGTCTAGGCAAGAAAGCCCAAAGTTTCTTACTTCCAATTAACTACCAAAAAAGCCAGTAGTGGGGTTGTGGCTCAAGTTGTAGACTACTAACCTTGAGTAAAATATCTCAGGGACAGTGCTTAACCCTAAGTTCAATCCGTAGGGTCAAAATCAAACAAGGAAAGAAAAGACAAAGGGACTTCTGAAAGACACATCAGAAATTACTACTAGCTGCTATTAATATGTATGTGGCAGTAACTACATTCTTTCTTCACAAATAAAGAACCAACGAGTGGGGCTGGGAAGGTGGCTCAGTGGTAGAGTGCTTGCTTTGCATGCATGAGGCCCTGGGTTTGATTTCTCAGCACCACATTAGCAGAAAAAGTTGGAATTGGGGCTGTGGCTCAAGTGGTAGAGCACTAGCCTTGAGCTAAGAGCTGAGGGACAGTGCCAGTTCAGGCCCCACAACCAACAAAAACAAACAAATAATGAGGTTTGGAGGTATGGATCAATGACAGAGCATAGTATACACAAGGTCCTGAGTTCAATCTTCACCACAAGGGCAAAAAAGTGGGGAAGGAGAAAGAAAAAAAACATATGACATAGTAATTTACAAATGTCCATTAGCATGTAAGAAGAGAAACAGCCAGGCCCCAGTGGCTCACACCTGTAATCCTAGCGCCCAGGGCCAGAGTTCAGGCCCCACGACCGGACCTCCCCCCAAAAAAACAAAGATCACTTTGTTCCTTGATTTTGTTTTATATTTATATATTTTCATGAAAACAATGTGTACAGTAGTGTGCCCAAATCTGCAGTATGTGGCTTGATGGACTTTTCCAATGTGCCTTGATCCCTTCTCCTTCCAGGTCTTTATCAATTTCAGTTTGTTTCCTTTTTTTCCCTAGTCTACCTTTTCAGTAGAGTCTTACTAGAATAATCCTTAATATAATAATCCTTTGGTATTTTAAGCTAGCAGTTCCCTTTAGGAAAATCTGTTTAACTCTTTTGTATATGCTTTGACTTTGAAACATATTGCAAGATTCTTGTCCCTGTGCTCTTTCTTGAGCTCAAGGCGAGCACTCTGCCGCTTGAGCTATAGCGCCACTTCCAGTTTTCTAGTGGTTTTATTGGAGATAAGAGTCTTACCGACTTTCCTGCCTGGGCTGGCTTTGAACCTCCATCCTCAGCCTCCTGAGTAGCTAGGATTACAGGCCACTGGCACCGGCACTAGTGGTAGTTTAAAAATAAGATTTTGTTATAATTAAATGAGTACATTTCTGTTTGGAACTTTGTCATCTCTTCCTATTAGCAGTACTTTTGAAAATAACTTAAAATATTTGCCTAACATGTAGTAAGCGTTTGAACAAACTCTTAAAGCTGTTTACTAGCAGAAAGAAGCATATGAACCAACATAATATATAAGGATGGAGGGGACAAGTAGAGAAATTAAGGTTCTTAGAACTATTGTATGATTTATTCTGTTATTGTCTGAAACCCTCATTATTATAGATTATGAGTCCAGATTTTCTATTCTGTAATGCTTACACAGATAGATACTAGGGTCAGCTCTTGTATTTGCAGTCAACTTGTTTTCTAATTAAAATGTTTTGTATTTGTACTCCTCCTCTCTGAGATTGGGACTCAGACCCTAGTAATCTGATACTTTTGTTCATTGGATTGGTGCTCTACCACCTGAACCACAACTCCAACCCCATGTTTTTGAAATTTCAAATAGAAATGTTATTTAACTCTTGGAACATACTAGTGTTTGGTGGCTTGAAAGATTGAAAAGTAATAAAGGAACAGGTAACCCCATGTGATTCAGCCATACAATTGAAGGATGTTTTCATTATACATTTCAGAGTGGGAAGTGTTGCTTTAAACTTTTGTTAATGTCAGCTTTTACATTACTCTGTTTATGCTTTCTAGAATGTCATTTAGAATTGTGAAGTAGATTGACATTCTTTTTTTTAATAAGTTTTTTATTGTGAAGATATCGTACAGAGGGGTTACAATCACATGAGCAAAGGTAATAAGTACATTTCTTATCAAGCATTGTTGCCTCCTCCTTTGTTTTCCCCCACCATCCCTTCCCTCCCAACTATACCACTACACCCCCCCTCCAAATTGTAAAGTTCGTTTTTCTTTTTTATTTGGGTCCGGTCATGGGGCCGGAACTCTGGGCCTGGGCACTGTCCCTCAGCTCTTCAGCTCAAGGCTAGCGCTCTACCACTTGAGCCACAGTGCCACTTCTGGCTTTTTTCTTTTTGCTTATGTGGTGCTGAGGAATCGAACCCAGGCCTCATGCATGCAAGGCAAGTGCTCTACCACTGAGCCACCTTCCTAGCCCTTAAAGTTTGTTTCTTGACATAGCATCTTGTACATGTCATTGTTGCAATGGGTCAGCCTGTATCCCTGTTTAAACAATTTATTTTTTCCCTTCTGCTTCCCAAATTATACCAACATCAAATACAGTGAAAACAGGTTATGCCGTGGGGTAGGGACATACAAAAAAACAAAAAAAAATCATGTGGTACCTAATAAATACGTTACAAACAATAGCAAGAAAGAAAAAAAACACTTGATTCCTTATCTTGGGGTTCATTTCACTTAATATCATCCTATTTGACCTTTTCTGCTAGTCTCAGATATATACTAGTTATAGCAAATAAGGGAAACCAATGGGATCTATGTTTCTTTGCACCTGGCTTACTTCACTTAATATAAGTTTGTTTGTTTGTTTTTTTGGGTCCAGTCGTGGGGCCTGAACTATGGATGGGACTGGGCGCTGTCCCTCGGCTCTTCAGCTTAAGGCTATCGCTCTTCCACTTGAGCCACAGCACCACTTCCAGCTTTTTTCTTATGTGGTGCTGAGGAATCAAACCCAGGGCCTCATGCATACAAGGCAAGCGCTCTACCCCTGAGCCACCTTCCCAACCCCTAATACAATTTTTTTCCAAGTCTTTCCATTTCCTAACAAATGGGGCAGTGTCATTCTTTCTGATAGAGACATAGAATTCCATTTTATATATAACACATTTTCTTGATCTATTCATCTACTGAGGGGCATCTGGGTTGGTTCCTTATCTTAGCTATGGTAAATAATGCTGCAATAATCATAGTTGGGCTGGTAGCTTTTGTATGGTCTTGTTTGTGATCATTTGAGTAAATGCCCAAAAGTGGGATTGCTGGGTCAAGTTTACACTCTCACCAACTATGCAGTAGGGTTCTCTTCTGTCCACATCCCCTCCAGCATCTGTTGTTATTAGAGGTCTTGATTATAGCCATTCTAAATGGGGTGAGGTGGTCTTTCAATGTTGTTTTGATTTGCATTTCTTCTATGGCTAGAGAGGTTGAGCATTTCTTCATGTAGATTTTGACATTCTTTATGTGAAATACTTGGAGTAAGATAAGTTTAAGAATTGAGAATTTGGGGATTTGAGGAAGTTAATGGTGGTACATATTCCATGTGTTTTGCTACTGCTAGCATGGCACATAACTTTCTGCAGAGAAATCATAGAAACATGACTGCGTAAAAGAAATGACTGAATTAGCTTTGGTTTTGCAACAAAGTGAGTTTGAAAAAGACACCTTTGTTTTATGGAACTTCTTAGGTTTCATAGTTGGGAATATGATTTGGAACCTGTAATATGTCCGATTTTATATCTTCAGCTCTCTTGAATATGTTATCAACTTATTTTGATGTGTTGAAGTGTATATGACTGAATGATGGTAATTTTTTTTAATGTTTCTTTTAGGTAGATGAAGTTCCTGATGGAGCTGTAAAACTACCTACAAACAAACTACCCATTTTCTTTTTTGGAACTCATGAGACATAAGTCCTGTTAGCTTTCAGATGCAAATTAGAAGTTTCAGGATTGTGCATAAAATGAAAAAGTAGAGATTAATTTAAAGAGGAATAGGAAAGAAATACAAAACTTTAAAATTATGTTTGAACTTTAGAATAAATTTTCAAGCTACCTCTTTGTGTTGAGGAAGCACTATGTATCTTTTACTTTTAGATAGTAAAGGCACTGTAGGTTTAATTTTGATTGTAAGTTTAATTTTCTTAATCAGGGAAAGAAGCAAAAGAATGGGGGAAAGTTTGTATGGGAAGTTTTTACAGGACATTCAATATTTCTGTTCAGTAAAATTACATGGACTGTTTCTCCCCCTATTCTGGGATTTGAATTCAGTGTCATGTACTTGGTAGGCAGGTGCTCTACCATTGAGTCATGCCTCTGGCCCAACTAAGTGATTTCTTCTTTCTTTATTTTTTTTTTCAGTCATGGGGCTTGAACTCTGGGCCTAAACGCTGTCCCTGCGCTCTTCAGCTCAAGGCTAGCACTCTACCGCTTAAGCCACAGTGCCACTTCTGGTTTTTTAGTGGTTTACTGGAGATAAGAGTCTCACAAAGTTTCCTGCCTGGGCTGGCTTTGAACCTCGATCCTCAGATCTCAGCGTCCTGAGTAGCTAGGATTACAGGCTTGAGCCACCAGTGCCTGGCCCAACTAAGTGATTTCCATAAGGATTATCTTATGTTATGCTTTAGGCCTTAGGCTATATTGTACGAGAAGATGAAATCTGGACAGTTCCTTTGAGTGTACTAGAGGCTTATGGGTAGTAGAGCCACTCTTATTTGTTCTACTGTTCCTAATGGATATGGGCACAAATTGATTTGGTGAGACAATTTTAATTTATCAAAAATTAGCTGAAAATTGAGCTGTTACTTTTATATGCATAAGATTTTCTGGGAGCTATCTAATGGGTTTCCAATGATTATATTCGTATATACCTATCATTTAATAGCCTTCTAAGTACTATATAATTTGACTGGTTTTGAACTTAAAATAATTTCTGTAGCTTAGGCTTGCTTATTTGGGATGAAGAGAAACAAAGCTTGGTATTCCTCTTCTAATTATAATTATATTCCTAGAAATGGCTACAATGACAATGTCTGATTTAATGCTTCTTAGCAACCAGCTTCCAGTTATTAATGTGTATATGTGGTACTGAGGTTTGAACTCAGTCTCATGCTTACTAATCAATTATCCTTCAGCCCTTTTAAATTCTGGTGGTTTTTGGAAAGGGAGTTGTATTTTTGCCTCAGGCTAGCCTTGGACTACAGTCCTACCTGCCCCTCCAGTAATTAGGATTATAATCCTGTACCATTATCCTAGCTCTCACATAATTTTTTCAACAGTTATGTTTCACTGTGATAATATACACAAAATGTATACCACTAAGTTGATTTTAATACATATTTCATTAGATTTTAGCAGTTTCTTGTATTCATGATCATTCCATTCTCTTCAGTTCTAAACAACCATTAATCTACACGGTTGAGTTACCATTTCTGGCCATTTCATGTTAGTGGTATTATAAAATACCACAAATTATTATTTTTTTGAAACTTAAAAAATTGTCTTTAGTTGTACAAAGGGATTTCAGTTCAACAAATTGATAAATTTATAAGTACAATGCATCTTTTTTGTGGGGGGCGGCCTGAACTCTGGGCCTGGGCGCTGTCCCTCAGCTCCTCAGCTCAAGGCTAGCGCTCTACCACTTGAGCCACAGTGCCACTTCTGTTTTTTTTTCCTTGGCTGCTGCTATTTGTGTTAAAAGGACCCAAAGTGCCCCAGCCACAGCCATTGTTAAAGCACAGAGGGACCTGTCTCTGTCCCCTGGTTGATACTACTTTGGGATGAGGATGTCCAAGCAGGTAAGGCAGACGCTGGGGAGGAGCAATCACTGGGGGCTCATGTAGCTCCCAGACCTGTGCACGCCCCCTACCAGGTGCAGGATCACAAAATAGTCACTGAATTAAAACACACCATGCCAAGGAAGGAAGCAGCCTAGGGGAGGAGGGTATCAGCTGTAAGCTGGTGTCTCGGCTACTCCTTCAACAGGCCTATTTCTTCTTCTAAAAGGCCCTAAGTGACTCTCCACTACACAGCCTATTACATCCAAATGCATGTATTCCGGGCCTTATCTCAGCCAGTCAGCTTCTTCTCTAAGAAGAGAGGGTTGGTTACTAATTGTTTCTCAAGTGGACCCCCTCTCCCATTTTCTGTGGCTCTCTGCCTAGCATAGATGGTCTAGTTTCTGTTTAGTTTATATTTGCTATTTTTTTATAACAAATATCTTCACCAGGATACAAGCTCTCTGAGGACAGGAACCTTGTTGGTCAGTCATTTCCCAGGTTCCAGTGCCCCAGTGGGTAGCACTGAGGAATGGCTCAGGGAACATGTGTGAACTGGGTGGATATGTGTAATGTCACTGTCTAGACGTGTGAGGCTTGCAGAGTGTTTCCAAAATCAGGAAGAACCATGGCTGTGCTCTGTCCTCTATGCTGCTGAGAACAGGGGCAAGTGTCAGGCTCAAGAAAGAAGACAAATGTGTGCACAGACACACACTGTGACACTCACACACACACAAAGACACACAGACAAACACACAGAGACACATAGACCCACATAGACACACAGACTCAGACAAACACAGACACATAGATCCACATAGACACACAGACTCAGACAAACAGACACACACAGATACACATAGATATACAAAGACAGACATATACATACACTGAGTCACACAGACATATATACAGATGTACACACACACACACACACACACACCACAGACATAGGGTAAAGGCCCCTGGGTGAGGTCATGGCAGACTCAGGCACTGGTTATGGCCCAGGTTTTACCCTCTTTTCTGAAGGGTGGGGGGAAGACTCTTACAACTCTCATGTGATTGTCTTAGGGTAAATGAATAATATTTTTATTTTACCCCCACTCTTGGGATAGCGACAGGAAAGTTGTTTAGCCTTTGCAAACTGATTTTTTTATCTTAAGTGCTGAAAAGTTAGTTTGCTCTTATAATAACATAAATAAACACTCTTGGAGCGAAAGCTCAGTTTTATTCTTCCCTCTTTAGCAAAGCATTAAAAACAAAATCACCTCCATTCTAAACACAGAAACCTAGAATTACAGGAAGGACATCTCATTTATTTAATAGTGGTAAGGAAAATACTTTATGGAACAAGGACCAAGGACCTTAGATAAGGGGACTAGAGCCACAGCTTCCTGCAGCTGTGCAATGAGTTACAGGCAGGGAGGGAGAGGTGGAGGCCTTGCTATTATGTGCACAGAAACACCTTTCAGTAATCCAGGAGCTCAGGGCTGCCCAGCATGCTTTGTATTAGAGTCTGGGGACACCATATTTCTTTGTATCCTTAGAGTTTCTGTTGCCTTCTGAAACTCTGATACCTCTGATACAACACAAATTGTGTGTGTGTGTGTGTGTGTGTGTGTGTGTGTGTGTGTGTGTGTGAAAGAGGAAGCACTTTAGTTCAAATGAGCACTTAATATTTGTAATTTGATCTAATTTTGATTAATTATATATGGGAAATACTGAAAGGGCCACAAAATATTTTATTATTACTATTTTTTAAAATAAAATATTTTTCTCCATTTCTTCTGTCCCACCTTCAATATTTTGTTGCTTTTTTTTCTTATGAGCAAGAATTATATCTTCTCAGATTCTCAAAAATTAATCTACTTTAAAATGTTGAGAACATCAGGCCTCCTGTCAGTAAGCAGACAGGGGAAGTTAGGGAGAAGAGCATTGTTTGAAAAAGAAAACTTAGTCATCCTGTCACCTGAATGCATATTTGTATACTGCTTAGATATTGCTGCTCCAAGTGATTCTGAACAGCTTTTCAAAGTGTGCGTTGGTATGTGGCATTTCAGAGGGAGATGAAGCTTAAGTCCACAAAAGGACACATATTAATTGGGGATTTTACTTTATTTTGGCAGAGAGTTTTTTTTAAAAAAAATCACCCGGGTGGATTTTAAGGTATAGACAACGTTCCAGATCTGGTTTTGGAAACCTGATTGAGAAAGTTCTTTCTCCCCAGCATTTAGGACAGCATGTTCTCTCTAAAGAAAGCTGTCTATTTTTCTTTTCTTTGATGGACCTTCAGTTTAGAACAGACACAAAGCTGGGAACACAACCCAAGGCAGAAAAAATTCACTCCTATGTACTGTTGGTCATGTTGACTGTAGGACACAACCTCAAAGGTTATGGATAGGTGGTGGGGCCTTGTCCCTGTGTGTGCATGTTTTCTGGACTTTGGCTGGAGCTGAATTCCTGACTTCTGAAAGGAGGGATGGGCCTGGGTTTCTAGCGGGAACAGCCAATGGGAAGGAAGTAATATTCATTAAGAGTGTCTCAGGCAGGCCACACCGCTAAGGCATGCTCTGAACACACCCTCCTGCACACTGTTCACCTGTATTTGAAATCCTTCCAGGATACTGGGGTTACTTTTTTTTTTCCAACCAGGAAGAATACATGATTGGATTCTTCTTTTTATCCCTTCCTTCCTTCCTTCCTCCCTCCTTTCCTTCCTTCCTTCCTTCCTTGCTTCCCTCCCTCCCTCCCTCACCCATCTCCCCCTCTCCCTCCTGCCCTCCTCTGGAGCTCTTCTTTCCAGCAGGAGCTTGAGAATAAGATTATTTTCCAATCAATTCAATAGCAGCCCATGTCAGTGTCCACATGAGCATCTGAGCCAAGAAGAGATTCATTTGCGACCTGGAAACTGAAGTCTGTTTAGGTCTGTAAATATGAATAAAGCCCATTCTCCTTAATGATGAAGGTAATCTCCAGTAATTTAATTGTCTTTCTTAACTAGTGGGGATAACCCATTTCTCCCCCCCCCCCCCTTACACAAAAACTGTGCCTCTCATAGAGTGATCTTTAAAAACACAAGGGAAATATGTCTTTTGGTTAATTGCATTTGAAAGAGCTTCCCTCCCCTTTTTTTTCTTTTCTTTTTTGTATGAGAGACTTCTTTCTCCACCACAAATTATGTGTTTTTCTAATAAATATTGTGGTGAGCTGCTGGGGCTCTTATGGGCTAACTGTGGAAGTGGTTGGTGTGTGTGGGACGCACTCCTGGCTTGGGTTAGCTTTGGTGAAAGTTACTGCTTTGGTTGCTGCTAGAGATGAAAGGCAGTTTCTTTCTGTTGCCATTGTTTGTGGAACTTTGGTGGACCTGCAGTGGATTGTGAGACGCCCCCTGCCAGCCCATCCCCTGTGAGCACAGAGCCGTTGTCTCTTTCCGTGTGTCATGTGCATTTTCCAAAACATTCAGCCTGCCTCTAAGAAAGAAGTACAGCTTCTTAAGATGGCCTAGGAGTGGAGTTGTTTTCTTTTCAATATGGTTTTGGAAAGAAATTATAGATGGAAGGTAGAAATCAAGATGTACAGAAGGACTTAAGTGTAAGCCAGGAATGCAAAGATTAGACTCACTGGTTTAGTTTGGGCAAATAACTTCACTTTGTATTATTTTCTTCTTTTGAGGAAAAAAAAAGTAGATCTGTGTTGAAAGCAGTGTCTGAGGAGACCAGCTTATAACACACAGCAATTGTAGAGGCAAGTTAGGTGACACCAAGAGCAAGTGTGTCTAGGCAGTCCCTTTAAAAATACCCCAACCCCGAGGTTATGAAACCACACAGCTTCTTTGAGGAACAACGCATCCAGGGCTAAAGCAGCCTAATTTTATTCAAGGATTTGAAGAGTATAAAGGGATTTGGTTCTTTAAAAAAAGGAAAAAAGAACAGCCTAGTGAGGATTATTGATCAGTGAGGGATTAAACATTTGCTGGAATACAAAGCATCAGGAATTATTAACATGGACATCACAGTGGCCGGCCATTCAGCACTTGGAAATGCAAACAGCCCAGTTGACCACTGATCCAATGGCAGCAGCCCGGAGCTCTTGATTCCCTGTGTGTCCACCTCTGTACCCCCTGCCCCTGGACAGGGATGAGGAGATGGGGTAGGGGTGAAAGGAAATTTACCTTGCTCTTTTAACTTCTGTCTGTGTCCCTCTGGAGCAGGCCAAGCAGAGACCAGAGAGGAAAAGCACTGAGGAGCCTAGGAGAGGTCCTGAGGTCCAGAGAGGATCAGGAGAGCTACCGGGAAGCCTCAACTACCACTTCCTCTTGTTGCCAGGGCTGTGGTCCTGTCTGCATGCCGGCCCACACCTGCCTCTGTGGTTCACAAGGAAAAGGCACTTGGCACTTGTACAGTTGGCCCCAGGGAGCGGTGCTGGGGCCATCCCGCCCTTTCTGGTTTTGTCTTTTCCTTCCTGTCAGGTGCCACTGGCTTTGAACCATGTAATTGCATCAATAAGCCATCTCTGGGATGGGCGGTGTGTCTCTGTGTGTGTGTGTGTGTGTGTGTGTGTGTGTGTGTGTGTGTTCTACTGGCAGCCTGGGCTCTGCCACCCTGCCTTCTGGAAGGCTTTGCAGGACTGAGGACATTGGTTTCGATCCTGAGGCTTATTTTTATCACCTCTGCATAAGGCTTAGCCTGTGAGGAGGGAAAGTGAGAGGGAGGGAAGAGGAAGTCTGACTTTGCACTTTCAAGAGCATGTGTGATTTTCCAGGATGTACATCATATACGTTGAAGCACATGTGTTGTGGGCTCCCTGGGGTTTGCCTGTTCTCAGTGCCGAGTGTTTGTGCACCCTGCATACATCCCACCTTTGGACTGGGGGAGGCAGTGGAAGATGTTGTATAAGAGGACCAGTGTCCTGACCCACGTGCTGGCTGGGTTAAAACAGGCGCACAGATACTTCAAGCTCCAGCCCACATCTCTACCTATCCCTGGGCAGGAAGAGCCTAGGGTCACCGTCTGCCTCTTGGAGACTCAGTTTCCCCATCCACTGTGAAGTTTTTGATAAAGGCCTTTATTTTGGGTGCCACGTTCTCATGCTAAGTCTCCTATTGCCTTCTGTTGTCAACTTGAGGAGCCTTTGAAACTTTGGGGGAGACATTCCCATCTTTTTCTTCCTTCTTCTTTTCCATACATTAGACTGTGTTGCTATTTTCAGGCCACAAGTGATGAGACTGAAATGTAAGTGTCTTGATGTGCCAGGTGGGGACATCAGGCCACCTGGCTCAAAAGCTGGAATTCTAGGCCATGTTAACTGTCTGAACCGCAGAGGTAGAGAGAGCACACACAGGGCCACACTCCCTGACCCGCGAATGTCACAGATGTGGCCTTGAGACCATGTCAGCCCTGGTCCAGAGGAGAAAGGACACACTTCACCCACAGCTCTTCTTAGGGAGCTGGGTTTGAGTTCCATCTGTAAAACTGCAAAGTGTTTCTGGGTTCGGAGCCACTCTTTCTCAGACGTCAAGTAAAGACACACAAAGTTGCAATGAGGGTTATGCAAGCCTGTATGCTGGGGTTTGGCTCAGAACAAGCCCTAAAATGAGCACACTTTGCTGATTTTTGCTGTTCAAAATTTTGGTGATCCTAGGGTTAAACTCAGTGCTTTACACTTGTTATACAGATGTTTTACCTCTAGGCTTCCTTTGCTTTCTGCCAATGTTGTATGACTGAGTCTGAATCCACCTCCTCTAAGTTCACTGGTGATGTTGGACTTATGGGCCCATGTCACCGCACTGTTTTCCTCCCCCCAGAAACAGTGTCTTGAGGACCTTTCTGCCTGGTCTGTCCCAGAACCTTGATCCTCCTAATGTCAGCCTGCTAAGTAGCTGAGATGATAGTACCAGCCACCAGCATGTAGCTGAGGATGTGTTGTCCCACTGTGATCCTACTGAGCCCAAACCTTAGACGCACCCAGTGGTTGTATTGGTGAGTTGACATCATCCGATGAGCAGCATATATGGCTTATTTATTGACAGTCCAGGTCCAAGCCCTGACTGGGCCCAAAGCCTTAGCCTCACTCTTGGTCCATGGAGATGGAAGACTATCCAGGCAGATGTGTCTAAAAACAGCAATGCTGTTGAGTTTGGTGTGTGTGGTTGTTTGGGGTGTGTGTGGGTGTTTGGGGTGTGTGTAGTTGTTTGGGATGTGTGTGGTTGTTTGGGATGTGTGTGGTTGTTTGGGATGTGTGGTTGTTTGGAGTGTGTGTAGTTGTTTGGGATGTGTGTGGTTGTTTGGGATGTTTATGGTTGTTTGGGGGGTGTGTGTTGGGGGGTGTGGTTGTTTGCGGAGGTGTGGTTTGGTTTCCTGCTCATCAGCCTTGGTGGGTGCCATCTTCTTCCCTCCCCATAGGATGCTCTCTGCTCACAGTGGTGTGACCTGTACCCCTCTGTATTCTCAGTTTGTGACCTGTATCTCCTCTCTGCTCTTGGTATGACTCTATCCCCTCTCTGCTCATGGTAGTGTGGCTTGCACCCCTTCTCTGTTTTTGGTGTGACCTGTACCCTCTCTGCTCTTGGTAGTGTAACCTGTATCCCCTCTCTGCTCTTGGTGTGACCTGTACCCCAAGACTAATTTAGACCATTGAGATTTAGAATGCAGTTGGAGGTGGGAAGGAGAGGGGACTGGAGAGGGAGGCTGGGAGAAGAGGTCCCGACCCACACCTGCTCGCTGCTCCTCAGGGCACCTCTGTGCAATCCACAGGGCTATTGTGAAGCCTGCTGGGCAGGATGGGAGCTCTATCCTGGCTGTCCAGGGTCCCGCGGAAGGAAAAGCAAGGGAGGAACGCGTTTGAAAATAACATCGTGACTGTTCATGGGGTAGAGTTATGCTTTCGCCAGCTTCATTTTTAATGAAAGGATGGAAATGTCCAGAGGCAGGGCGGTGACTAACGGAGTTGCATTGTCCTCTTCTGATTGGAGTTTCAACAGCAGGGCATCCAAGCTCACTCTCTGAGACTGCGTTCACATGGACATGCAATATGAAATGGAGTCCCTTCCACATTCACCTCTCTCTAGTCTGGAGCAGCAACTTAGTCTTCACCTGGTCTGATTTGAAGGGATGATTCTCCAGCGCCCTCTCCTTTTTTTATGTTGACAGTGGTGGTGGGGGGGGGGAACACAGATTTACATGACAAAGGACATAGATCACCTTTTTCACCTGGAAAGTACTTGTGTTTGTTTTCTGGGTAGATAAACTACATTTAAATGGCATGATGGATTAAATAAAGTGTTATCTTTATTTCCTTACCATTGTTAAGGACTAAGTACTTCTGGGTTTTCTTTTTCTTTTTTCTTTTTTACTATCTGGCTGCAAAAATGCCAGCTCATGTAGAAGTGTGGTTCAAGTGGTAAAATGCCAGCTTTGGAAGAAAAAGCTAAGGAAGAGTTTGAGGCCACCAGATTGAAATCTAGGCTTCCAGTCCCAGAGGCAGGCTGTGTGTCACAGCCCATTGGGGTCACCCGGCCCAGCACTGCGTAACAGACAGTGAAAGGGTCAGGACATGACTGCCATCATTTTTTTTTTTTTGCATGCTAGGCTTTGAACTCAGGGCCATGTCCTTGCTAAACAGAAGTTATACTATCTGAGCAATGCCTCCAGCCATTTTTGCTTTATTTATTTTTCAAATATGGCTTCCAGGCTGACCCATCAGCACCTCTCATGCATAGTTGGAACATTAATGTCAGCTGCCCATGGCACTCATCCCCTCCCCCCTCAACTCCTTGGAGTCCAGTTGGAGGCTCACTGCGGATACATCCTCATGGCTGCTGTAAATGGAAGGGACCCTGGTCATCAGCAAATGCCAGTATGAGGCCAAGCAAGGTCAGAACTGGTCAGGAATCAGGACTGGTAATGACCCCTGTGCTTAGGGGCAGGCATAGCTCCTGATGAGTGGGTGGAGGACTGGACTATGTAGCTTCAGTGTATCTGTTTTTGGGCAGTGTGACTGTCATAGACACATCTGGATCTTGTGAGGTTTTTGAGCTGTGAGGATGGAAGTCAGCTTGAGACTCAGAGCTGTGGATGGGTTGGCTGGTCTGTCCCGTGTGCCTGAGACACCTTAGCTTGCTTTGGCAACTAGGTAACAAGACTTTCTCAAGTAGAGAGCATATTAAACTCCACAAAGGCACAAGGCTTGACTTGTCCTGGCCACAATTAGTTCCTCCCATTGTCTCCAGACAGAGCAGCACCTCCACAAATAAGGGGTGGGAGGGGGGCATGGGGAACGAGAAGGAAGGGGTGGCATTGCTCTGGAAGCATTGTACTTGTAACCTGACTTCTGGAATTGTTACCCTGGGTGCAACCCCATCAAAATACTAATAAAAAGGGAAGTCATGTTTTCTTATTTGTTATGAACAAATAAGAAAAATAATTTTAAACAACCACACTTTATAACCCATAGATAATTAGTTCTAATTTTTTTTAAAGAAACAATCATTGTTGGAGAGTTTTCTTTGAAATACAGAAAATCTCCTTGGAAGCTTATCTGTGCATTAGACAACGGAGCCCCTGAGTTTGAGTTTGCAAAGACTTGGAAATGGAGACTTTCAGGATGATTGCACTCCTTTCTGGCAGTGTGTTTCCATACCCATGCATTCCCACAAAAATTTCCTCCAGTCATTTTTGGCCCTCTAATCTTTGTTACCTAGTTTAGAAAACAAAAGTTGGGGAAAGTCATGTGAATTGAAAGTTGTGCTTTTCTGTATATGGTTAAAGAAATCTTCCTTTGGGAACTACCTACATTTCTTTGCTGTTTTCGGCAAGTTCTCCTGGCTCTTGCTGCTCTCTTTCTTCCTTAGAGGATTCTCTAAGGACTAGCCATCATCCAGTTACTAAAATGCACCTCAATGGGGAAGGAAAATTAGTTGGCATAGCTGAATGTTTGAAAGGAAATAGGAGAAAAGACATCTCTGACATATAATGCCTTCAGTAGGCCTCCACACATTGAACCATCTCTGATGCGCTGTTGGAAATTCATAATGACAGTTGGGTTGGGAAGAAGGAGGCGTACTCCACAGTGGGCTTCTTTTCAGACCCATAGCTCCTTTCAAGGTGTTCTGAGCTAATCTTAGCAACTGGGGCTCCACACATTCACACACACACATACCCAGAGGAGAAGACTGCTTGAGGCAGCTTTGTTGCTTAGCATTTTGCTCCAAATAAGAGTCAAACCAGGCAATGCAGGCATAGATGCTGAGAAATCTAGAAGTCTATTTCATAGAACTTTAAGGACCAAGGCACCTGACTTCTCAGGACCATTGCTTGTTCAGTCCTCTGATAGGAGTGAGAAGTTCTTTCTGTCGCATTTTGAATTCTGAAAGAAGTGATGAGAATATTCATAGGGAATGGTGGAGATAGGAAGGTTCTGTAGTCCCTATCTTTTGGACACTTGGCAGTGTGGAAATCATTGAAATTGTTTTCCCCTTGTTTATTCAACTCTACCTATCGTTGGTTGATGGCTCAGATTATCTCCCTTCCCCTCCCCCACTCCCCAGTGTAGTAATGCATTTCAGGGTAATGCAGAATTTCAATTTGGGGTGTAGAGTGATATGGTTTGATCATGTGTCCCCACTCCCCAGTGTAGTAATGCATTTCAGGGTAATGCAGAATTTCAATTTGGAGTGTAGAGTGATATGGTTTGATCATGTGTTACAGAGTTGAAGTTCTGAGACCCCCACCCATGGAGTTAGGTACTTTGCACCATGTAGTCACTCTAAGAGCACCTGTGGATTCTTTCCTAGGCTCTCATACTTAGCCACGGACCATGAGCTTGAGCTCTGCCTCTGAGGGGCACCAGTTGAGTATCCGTTTTCACCGGGAACACATTTGTGTGGACAGGACCTTCTGTTTGGGGGGGGGGCATACTGTGGTGGCTGTGGCAAGACAGAGAAAATACCTACGTCTGTAAAGGTTTACCTAAGCTGAATCCACAGACTTCTATTCCCAGAACGGCCTCAACTGGTGATCCTCCAGATCTGAGTTCCCTGAGTACCCAGGATTATAGGAACCAGTCATGGATTCCTGGCATGATGCCTAAATGTTGCAGCGGATGCCAGGCGTTTGAGAAGTGGTGACTGCCTTACAGGGGGTTGCGAACTCCATAGGGACCACAAATGCCTTTGGGAGGGAAGAGGAGGAAAAACCCTAGGATGTCTTTTAATTTAGTATACTTACTGGAGATACCAGGAACCACTGGAAGTGCAGAAACTTAAGCTTTTGACCTTGTTTCTCTGGCCAGAGACTATTCATTGAATTTGCAGCCCCTTATTCTGCTGCGGATGTCAAATCAGAAGCCATCTACCCACCACAGGCAGCTTTATTAGATGTTCAAATTGGTTATGGAAGTGCCCTGCCCTGCACCGGCCTCTCTTTCCCGAACCCAGAGGATGTGTCCTTGCAGACACATCCTCATGGCTGCTTTGCCTGCTGTGATCTCCGCTCCTTTCCAAATGCTTGCCTCGGCAGCTTCCCCTCCATTGTGCCTGTGCCTCTCGGACTGGGTTCCCATGGTGGTTGGATATTGAGCTGCTTGCTAGAGGAGGACACAAGGGCTGTTGTGTGCAATGGCAGGCCTGAACTGGCCCGGAGGCAGGGCAGACGCTCTCCGAGGTGGGTGGGCCCTGGGTCACTGTGGTGAGCAGTGGTCACACTGGAACTTCTCTCTCTCAGAGAACAGCAGGTTATGTCTGACCAGATTGTCTTCTCTAGGGAATCTTGTTCTCAATCAACTCCTGGGGGATGCCTAGGGCTTGAGTCCATGCCAGGCTCCACTCCTGTCCAGAACTTTTCATTCCAGAAGTTTCAACCACTCAGCCAACCCCCCTGCCCTTTGCTGCATTCTCTTCTCTGATTCTGTGGCTTACACTCATCATTTTCTATGAACTGTGGGTTTCCCTTCTGGTTATCCTTGGTTCCTTCCCTTTAGTTTGATTGTGAAGCTTTTAATCAATAGGCGCCTACTTTGCTTCTAGAAACTTCTTTCCTTGTACCTCTCATTTGGGGGATACTTCACTATACTCCTTTTGGGGGATTCAAGAGTGTTTATGAATTGTTTCTTAAGTGGGCAAACTGCACATACTCTAGAGCAGTGTGTGTGTGTGTGTGTGTGTGTGTGTGTGTGTTGGTGTGTGTGTGTACGTGCACATATGTGCTTCAACACAACTTCAGAAGAGAGGTTCCTCTCCTGATTTCCTGATTCAGAGAATGAGGTACAGAAGATTCAACCCTGAATAGTGAACAGGGGAGGGCCAGGCGGCCTGAGCTCCAGACCTTGTTCTCTGTACATCGCCATCTTATGTGACAATGGTACAAGTCTCAGTGTCAGAGCAGCAAAAGTACTGAGTTGAAACATTCAACTAGGGAAATCTTTTACAGATTATGCCCTCATGAAACGGATCGATTTGGTGTGTGTTTGGAGTAACACATGTAGGAAGTTATTGTAGGAATGTATTAGATCAGTTCTCTTCTCCGTCCTGAGACTTTGGGATGGTTGCCGACTGGTTCACTTGCAGGAGTTTTCCTATTCATAGCTCATGAGCAAAATGAGGGTGAGAAAGTGCACAGAGGAAACTGATCATTGACAATGATTGGGCTCTTCTGCTCCCTCTATCTGATAGTGCCAGCGACTTCTTAACTGGCATGGACTGTTTGCTGTAAGAAGTTTCCTCTTTTCACACAAACTGGTAAACTGTCATACTGTGTCTTTTCAGGAGTATCCAAATGTAAGGCTGGATGACAGGTAGTTTGTTGACTCCTAGAAGATAATAGCTATTGTCTCCGAACAGATTTGTTTCAAAGATTCATTACCTGAGTTCTAGAGCCACTTGTGAGGTGAAAGATATCTATCAAGCTGGGAGGAAAGGCCACCATGTTGGGGGTAGCCTGCAGGGAGTAGACTCAGCCATTCTATTTGTATACCCTACATCTCTTTGTGGCTGTGAAGGACCAAAACTTTGAATGCCCTTTCACTATTTGCTTCAAAATGTCCCAGGCTTTTCATATCTTACTTGCTGAATGGCTTTGAATGGTCAATGCAATCTTAGGTATACCCATGGGAACTCAGATAAGCTATACAGGGAATTGTAGTTAATCAAAGACTTCAAACAATAGAACTTAAGAGGCAATGGTGTGTTTGTATATTTAGGTTTCACTCTGTAAAAAAAATAAAACCAAACTGAACAAAAACTGACCTCAGTGTTTAAGAGGAAAATCTGCTTTTAACAACTTCAACAAAGGTTGATCCCTCCCATCTTAAAAAGCCCTGTCAAACTAACTTCTTAATGATTTATTAACCAATAAGGAAATAATATGAGGATTACAATTCCTTTGAATTGTATAAACCTGTATAAAAGATAGATAAAAACAACAGTCCAAGATAAATGAATGTTGAACTGATCTATTGAACTCTTCTAAAACACTCAGGTAGAAAAGAAGGCTAGATCCAGGCTACCTACTTAAAAAATAAAAAGACCAGAGCTTTCTAGAATTTAGCTTGAATGAGCACAAGGTTAAGCTTAATTTCCAGCTCTTGTTGGTTCCAGTTGAGGATGTGGATGGTATGCTTTAGTTCCAGGAGGAAGGTCAATCAGCTAAATATGTCAGAATCCTTGGAGCAGAGGGAGAGCTGTGTGGACAGGCCTTGGGTTTGACCTCAGAGCCTCATCCTGGGTAAGCTGGCCACCACCACTTGGCCGGTGCTCATCAGAGCCTTATCTTTTGTGTTTTGAATCTGCTTTTTGTCTCGTCATGGTCTGATGAATATTTGCTAAGTTCTTGTTACTGCTGGTACCAGGTGCAGGCCATGGCCACTATGGTAAAGAAGACACATGCTTTCTGCCCTTCAATGGTAAGATCTGGATGAGAAAAACCACTTATTCATCATGTATCGCTACACATGCTTGTAATCCAAGCTACTTAGCAGGGGAAGGTAGGAGGATTAGGATCTGCTGTCAGCCTGGGCAAAAGAAGAGACCTTATCTAATAAAAGAAACTAAAAGCAAAAGGAATTGGGGGTGTGGCTCAAGTGATAGAGGTCTTACCCAGCAAACATGAGACTCTGAATTCAATCTCCTACACTGCAAGAGAAGTAGAAGAAGGAGGAGGAGGAAGAGGAGGAAGGAAAGGAGAAGAAGAAGATGGAGGAGGAGGAGAAGCAGCAACAGAAGGAGGAGGAAGAGGAGAAAGGGAGGAGGAAGAAGAGATGGAAAAGGAGGGAGAAGAGGAGGAAAGGAAGAGGAGTATGAGAAGAAGAGGAAGAAGTAGAAAGGAGAGGAAGCAGAAGAGGAAGAGGAAGAGAAAAGATGAGTGAGTTATTTCCAGATACAGAGAAGGCAGTTTGGGAACGGGAATATTCGGTTAGCTCACAAATGGATTTACTGTTACAATAAACACACAATAACTTGAAAGCATCAGAAGTAATAAATACATGAGATACCCGTTATCCACTGAACCTCACAGCTCACAGCAGCAACTGTCCACCTTTGTGGTCATGTGGCTGACTCGGGGCTTCTAACTGTGGCCCACTGCCCGAGTTTTGAGAGCAAAGCCTCTTGCATAGTCCTGGCCTGGGAAAAGATCCACATGCAAAGTTCTAAGTGGAACGAGCAGGATCATCCATCTAGAGAAGGACTGGTGTTCTGTCCACTGTATCCTGTCTTCCCTTCAGAGTAGAGGACGGATATCCTTCTGCACTGTGGTCACAGTTGGGAGGGATTGCTTTGTGGGGAGTGGAGGCGTGGTGTAACAATGCCTTGTGTATGAAGACGGCAAGCTATTTTCTCTTCTGGACTCTGTGATCTGTATCATGGTTTGATTGGCTTGAAGCCAGTCTCAAGCTAAATTCCTACCCTACCCCACCTCCCCTTGGAATACAGAGGTCATTACGTGGTAGCCAGTGTGTATTTCTGTATTAACTCCATTCCTGTCTCCATTGTATGCTGCTATCCATATCTTTCTACTTTCCCGTTCTCTCCTACACCTAGTTTATAAGAGCAGTTCTGGAATACAGCAAGTTATAAATAATTAAAATATAATTAAATTGCCTGGGCCTAGGGTAGAATTTGAGAGCTTTGTTTTGCTCTTCTCTGCTGCCGAGGAGCGAGCCGTCCTATTGCTCTCCTGCCTTCCACTCACTTGGCCTTCCCTTATACCTCAGCGGTTTTTGCTGCTGGGTTTGCCATCCAGGCTGGCTTGTGCAGAGCATACAGGACAGGCTTGGTTTAGGTTCTCCCCGAATCTTTGTCAGTAACCTTGGTATAAGGAGCCTGAGTGTCTTTTCCCCTGAACTCATACTTGAATCACTCCGCAGGTTTGTCTAGCCTTTCTTGTCTTCATAAATTGTAATAGCTTCTTTTGTCTTAGACACAGAGGTACAAGGAAGAGTTAAGAGCTGTGGAATGCTGGGTGCTTGCTCCCCAAATCCCTGTAGTCTGGAGCAAAAAAATAAGATTAAATTTTGCAAATCTCTTTACAAGTCCGGTTGAAAATAAGAACCTCCTTACCTTTCTTAGAGTGATAGATCTGTCTGATAGTGACCCTGAATTTGTAGCCAAAGGTGACTTTTAGAAACCTTGAGTGGTATTGAGCTCTGTCACTGACTGGTAACTCCAGGCTAATGACTTTGTTGTATGGTTTCCTTGTTCTCAGTGGAGTGTTAGCTCCTCCCCGTCCAGGGGATAAAAGGTGAATTGTTTGGTGTAATATCTAATGATCAATATATATAACTTACTACCATTAGCCTAACTTTTGCTTATTTGTTTCATTAGTTAGTTGGTCTATCTTCTGTAAAGATTATTTATAGCAATTAAGGTAATTACTATATCCACCATAGAGGAACCATATGAATACAGACTTAACATCTTATTTTTTTTTCTGTAAACTTGCCTTTTATAAGTGCTCACTCCTTCCTTTCTTCCCTTCCCTCCCTACTTTTTCTTCCCTTTTTTTGTGCTTGAGCTGAGTCTTGAACTTATGGCCTCTTGCTTGTTTGGCTCTTTTGTTTATGGATGATGCTCAGTCCCTTGAGTCTCACTGACTTTATCGGTCAAGGATTTTGAACGGGACCCTTAGATCTCATGAGTTGTCAGGAGTATAGGGGTGAGATAACAGTGCCTGGCAACTCTTTGCTTTTACTTTTAAAAGCAATGTATTCTTTTATTTATTATCTTTAAGGAGTTATACAAAGGAGTTGCTATCTAACACAGCAGTTTACGAATACAATATATCTTCATCAATATCACCCCTTTCAACTGCTGTTTTGATTCCTCTTTACTTCCTTTCCCTTAACACTTCTCATGACCAATTACTGCATATTCACTTCTGTGGATTTACTGCACACACATGTGTATGTATGTGCATGCATGTGTGTGTCTGTGTTTGGTGTGCACACTCAGTTCCCACCACAGTCTTTCTTGAACATCGCTTGGCATGTCGTAGCCATGCAAATCTATATTCAATCAGTGAATAGTCTTCAAACACCACCACAGTTTCATTAATGCAGCTTTGGATGATACTTGAAGCAGAACGGGCACTCGTTTAACTGAGGACAGAAGCTCTTCTACGGGAAGTGGGTGCTTGAAAGACCCAGGGAAGACATGGGCTGCATCACTCTTTAAAGGGGCTGCTTGCTCAGGATTTTGTCACGAATTACCACTAGTCTTTTTGTCACCCGATTGTGGATTGCCCACTGAGAGCTAGGGAGAAACCAAATAGGAAACCTCGCAGGTGCCTTCAGAATGCTGTCCCTTTCATTTTCTGCACAGGGACAACATTTTGGCAGGATCAATACATGTGAGTATCTTAGAATCCGCATATGTCAACATTTTTCATAAGCAGACTCTGATCCACTGACCCATCTGGGATTAAGAAAGCTGACCATTGTGTGTAAGCACATAGCTAACAATAATACCCTATGTCCTGATGCATAGAGGAATTCTAAGATGAAGTTGACTCAACACAGGTTCACGCTGCATACACTATGTGTGGAAATTCTGCAAATCAAGGCTGGGGCACCAAGACAAAGCCCATAGAGCTACTTACCCCTGAGGGTGAACAGGAAGCTGACATCCAGGGACAGAGACAATCAAACCACTTTTTTTTCAGAGCTGAGGACCTTACTGTTAGGCAAGTGCACTTCAACTGAGCTAAATCCCCACCCCCCACTGCCTCTTGTCTCTATATTTCCTCAATATTTTCCTGACACTTTCACAGAATGTCTTTTTATTTTTAAAAAAAATCTTAACTGAGGATCATTTCCTTGAGTATGCACAAGTAAGGGAGAATGTTCTTATGTTCTGTATACTTCTGGAATTCTAAATGAATGCATGCTTCCCTGCTGTACTCTGAATGTGCACTCCGCTTTCTCATCCATTATTTCACTGAGGGTCTGCAGTTTCATTGTGAGTCAAAAGTCACCAATTCCTAAACTGAGAAAGCAAAGCAGAGCGGTTAAGTTTTGCCCTAGGTCATTAGTGTACAAGTTCAGTAAAGGGAAACTATATTCACTTTTTTTTTTCGTTGTGGGGCCTGAACTCTGAGCCTGGGTACTGTCCCTCAGCTCTTCAGCTCAAGACTAACGCTGTACCACTTGAGCCACTTCTGGTTTTTTATGCTTATGTAGTACTGAGGAATCGAACCCACGGCCTCATTCATGCAAGGCAAGCACTCTACCACTGAGCTACCTTCCCAGCTTTACATTCACTTTTTATCAATTAAATCCTATGAGTTCTTTTCCTGCCCTTTTTTTCTAACTACATCCTAATTCCTCAGATGTAGAGGCTCTACTCTCACAGTAATATTATAGCATCCTCTTCAAGAAAGCATATTAGCAGCAGCCATTAAATACTCAGAAAATATGGTCTACCCTACATTGACTCCTACTGGTAACTCCTATATGAGATGAGTTCCTGGGCAGGTTTTGGACTTTAAGCTACAAGTTAGTTCTGCTATGGCAAAGGGGCCACAGGCAGGACCAAGAAGCAATGCTGCTGTGCAGACTGTGGGGAGCCTGTATGTGCTGAAGGTCAGATGCTGAGCCAGGCAGGAACAAGATGAGGGGTAAGCACATCGCCAGGCATTTGCTTTGCCTGTCTGCTTGTGCTCAGGACATCAATGAAGAAATAGATTCCTTTGTGCAACATATGTTTTAGATTATAGCCTGAAAGTTGTCTATGTGGCACTGTCGCGACCGCCTCGACCAGCAAGGAAGACACGACACCGCTCTTCTCTCTGCAGTTTATTCAGGACCTTTGAGTAATCTTCTGACCCCAACCCCGGGGAAAATTCCCCACAGCCTTAAGTACCCGCTGGGTAGCCAACCCTGATACGCCACGTGGGATCCACCAGAAGCAAGCCAGATTCTTTGCCTTAGCCATATAAGGAGTTGTTTACCACAGAGAGCACTTGCCATCGGGAAGGCGGAGGGCAGAAGCTGGCGCCATCTTCCAGGTGTGGCCTCTCGCAGCTCTCTACAGTTCCTCCTTTTTTGTTTAAAGAACACAGATGAGAACAGAGGTCTGATCCCTGTTGTGCAATGCAAGGACTGCATACAAGCCTTCTCCCAGAGGGCGCCTTCTCTAGGGTTGACTCAGCCTGTCCATTGATTCGTTTTTCACAAGTACGGGAAAAGGCGAATCGAACCCGTGTGCAATCAAACATGCTCTCCTCGAGGGCAAAACTCATGCCTCTCGACTGCAGTACTTTGTCTTTGCAATCTGTGTTCATTGTTTTAGGGTGGCAAGCCACGCTTGGGGGGACTGACCTGCTCCAATGGCTGTAAAGGCTTGGATAATCATGGCTGCACTGCGACGCTGAGAACCTCTAATTTGGCAAATGCACCACAGACATACCAAGGAGGCTAATAACAAGAGGCCTGTCAGGGCTCCCAAACCCGCCCACTCCTTAAGATGATTCATAGCAGCGGAGATCCATGAAGATAACCCCTCCGCCAATCCGGCATCCACTCGGGTCGAGTTCACCATGACGATGGCAACCCTGAGCTGTTCCATCAGGCTGTCGAACTCCCCAGTTCAATTACCTAAAAGATAACTAGAGAACTGTTTAGACAAATTTGCAGCGTTTTTTGAATAGGTTTTTTCCTGGGCCTGAACTCTGGGCCTGGGCGCTGTCCCTCAGCTCTTCAGCTCAAGGCCAGCGCTCTACCACTTGAGCTACAGCGCCACTTCCAACTTTTTTTTTTTTGGTCATGGGCCCAGTCGTGGGGCCTGAACTCTGGGTCTGGGCACTGTCCCTCAGCTCTTCAGCTCAAGGTTAGCACTCTACCACTTGAGCCACAGTGCCACTTCCAGTTTTTTTCTGCTTGTGTGGTGCTGGGGAATCGAACCCAGGGCCTCATGCATGCAAGGCAAGCACTCTACCACTGAGCCACCTTCCCAGCCCCTTCCAAGCAGCATATTTCTGTCCCAAGCTGGGTTTCCCGCAGCCTGATTGGCCACAGCCTCTTCACTAGCAAATTCAATCAAAAAGGCCTTCCAATCTAAATACTGACCTGGGCTCAAACAAGCTCGTGCGAGCCCACTCCAATCACCGGGTGTCATGCAGTGTCTGTTTAGGGCCTCCACCTGGGCTACAGTAAAGGAGGCCGTGATTCCGTATGTCCGCACATACTCAGCTAAAGATTTTATAACCTTAAAATCTAAGGGTTCATGATACCGCTGTCCTTGTGGATCCTGAAATATTGGACAGGCTAGATGTAACTCGGTTCTGACCGCTTTCCACACGTCTGGGCTGAAAGAACAGCCGGGGCTGCCACTTTCGGGGTCCTCCGCATAAAGCGGAGGGGCCGAAGGTGTGGAGCGGTGCACGGAGGGCGTGCATTCGTCTTTATCTGGGTCCTCTCTCTCCTTCCCTTTCCTCCTCTTTCTTATCTTTGTTTTTTCTATTTGTTCTATGAGTGATTGTAGTTCCTCTGAGTCTGTAGACTCAGAGGTCTCTAGTTCGGCAAGATCGGAGTATAACCCCCCCCCCCCCCCCCCCCCGCTCTCCTCCTTTTCGCTGTCCGCCCTTTCCGATCTTTCTTCCTGCAGCATTTCTAGGGCGGCCTGACCATTCTCTAACGCCTCACTGCAACGATGGTCCTCGAGACAGCCTCTTATCAGTTTCCATATTGGTCTCACTCTGCTCTTACGCGTTCCTTGTTCAGAGGCAAAATCTAGGTCCCTCCCTAGTTTCTCTCAAGAGGCCACCATGAGGCTTCTGGAGTCAGCGAACCACGGGGCAACTATGTCACATTCATTCAGAAATCTCTCTAAAGTACTCTTTTTTATTTTTAACTTTTTTGAGTGCAGTAGCTCATTGAGAGCCAAAAAAATTGGGTGCGAAGAAGAAGCGCCCATGTTTTAAAAATCTTAACCTGGTAAACAATCTTTTACTTTCACTTTTGGCTACTCTATCCAGTAGCCCCGGGTTCTCGCTCTCTCCTTATCTACAGAGAAGAGCAAAAATCCCCCCGCTCTTGTCGCGGATTCCCCTTTTACCTGGTGACTTACCCCCGCTCTTGTCGTGGATCCCCCTTTTACCTGGGGACTTACCGGTGCACCACCCTGACCGCAGAGAGTTCTGAGTCCTCATTGGGGTTATGGCTGAGTCCCCGTACGGGCCACCACGTGTCGCTACCGCCTCGACCACCAAGGAAGACGCAACACCGAACTCTTCTCTCTGCAGTTTATTCAGGACCTTTGAGTAATCTTCTGACCCCAACCCCGGGGAAAATTCCCCACAGCCTTAAGTACCCGCTGGGTAGCCAACCCTGATACGCCACGTGGGAACCACCAATAGGTTCAGGTACGCGGAAGCAAGCCAGATTCTTTGCCTTAGCCATATAAGGAGTTGTTTATCACAGAGAGCACTCGCCATCGGGAAGGTGGAGGGTGGAAGCCGGCGCCATCTTCCAGGTGCGGCCTCTCACAGCTCTCTACATGGCACCACAAAGATCTTGGCTGGCATAGCTAATTTGAGCGTAGGCTCATGCAAAGAGTAAGAAATTTGAACTAAAGAAGACATCTAAAAGAAATGGGCTTCAGTTATTTTCACAAAACTTATATTGGAAACATAAAAGGACAAGGGCTCTAGGAAAGTTTCTGGTGTATCGCCGGTGGAGCCCAGCTATTTGGGAGGAGATAATGGGAGGGTCCCGGTCCATAGATCAGTTGGATAAAACTATGAGAACTTACCTGAAAAAGCCAAATTAAAGCTGGGTGCTGTGGCTCACACCTGTAATCTTAGCTATTCAGGAGGCTGAGATCTGAGGATCGCGGTTCAAAGCCAGCCCAGGCAGGAAAATGCATGAGACTCTTATCTCTTATTTTCCAGAAAACCAGAAGTGGTGCTGTGCCTCAAGAGGTAGAGCTCTAGTCTCAAGCTGAAGAGCTGAGGGACAGAACCCAGGCCCAGAGTTCAGGCCTCACAACTGACAAAAAAAAAAAACCCTTCAAATTAAAAGCAAAAGAATTGGTGGTGTCACTCAAGTGTCAGGACATTTCTCAGCAAGCTCAAGTCCTTGATTCTTCTAAAAAGGGGTGAGGAGCCTTTGTCCTTGAGTAGCAAATAACTGTGGTGTCATTGCATGGAAAAGCCAGGGAACCCTGGGGGGAGATGTGGTTTCTCTGAACGCTGTTTGCCCAGGCAGAGCCCTCTGCTCCTAGTCTGTTAGTATTCAGAATGAACAAATCATTGCTGTTGGAAGAGTTCATGCAGTTCTTCTGGAATGTAAAACAATTGAGAATGCCTGGAGGGAGGCATCCTGAGCCTGCGGTGTGCACCCAGAGCACCTGGAGCTGCCACCCCCACCCTGCGTCAGAGGGGCCACCTGGGCTGGGTTTACAGGCGGATGGCTCCAGCATGGTCCCAGCTCTGTGGCATGGCAGCACAGACTTCTAAACCATTAAGGAGGAGAAACTGAACTCAGCACACCAACTCCCATTATAGCGCACACCTAAGGGAAAGAAACTCCTACTTATTCTGTGTTTTTCTTTTTCTTTGGTGGACTTTTGACCTAAGGGTTTAGCTTCACATTCTGGGCATTAAAATGAGCCATACACCTCTGGGTATCCAAGGACATTGTTTCCTTTGATCATCATGACAACCTTCTGCAGGGCAACCCCGTGAACACGGCCATCTTCCAAAAAAGAGAGGATGGGACTGGTGCAGGGGCGCAGGCCTGGTCCTGCTGCCTACACTCCCTAGGTTGCCTCTAACACAGGCTAACATGTACGTGAATTCTGCACACACCTCAGGGCTGTGTACAGTCCAGAGGTGTTCTCTGTTTGCATTGTTACAATGAGCCTAGGGGGTGAATTCCATTTCAATGCCACTTTACAGGCTGGGCACGGAGGCTCCAATAAGTACTGAAAGCTATTGAAGAGCACAGAGCAAGTTATTGGCCTTGCTAGGTTCAAGATGTGATCAGCTGGGGCTGGGAAGGTGGCTCAGTAGTAGAGTGCTTGCCTTGCATGCATGAGGCCCTGGGTTTGATTGCCCAGCACCACATAAGAAAAAAGAAAAAAGCTGGAAGTGGCGCTGTGGCTCAAGTGGTAGAGCGCTAGCCTTGAGCTGAAGAGCTGAGGGACAGTGCCCAGGCCCAGAGTTCAGGCCCCACGACCGGACCCCCCCCCCAAAAAAAAGATGTGATCAGCTTGCAATAGGGGCCACCTTCCCAGCCACTCCACATTGTGGGGTTCCTCCCCAGTCCAGTCCAGTCGATATCCTGATTCAAAGTGTGGTGTGGGCTGCAGTGGAAGGCTGCATGGCACATGGATGCCTTGTGGGAAGTGGTGGTTGGTGCTGTGTTGTTCTGTCATTGGATAGGGGGAAGTGTTCTTGCCTTGACCGTGTTGTTTGGTCCAATTGGCCTGCTTTCCACACCCACCCTTCCCCATTTCTGGTAAGTGGGGGGCTTGAGTTGTCACTCTTCCTACCTGGTGTCTGCACTGCCAAGGAGGTGATGAATGGAGACAAGTGTCCTCAGTGTAGCTCAGTCCAAATTCTACCTTTGTGCCCATGAACAAGGGGGTGGCAGGGCTGCTTATGATAAGCTAACTTGTATAGTATTATGGAAATGTAAACCCCAGTTGAATTTCTGCAAACAAAATGCCCAGGTGCATCTGTGGGCTTTGACCACGACCCTGGCTGAACATCCGTGCACTGGCCACTTGTCCCTGCACGCACAGCATTGCCCGTCTGCCCCCAAGCAATCCACCTTTCTCTCTTGGAAGTGCTTTGATTCTCATTTCACCGGCTCATTGAAGGTGAGCCCCAGCTTTCTCTGGGCATGTCACACTTGAATTTGTAGGTGCTCTTGTCAGCCTGACCTCCCACCTGCGGATTTTGATTTGATTAACCCCTTTGACTCCTAGCTTTCCTGGTTGTCTCAAGGTGGGATCTTATGCCCCAACCACAACCCTTTCAAATTCAATTTCAGCCCCTTTGCCAGTGTGGCCAACCCTGAGACCCAGCAAGTCTACACATCTGTCTTAGCATACCCAAAGCCAGCAAAGAACCTGCACAATCATTAGACAGCTGGGTAGGTCTGTCTTTCAGCCCACGTGGAGATGAACTAGAAAATGCCTTCAAGCTTCCGTTTGTTACAGAAAATTTAAACCCGAGCACTAGATGGAACATGTGGCCCTTGGGAGGGTTGGATGCAGCCACATGTTATGGTAGTGAAATGATAAACAGGTGGGGATGATGCTAGGAAAATGACCACTCCGAGAGAGTGATAATTCCCAAATGAATGAATGAACTCACATGGCTGCCTTTGGTGGCTTGGCTCTGTAGACTCTCTCTTCTTCCCACAGTCCATTCACAGGCCATGTGGCATAATTCATCAGCACTCTGTACTGAAGTTCAGTTTGATGAGGATCTAAGGAACTTGAGAGGGAGATGAGAGTGACCAGTCACTCAGGCATGTATGCCCAGTTTGGGTGTCCATTGTCTGGACTTGACATTGGCCCCGTTGCATGCTGGCTTTGTGATCCTAGACAACTCACCTGACCTCTCAGGGCGTCCATCTCTTCATCTACAAAAACAGTGATGGTGACAGCGGCGCCTACCGCAGAGGGGTGCTGTGAAGACTGAGGGGTTGTGAGACACAAAACTTCGCATGGCACATATTACCTGGCAAGGTGCACACAGCCTGTGAGTGGGAGCTGCGCTTCTTCTCGCCCCGAGAGCATGGCAGACATCCTCTCCACATCACCAGCGGATTTAATAGGTTGTCAGTTTCTAAAAGCCTCCCCGTGTTTTCTATGAACCACGCATAGGTAATGAACTTGATGTCTTCATAAAGCATGGTATTTTGTGGTGATTATTTTAAGCTCTCTCATGCATTGTCTCATTTCATTAGTTAATGATCATTATGACACAACAATAAAAAGAGTCCTTTAAAAATGCTTCTGGTGGTACAGATGTCAAACACCAATTACCATAAATGTGATGGCAAGAGTAGCATTGTTTTTCTCAGGTGATGCTGTGCAATCATTTTCATTGAATGATTTAACTTTTTTCACTGTAGAAAAATTCCTTTTCTCTACATCCCACCTGCCCTGCTCTTGGTGGCTGTGTCATGGAGGGACACGTGCTTACGAAGTGGACACTTAGCTCCCCACCCCTGGTGGAGGCCAGGGCCTCCACAGCACATGGCACATTCTCGATTTCTTCTTATAGTTCCATGGCAGAACTTAAGTCCTCATGTTTTGTCCAGTCTAAGTGTTGTTGGGATTCATGGGAAGGCATGTTGATGTGACTGTCCATGGCCTGTCTGTCCCAGGGCCCATGGATATTTATTTCCTGTGTGGATCTGAGAAATGTGATTTGTCATGGGCCATAGCCTTTATGTCTTCTACAAATGCTGTGATCAGATCTAAGTGGAATTTAGGATTGAATGCAGAACATCGTGGTCACTGCTCGAGCCTTGGTGCGCTCAGCCTTTGAAACATTGCTGCCTGTGTATGGCAATAGTGATGCTACCCTTTGGTTGTATACTGCTGGACTGATCATTGTGTTCTATATTTCATTTAAGCAGCATGGTTTGGTTACCTTTTTTTTAAATTGCTGGTTTATATGTGGAAATCTAAGAATTGGAAGGGGAAAGGGCTAGCCATTACATGATACTTTTATATGCATTCTCTGTAGCTTTTGAGGTAAGCATATTCCTTCCTTACTAGTAAAATACTCAAGGTTCCTCAAGAGTGTGGTGGTACATGTGTGTAATCTCAGCAATCTAGGAGGCAGAAGCAGGAAATGGTGAGCTTGAGGCTAGCTTAGGTAAGCTTAGGGAAGACCTTATGTCAAACAAGTGGTAGAGTGCTTGCTTAGTATGTTCAAGGCCTTGGGTTAAATCTCCAGCCTAGACAAGCTATCAATTGATTAATGAACAATTCAATCAAATCTGAATTTCGAAGGTGCTAATTAATGTTTGGTGCTGGTGGCTCACACTTATAATCCTAGTTACTCAGGAGGCTGAGATATAAGGATCACAGTTTGAAGCCAGCTCTGGTAGGAAAGTCTATGAGACTCTTATCCAGATTCCAGAAGTAGAGCTATGGCTCAAGTGGTAGAGCACCAGCCTAAAAGAGATCAGGGACAGTGCCCAGGCCCTGACTTCAAGCCCCAGACCCAGCGAAAAGAAAGTGCTAATTTAGTGTATGATTGAATTGATATTTAAACACTGGTACATTGGGCAATATAACCAATATTCATTCTGTTATCTAGTGGTGGGCCAAACTGTATTATCGAATCAATGTAGTAGAAAGATTTTACTTCTCAGGATTAAAGTTGTTGTTTGAAAGCTCCAGAAACACCAAAATGAAGAACTGCTGGAGGACAGGGGACATCTTATACCAGCCCTCCTGTGCGTCAGGCCCACCACAGAGAACTCATCCTTTACCATCCCAGTGTGCATGGTGGAGGAGTTCAACACAGACAATTCACACATGGTGGGGCTGGCATGTCTGTTACTCCGCAGAACGCCTAGCTCTAGCAGTACTTGATAGTGTAGCTAAACTCAGCACCGCTCCCCAGTTCCTCTGTGCAGATAGAATGCCACAGACCTCCAAGAGGTAGTTCAGGAATGGCTGAGGAAGAGAACAGTGGCTTTCCTCCCAGATGCTCTAATGCGCATTTCCAGGAAGTGTGCTCCCCAATCCTGAGAAATGACCCAGTTGACCAGACATGTTTTGGCGTCGGGGAGCTTTCCCACATGGGCAGTATCCTGCTTCCCCAGGTGCATCCCATCATTGCATGGTGATGAGCCTGGCCTGAAGGAAGAACCTGGGCATGTGGTCAGAGTCATTGCTTGCTACTTCAAGAGAAAATTCATTTTCCTTGAGGTTTTTTCCCCCCCAAGTCACGTTTTATGGCTGGAGTTACTCAGCAAATTACTAGGTATAGAAATGCAAAGCTCTTATTGCATTCTATCGATCTGATTGTAGTGTCATTAATTGAAAGATGGGGTGAGCATGATGGATAGTTGAGAACAGGATTTTACATTCCTGTTGGCCTATTGGAAGAAAGCCGCATGGAGCAGACAGAAGAAAGCCTTTTGGTGTGACATGAATGATTCTTTCTTTGTCAGTTCTTGTGAGAGCATTATTCAGCCCTAGTGAGATTTACAATGTGAAAGGGTGAACTGTGTCTGCCCTGAAAGGAAAAATCAAAACCCAGGTTGCTTATTTCTGGAGTTGGAAATAATCCATGTTGTAAAACTTCCTCTTAGCGATTCCTTATAGATCACATTTACAACATCCCAATGTGACAACAGTTGATTTTAATCAATTTCACTAGTAATATTGCAGTATTTGCATTCATCCTCATCCCTATGACAGGAGTATGTGAAACTTTAGGAAAGGTGGTATGTGTTTGGGGATATTTGTTTTTAACGTTATTTCCCTTATTTGATCACTTGACCTACTATTCCTTGGAATTTGCCCATAAATTCAATCGAGGAGTTTTGTGTGTGTACAGAATTGTCCCCATACATATTTCATGGCTAGTTTGTGTGTGAAGGAAAAATACTTCAGATTGGAAAAGAATATGCCAGATTATGTTTCACCTGTTTGCAAAGGGAAAGAGCAGGGGCTGGGAAGGTGGCTCAGTGGTAGAGCGCTTGCCTTGCATGCTCGAGGCCCTGGGTTCGATTCCTCAGCACCACATAAGCAAAAAGAAAAAAGCCGGAAGTGGTACTGTGGCTCAAGTGGTAGAGCGCTAGCCTTGAGCTGAAGAGCTGAGGGACAGCCCCCAGACCCAGAGTTCAGGCCCCACGACCGGACCCAAAAAAAGAAAAAAAAAAAAAAAAAAGGCAAAGCGCATGTCTTTGCTTCCCACTTGATTGCATGTTAATGAGTCTGGGTAGTTTTCTGTTGTGTTTCTCATGGTAAAGATTTGAAGCTTGGAGTGAATGGGAGGAACAGCTACATTTAAAGCACATCTAAATAGGCCACAGGTCTTCACCCACTCTTCCTGAGCCATGTGCCTTTGAAAACTTGCAGAGTTTGGTCCACATTCTTAATGACTCACCTCCTGTCTCCTCCTCTTGGCCCTCCCATCCATGTTGTTCAGCTTGTCTCTCTCCCGGTGTGGTTTTTTTTTTGTACTTAGCTGTTTGCAGATGTGGGTAGGTAGGATGCAGACATGGTCATGCCTGTGGCATGGTGTCTCTTTGGAGCACCTACTGAAGATGTACGGAGAGCTTTCTGAGCAGAGACAATGGGTGTTGGCTGAGGGTACCACCTCCCTGACCTTAAGTTTGGTGACAAGTGGAAACCATTTCCTCTGGCTTGTCAGCTGCTCTCAGAGTGGAAAAGAGGCTGCACTCACGTTGGGAGGCAGATTCTGTGGCTGACTGCACAGGCTGCCTTCCCCATGAGATTGTGTCTAAAAAATACCTCCAGCGACAGGCAGGCATATGCTGGCGCTTTGGCGTGAAGGAGCTCACACCTGTGTTTCTTGCTCTTCCCATCCCAGTTCTGGAGTGAGGGGTTAAATGATCCCAGAAGCCCTGCCAGGTTTTGATTTGCTATTGTCTCAGCTTCCTCATAGGTTGTCTTTCAATGGGACTAACAGGAAGTGGCCAGGTAAGATGCAGCTTCCAAGGAGACATTCCCAGCCACCCACTTCCTCCACCCAGACCCCATCATTTCCACCAGCTCCCAAGGATCTAATTAAATCCTGAATCCATCAATAATTAGATCCACTGATCACATCATGATCCCATGAATCCACTGATGATCAGATGTACACTGATCACATCATGATCTGATGAATCCATTCACGATCATCACCCTGATATGATTGGATCATTTCAAAATCAATCACTGACATGGGCAGAAGTGAGCCTCCCCAGTCTCCCCCAAGTCTCTCCATCCAGTCAAGTTGACCAAACAATCAGGGCTAGGACTTCTCAAGCCCTATCACTGGGAGAGGAGGGAGGGGATGTGGGAGTGGTGATGAGGAGGATAGAGAAGAGGCTTTACAAAAAATGGTGTTCAGTAGACAGAAGTGGAGGAAAAGTCCTGGGAACATTCTATTAAAAATTAGGAGACAAAACCTATAGATTCAGAGCCAAGTTCAGTGAGAGACTGGTGGGAAGTAAGGGGGCAGAGGGTCTGCAGGACTGGAGTCCCAGGCACTGAGCACAGGGCAGGAAGGCAGGACATCCTGTCTAGGGGCATGGGCCAAGATGGACACTGCAGTCCAGAGTGAAACTGCTCTAGGCCTCCCTGAGAAGGCAAGGAGAGGAGTTTATTCTACACAGCTCCCCACCACATGGAAAACATATGTGTGAGCAGCTCAGGCAGCCAAAGCCATGTCCCACCCCACTTGAGATGGAGGACTGCTGGGGATCTATGGAGGACTCTTCCAAGTGCAGCCCCCAAGGCCAGCACGGCAGCTGGGTCCCAGCCAGAGTGCCCTGCTAAGCCTTTTCCATAAGAGCTATTGGTCCATTTGGCTGTCCTCAATGTATTACTCGGTATGTATTGATAGCACAATTGTCAGCCCAGCAAACATTTCCCATTTTAATAGTTCACACGAGATGCTTCATTATTGATCTTACAGCACTAAATAAAAATCTCCTTTGTCAAGGGAACATGAAATGGCTTTTAATGAACACAGACAAATACCTGCTACTAGTTATGGGAAGAAAAATAATCAGCCTGATAGAGGAGATTTGGCTTGGGGATTTTCTGGCCTTTTGGTGACACTGAATATTCCTTCCCCAGCCGACCATCCAAAGGCTGACTCTCAGTGAGAGGAGAAAGAGGAGCCATTGGCCCGAACTTTGCAATGTGCAGGTGGCATGTTTTCTATGCCTCCTCTTCCATAGGTCCCCCCACCTCCCTGACAGCCCCAAATGCATGATTCTATCCCCAATAAAAGCAGCTAGGCACTGCAGACTTTAACTTCTCACTCCGCCAAAATCTGTTAGTGGATGGTTCCAGGATAGATCCTTCCACTCCTTGGGTTTAGAGCTCTGAGTCCCTATCTCTGCTGTCCTCTTGATTTGATCAACTGGTCCATTAGGACTGCAACCAGACATCTCTGCCATCCCTTTATGTCATCTTCTTCATCTGGGAAGCATGAATAGGGTCCAAAGGCTCCTGGGTTGAAAGCTTGCTGCCATCTGGAGATGAGAGAGGTGATTGGGTCATAGAGGTTCTGACTCCACCAATGGGCTCATCCACCAGACATCATAGCTGAATGAACTGTCAGGAGGCAGGGCTTTGATAAGTGATTGGATTTTGAGGTCTCTGACTCTACCAATTGGTTCATCCATCCAGGATGTCACAGCTGGGTGGGATCCGGCTCCTATTTGAAAGACAGGGATCAGGAGGCTCACAATTTATAGCTAGCTCAGATACACACACACTCACACAATTGCAATCAATAAGCAGGTTGTAGTGGCAGCTATGAATGTGGGAGTATCATACAAATAGGAAGTTCACACCAGCCCTGGCAACATGAGACCCTATTTCAAAAGTAAACACCCCATCCTTAACCTAAACAGTAAGAACTGGGACATGGCTCAAGTAGAGCATCTGCTGAGCAAGCGAGGCCCTGAGTTCAAATCCTAGTACCACCAAAATATAACAATAACTTAAGGTACCCTTGGAAAGTCTTGATCGATGTATGTTCTTCCTGGACATCCCCCCTGGGCTCCTCACTGAGGATAGGGGACAGCTTGATTTCCTGAGAAGGTATTAAGAGTTGTGCAATCTCCCTGGCCTTAACTAAAAAAAGACACTGAGCAGATAAATTTTACAGCAATCAATCTCATCATTAACAAGTGGTGGTCATTTATCTCCACGATAAATCTCATCATTATAAATTGTTTCTTCTCCTTATGGAGCTGTTGAGTCATAACTCAGAGCTGAGGCTACATGTGTGACTTACATAGGGCAACAACAGTCCTGGCATATTATTTCCTAATGGAAGAAACCTGCCAAGGACTCTGGAACTTTACAAACGCAAATAGACCCCCTGAGGCAGGAGAGATGCAGAAACAAGGAAATCGTATCATTTTTAATAAATATTAAAAGTGTCAAACTCAGAAATCAGAACAAAAAGTAGTTAGTACCCTTCCACCAACTCCATTAATATGTCAAAACACAGCCAGGGCACCTGTGACTCACACCTGTAATCCCAGCTACTCAGGAGGCTTTAATATGAGGATCATGGTTTGAAGCCAGCCCAGGCAGGAAAGTCCATGAGACACTATCTCTAATTAACCACCAAAAAGCTGAAAGTAGAACTGTGCCTCAAGTGGTAGAGCATCATCCTTGACCAAATGAAAAAAAAAATAACTAAGGGGCAGCACCCAGGCCTTGTGTTCAAGCACCAGGACTGGCACGAAGAAGGAAGAGGAAGAAGAGGAAGAGGACAAAGAGCAGGAGAAGGGAGGTGAGGAGGAGGAGGAAAGCTCCAGTGACTGAGGGATCCTGTATAGTTCAGACCAGAGGCAGGCTCAGCTGACTCCCTGACAGAAGAAGGATGTTTCAGACTTTTATAAGTAGCCCAGCCTGTCCTAGAACTCTTGATCTTCCTGCCTCAGCCTTGCAAATGATAGGATTTCTGGTGAGTGCTATCAAGCACAGCCCAGCCTCCCCCACTTCCCTCAGGATGGGTCACCATAAGCAGTGAGACAGGCTGAGCCCATTCTAGTATCATCAGCAAGCGGCTCCGTGAGCTCCCAGGGAGGAGAAAGGATAAAGTATGAAGGTCACTTTGGACCCTGGATCTCCCAAGGTCACACAGTGCTTAAACCAGAGCCAGGGGCCCCAAGCCACAGCACCAGGAGCCCCACATTCCATAGGGCCACTAGCTCCTCTGAGTCAAATAAAGACGTGTAGTGAAGGGCAGAAAAGGGATGTCTGTGTCAGGTAATAGATAATGACAGCTCTTCTGTATGTCTTCGGTCATCTTTGGAGAGAGATGTTTGCTTTAGGTTCAACAGAAAGAATCAGGGCGGGAGGAGAGGAGGTGAACAGAGGGAAAGCAGGGCCTGGTCACCAGTGCATTCAGAGCTGGCCAGAGGTGGCTTCAGAAGTGGACTGACAGTTCGTGGTCTTAGGAGAGGTCAGGTGGTGGTCCATGGTCTCAAGAGGGGTCAGGTGACAAGCAGCTGCACCTGGCTCTTCGGATGTGAGGAGCCAGGGCCCTGCTGGTCATTGTGAAGGATGATCCCTACCCACTGCCATGGCCACGGTGCTCCAGACTCTATACCCACTGTCACTCCATGGCCACACTCTCCTAACTCCTGACCCACTGCCATGGCCAGAGCACTTCTGATTCCCCAACAGGTGACCATCTTCCTTGATAGCTGTTTGCAGCCATGGGCTCTGACCACCAAGCCCACCCCAGTCCCAGCCCCCCTGTGTGACCCTGGTTCCCATCGCCAACCCCTGCACATGGAGTTTCTTCTGGGCAGAGCTCACCCCTTCTCCCCGGGCAGTGGCTCCGAGGACCCCATCCGGGCACAATAGATACACTAAGCGGACACCGAAATGCATGGGCTGGTTTTCCGCAGACCTCATTTATCCTAATGGAGCACTAATAACCATGTGTTAAATGTGAATACTGTACTATATGTCTCCATTAGCTTGCTGTGAGCAGCAAGCACATGAAGGACAGGATTTCAGGGCATAGAAGGATGGGGAGCAAAGGAAGAAGGAAGCCCCCTGGTGGGGGAGGGAGAGTCTCAAAAGAGCCACGTGGAAAATTCCTGGGTTTCATTACTCTAACAGCGGGGCCTCAAGAACCTCCTGTCCTTACAGGAACTGCCAGTCTCAGCCAATTCTCCAGCTGCTGTTTCTTGAAAGTGCATCTTAATACCAAAAATGGCCCTTAGCAGGGCTAAGAACACAGAGGTCCCCAGGGGCCCATTCACTCACCCGCTGGCTTGGGGCTGAGTGGGGGAGGGAGGGAAGGGTGCTGTTTCATCTCTGCTATTGCATTAAAGCAGGTAGAAAAGAAAACGGTGGCAAAGAGTGGACCTCTGTTCTGTCTAACTGTGTGTGTGTTTATGATTGCTCCCCACCCCATCACCCCAAGCAAAGCTTCATTACTTAGTGGGGATAAAAAAAAAAGCTAGATCAACCTAACAATAGTCTATAATTACTTTGCAAATGGTTTCGCAGAGCAATTATGCCATTAGTCCAAGTGCCTTTGACTTCAAAGAGTTCTCTCTGGCTCTCCTCCACACTGGGAAAGGAAGCTCCAGAGGAGCATAAATGAGTGGCAGGAGACCACAGCATGACTGCCATCCCTACGCACATACACAGGGGCACAACATCCTGCAGAATCCCCCATGGGAAGGAGACCAGCAGTGGCTCCAAGTGACAGCCCAGTAGGGGCCTCAGCCCCTGGGAATTTCTGGCCACAGGACAAAGAAGGTGCCATAGGTGCCCTGCCCCCAGCACAACTCTTCCATCATCCAGTAACTGGTCTTGGCTGTTCACACAAACTCAAGCTCAAATGCATATATATATATATACATATATATATATATGTATATGGCACATACATATATACGTATATATATGTACATATCCTGTAATTCTGCAATTCCAGCCACTAGGGAGGTGGAGTTAGGAACGTGGCTCTCCTGAGACATAGACACTGACACTGCTCACTGCCCCCAGAGCTCGGCACATGTGGCAGGATGGGAGGGATCCAAGCAGATGTTCACCCCCTGCATCACGGGCAGGGAGGTTGTTACATGGAGTACCAACTGTTGAATGTTGGGTGCTACAATCATAGTATCTACTTATGTGGTAATCTCCAATCAGTGTAAAAAAGGCGGCACAACCACACTACCTTGACTACTAAGATGGGAGCCTATCACCACCAATCCACCCACCCACCCATTGATTGGTTTGGGCTAGCTGTCCTCTGGAAACCAGTGTTTTACACCCCAGATCCAAACCCCAAGAGCTCCACTCCAAATAAAGGGACACGGTGAGGGCATGTAAAGGACAATTCTTCCATGGTGGCCATGGGGTGGAAGATAGCTTGGGCACATCTTCAGCTATCTTTGGGGTACAGACATTTGCCTTAGGTTAAATAAGGAGACTTGGCTGGGAATGTGGCTTAGTGGTAGGGTGCTTGCCTAGTATTCATGAAGTCCTGGGTTTGATTCCTCAGTACCCATACACAGAAAAAAACAAAAGCAGTGCTGTGGCTCAAGTTATAGTGCACTAGCAAAAGAAGCTCAGGGACAGTGCCCAGGCCCTGAGTTCAAGCCCCAAGACTGGCAAAAAATGAAAAATAAGGAGACTTGAGGACAAAGGTATGCCAAGTTAAAATGGCCACCAGTCCCTGTGTGGCCTGGGTGGTGATCATTCTGGTCCTTGTTTCTGGTGGATTCTGGAGAGGCATGATGGCTGTCTCAGCTGGTCAGGATGAGCATATCCTGTGTCCTGTGGGGTGATCTGTCCTGGGGGGCTCTGCCGGCCCTCAGTGGTGGCTTCATCCCTTGTCATTAAGAAATTATCAATTTGTCTGGTCCTTCCTGAACCCTAAAGTGATTGCAAAGCAATTGCTGGAAAAATGGTTCAGAGCAGAGACACATACAACATGAATTAGAGGTGCGAGACTCTGCCCCCACTTTTAGTTCATTTGTGGGCCCAACAAAAGTGGCTTTGAAGCAACTGTCACTTGATGCACAATGGGAATTAGTCATTTTTCTTTTTTCTTTTTGGCTGGTCCTTGGGCTTGAACTCAGAGCCTGGGTGCTATCCCTTCACATTTTTTTGCTCAAGGTTAGTGTTCTACCACCTGAGCCACAGCTCCACTTCTGGCTTTTAGGTGGTTATTTGGAGATAAGAACTTCATCGATTTACCTGCCCAGGATGGCTTTGAACTTCAATCCTCAGATCTCAGCCTCCTGAATAGCTAAGATTACAGGGCACCAGGGCCAGCAGAATCACACACACACACACACACACACACAAACACACACACACACACTATATATATACATAAATGGGCTTGTCTGAAATGTTTTTGGGGGCCATACTGAGGTTGTACTTAGGGCCTCATGCCACACCCAAGCTCTCCACTCCAATTATCTTTGAAATGGGGGTCTCAACCAATCAGCTGGCCTGTCATAGTCAGTGGCCCAGCTCATGCAGGCCACTTCCCAAACTCCTGTAAACCTCCTTTAACCCTCCATGGACACCATCTGAGGGCTTCCTAAACCGGAGAAACTGATCCTTTCTCTCTCAGCTGCACATTTGAGTGATCAAGCTGAGCAGGACTGAACTTCCCACAGCCCCATGGAAGGCAGCCTGGGAGACTCCTTCCCACCAGTGGCCTCAGGGGGACCCTGAAGCAGCCTTGCCCTTTTGGCCCCACCCCCCACACAAACCCCTCTGAGAATGTCTCTTTCCCCTTCCTGTCAAAATCTACCTGGGGCTTGACAGGGAATCTGTCAGTGTGAGCTATAATCCCAGGCAGGCCTGGAGTCTAAGCTAAATTGCCCGCGCCACTGTGATGATGAACTCATTCTGCAGGGAATTGGAAATCAATTTTTGTCATCACCCAACAGAGTTCCTTTATCAAGCAGTTCCTGATAATGCAACCGACAAGGAGCTGAAGGGACACATGGAAATGAGGGGAGGGGCAGGAGGAAACAAGCCTCCATGTGTGTGTGCACATGTGTGTGTGCAGGAACTTTATGTGTGTTTGTGTCTGCACATGTGTATATGGATGTGTATATGTTCATGTGCATGTGTGCATGCTTGTGTGTGCATGCATGTGTTTTCATGTGCTTGCATGTTGTATGTATGTGTGTGTGTATCCCAAAACACACCCTGATCCAATGCTATCCCATGTACTCCTCAGTCTCCCATCTGTAACATAACACCTGAGGCAATTGGCCTACAGGATGAAAGGTTCCTTTTTGTTCTGGCCAACTTGGCCCTGTTGCTTTGGGTTGTGGAGAGGTAGAACCCTGTGGTGGAGATCACCAGGTGGGGCAAAATGGCTCCTCCCCCCCGCCCCCGAGACAGACAGAGGAAGAGCAGGGCTAGGCTCCTAACAGCCCCTGCGCGGCCACACTCCAATGACCTCACTTCCTCCCTGCAGACCTCACCCCCATTAGCCTTTCTTCTCTAGGCCACACCCCTATGGCCTTACTTTCTTCTCTAGACCCCAATGCTCTTACTTCCTCCCTCTAGGCCACCCCAATGCACGGCATCTCTAGGCCACTTTCCCAATACCATCACTTCCGCCTCTAGGCCGTGCCTCTTACAGGTTCCACTGCCTGCCCATGGTGTGGGGCTGCTGGCCAGGCTGTCAGCCCTGGGCCTTTTCGAGACTGGGACTCAGGCCTTGCCCAGCTTCCCCAAGGGGCACCTGGGTGGTGTGGCCCATGCCCAGCCCACTGCAGAGTTGGTGTCTGGAAGCCAGCTGGGCTGCCTTGGCAAGCATCCACGCCCCACGCCCCACTGCTCCTAGGAAGCGGGGCAGGGCAGGATGCCAACCGTCCAGGCCCATATCATCTCAACTACCGGCTGAGAACCCTGAAGCCCAAGGTGAAGGCATCAGCCAGGCCAGGGTCAGCCAGGCTAGGAGCTGCAGGGACAGTGCCTAGGCCCTGAGTTCAAGCCTCAGGACTCGTCCCCATCCCTCCCCGCCCACAACTAATCTTCCCTAAGGTTCATTAGCTGCTGCACTTGGATAGGTAATTTGTCTAATTGTGCGTGTTATGCAATCCTCGTAGAACTGTGCTCATAGTAGGTCTGCAAGGAATATCCATGACTCAATAAAGAAGAGACCAGGCTGCAAAAATAAAAAATAGCAACACACACAGGGCCAGGGGCAGGGCCAGCCTTGGCTGTTCTCCTCCTCTACACACACACACACACACACACACACACACACACACACACACACACACACACGGCTAAGCCTTCCAGCCTCCTGAAGCAAAATCTGCAACCCAATAATGTCAGCCCCAACAGGGGGGATGAATTTGATCCAGGAAAAATACCATCTCTGGCAACCCTGAAGAATATTAAGGTCTTAACAGCCCTCGGTTTAGAATTGTCTTGAAAGGAGAGCTGGAAATAATTACACACCTGTTACTCAAAACTCAGCAGTAAAAAGGAATTTACATGAGTGTATAAATTACCTTCCCAGCGATATAAATTAGGATTTGAGGCCCGAATGACAACAGTGCAGGCTGAGATTTCCCAGGAAGTCAAGTGGCTGGGGCCCATCCCCCAGGCACCAGAGGACCTCAGCTGAGGGGGTATCTAAAGGCCACTGTCACCAGCCCTGCTGGAAGGGTCCATAGTTCCACAGACCACCCTTGGAGAGGAGTGCTGGCCCCTCAAAGTCCAGCCTGAGCTTGGCAGAGAACAAAGTAGTCTTCCTCCCTCTCCTCCAGTCTCCCCTGGACAGAGATTCCCCCAGGGTTTTTTACAGCTCTATGTTCACATTATCTACACTTCCCTTAGGGATGCACATCCTCATTTCTAGAGGGCTACTTAGAACAGAAGAAAGGAATAGCCATTAAGTCTCTAAAATCCAACAGAGTAAGCAACATTAAATCTCAAGGCTGGAGATGGGTCATCTTTATGAGATTCCATTTTGTGGACACTCAAGGCCTCAGGAAGACTTTCCTAGGTGATGCTCAAGGTTTCGCTCATGCTGAAATTTCATGCCTATGACTTGTTTAGGCTGACGCTGTACATTGTAGCTTTGTGCTTATGTGTGTGTGTGTGTGTGTGTGTGTGTGTGTGTAGCTAGGTCTTCCCATCAGTCCTCTCAATATTGTCCTAGCAGAGATCTCGATAAGCCTCCAGTGTCACAGCCTGCTCTCTATAGCAGCTCTGTTCCTGAAGTAGGACCCTGCCTGATCTTCGAGGCTTTTGCAAGCGTCCTTTGAAATCTGGCCGGAGGAAGCCATGCCTCCATAACTCCCACCTTCAGATTGCCTGTGGAATTCACTGTATGTGGACACTATACAAAAAGGCTTGCATTGTGGTGGCCTGAGGCACATCTTGGCCCTCAGAGCCACAGCTGGGGGTGTGGCAGAGGAGTGCTGTGGCAGAATGTAGGGATCAGACACTAGAACAACTCTGGGCAAGGAGCCCCATAGGTCCCACAGGTACTCTGGGCCTGTGAGGGGATGGGTAACCCTAGAAATCTCTGACATGCCTTCTAGAAGCTTCTTTCAAGCCTTTGCTAATCTCCATATGATTTCTTGGTCACAACTTTGCTTTTCTGTCCTCAGCACACTTTCTGTATGTGTGTGTGTGTGTACGTGCACACTTGTATGCATGCATGTGTGCATGATGGTCTTGGGGCTTGAACTCAAGACTTTGTGCTCTCACTTAGCTATTTCACTCAAGGCTGCTGCACTGGAGCCACACCTCCATTTTTGGTTCTTTGCATGGGTACTAGGACTTGAACTGAGGACTTTGAACTCTTGCTTAGCTTTTATGCTCAGGGCTGGTGCTCTAACACTTGGGCCACATCCCCACTTCTGGCTTTGCTTTTTGGCTGGTTAGATGAAGATAAGAGTCTCATAGATTTGTATATCCAGCCTTGCTTTGAATCGTGATCCTCAGATCTCAGCCTCCCTGAGTAGCTAGGATTACAGGTATGAGCCACTAGTGAACCGTGATCCTCAGATCTCAGCCTCCGTGAGTAGCTAGGATTACAGGTATGAGCCACTAGTGCTCAGCTTGAACATGCTTTTTTGACTCTTTACATGGACAGTCTCTTTGGAAAGAACTTTCCAGATCTTTCCATGCTCATTCCCTCCTGAGTGTAAATTCTGGGCTTCAGATCATTTGATAATTCCTCTCTTCTTGCATTTTACAAGAAGCTATTCAGAGAAGCCACATAGATTCCTGAACCTTTGCTGCCTGGAGAGATTTCTCCTGCCTGATTCCAGAGCATCACCCCACACATTCTGCCGTCTATAGCATCTGAAGAGAGGGACAGAACTCACCCAGCATCTTTGCAAGGTCAGAGCAAGGCTGGCCTTTCCTCTTGTTTCTTTCTCACACTTTGCTCAGCATGCCTAACTGAGGCTCCATTTCAGCTGATTCTAAGTCCTGACTGCATCTGCTGAGAACACAATTGTTTTCCCTCCCTACCACTTTATTCTCACAGAACCCATTGCCTAATGCTTCCTTTACAAAAAAGCAAGACTACTCATGGCATTCATCTCCAAACCCTTCTAGCTTGGGCCCTGTATCCAGCTCCAAACCCACTTCCACATTGTTAGATACTTAGGAGAGCTACCACAGTGTACCCCATGGCTCTGGGACCCATCTTTGTCGTCTTAGCCCATTGTTATGACTATAACAAAATACCAGAGGCTAGACACTTTATTAACAAGAGAAACTTGTGTTTTATTGCCTTGAAAATGGAGACAAGTTCAAGGCCCAGCTGTCAGAGGCTCAATTGTCAGATGATGCTACAGTTGGTTTCCAACATGGTGCTTGGAACACAGCATCTTTGGATGGGGACGGACACTTGCTGAACATGGACGCCAGTGGTCAGACTCCCCTTAGATTGCTTTCTGATAGCATCAATCTTTCCACAAGGTCAGGGCCTTCCTGGCCTAAACACCTCCCCAAGTCACCACCTTCTAACACTGAGAGGATGGGGATTAAGTGTTCAGTGTGTGTGTGTGTGTGTGTGTGTGTGTGTGTGTGTGTGTGCGCACGCATTCAGACCACAGTGATCTCACTTTCTGCATTCTCTGATATAAAACATTCTGAGTGCTAAACAGGTATATTAAGGACTTCCATGTGAAATCATATGAGCACCAGGAAACATGCCAGGAACTTTAGATAGAGGGAGAAGGGATGATGGCTAGGATTTTTTTTTTTTTTTTGCCAGTCATGGGGCCTGAACTCTGGGCTTGGGCACTGTCCTTGTACTTTTCAGCTCAAGGCTAGCGCTCTACCACTTGAGCCACAGCACCACTTCCTGTTTTTCTAGTAGTTTATTGGAGACAAGAGTCTCAAAGACTTTCCAGCCTGGGCTGGTTTTGAATCGTGATCCTCAGATCTCAGCCTCCTCAGTAGCTAGGGTTACAGAAGTGAGCCACCAGCACCTGCTTTTTCTAGGATTTTTATCCCTTTCTCCTGACTAGAATTAAACACACTGTGAACAAAAGTGTCAGTTTGTCCTCTGTATCTTGATATTATTTCCAGGCCATCATTGTGATTTCTGAGTACTGGGATAAAAAGATTCATGAAGCCAGTTTTCCAAATATATAGCCTAGAGCTATATTTGGTGATGTCCATTCAAACAGCATAAGCTCGTTTATGAATTCTAATTTGTATTTCACTCAGGAATCACATTGAATTAGACACCAGACTAAGATGAGCTATATGGAAATGAAATGGACATCTCGAGACTTCAAAATTCTGTTGGTCAGCCAGGCCCTGGGGGCTTATGCTTGTAATCCTAGCTACTGAGGGGGCTGAGATCTGAGGATTGCAGTTCAAAACCAGCCCTGGTAAGAAAGTCGATGAGACTCATGAACCACCACAAAACTGAAAGTGGTGCTGTGGCACAAAGTGGTAGAGCGCTAACCTTGAGCAAAAAGAGCTCAGAGACAGCATCTAGTCCCTGAGTTCAAGCTCCACAATAGACCAAAAAGAAAAGAAAACAGAAAAAAAAAACAAGACCAAGGATACTAACCAGGCCCTGAGTTCAAGCCCCCGGACAAGCACAAAATAATAATAAAAATAGATGCAATCATGGTTCTAATGTCTGAATTAGCTCTTACTTGTTGGAATTCTCTTTATGAAGGGATTGAGCTATTAAGGGATACTGAGAGGTGAGGAGTACAGAAGTCAGGCCATTCTCAACGTTTTTGTGTGACCCAACACTCAGTTCCATAACCTTGATGGCTGAGCTGTGGGGTGAGTTTTATAGTCCTTGCCTTCCCTCTCAGGGGTGCAAAGCATTCATTGAGTTCTTCAGGTAATGATGGTAGTGTGCATGCTCTTAGGAGGTCTCCTCATCTCTATCATCATGTGAATTAGAAATGGGTTTCCACAGCCTTGCAAAACCACCTCCACCAGCACATTGACCCTATGGGAAGGTAAATATATGGGCAGTAATAACACTCAGGCTGAGTCTGAAGCAGTGAGACAGAGGGCCTGCACCTTGCACAGCTCCCCTAGGGTGGAAACCTGCAAGCTGGATTTCTATCTCTATCAACAGAAGACTTGACTTCCTACAGGGTCTTCTCATGACAGACAGGGTTGCTCCTGGCACCTGTAGGGTCACAGATCAGCTCCACAACACTGATTGTTGGTTTAAAGTGGGTCTAGTAAAAAAAAAAAAAGGAGACAAAACATTCTCCTCCCTTTCTTCCTTTCTTCCATTCCTCCCTTCCCCTTTCATCGCTCCCTCCCTTCCTCTCTCTTTCTTTCTTCCTTTCCTCCCTCCCTCCCATCCTAGCTTTTCTTCCTTCCCTTCCCTCCCTTCTACCATCCCTCCTTCATTGTTTCCTTCCTTCTTTGTTTTTCCTCTTCCTTATTTTCTCTTCCTCTTCCTCTGTTTCCTTCGTCTTCTTTCCTTGTTTCTCCTTCCTCCTTCTTCCTTCTCCTCCTCCTTCTTTCTCCTCCTCCCTTCTCCTCCCACCTTTCTCTCCTTCCCCTTCTCTCCTACTCCCTCCTCCTTTTCCCCTCTTTTGTCGTCTCCTCCTCCTCTTCCTCCTCGTTTTCTTCTTCTCTTGTTCCTCCTTGTCATCTTTCTTTCTGTGTGCCAGTCTCAGGGCTTGAACTCAAAGCCTGGGCCTTGTCCCTTCATTTTTTTAAACTCAAGGCTAGTGCTTGCTACAGCTCCCCTTCTGGTCTTTTGGGTTGTTAATCTGAGATAAGTGAGTCTCACAAACTCCTGCCAGAACTAGCTTGGAACCATGATCCTAGGTCTCAGTCTCCTGAGTAGCTAGGATTACAGGTGTGAGCCACCAGTGCCTAATTCTCACATTAACTTTTAGCCCACTTAAAAAAAATCTGAATAAAGAATTTGGAATTCTCTCACATCTATTTTCCCCCTCTGTTTTCTCCCAACAGTGGCAGCTATGTGCTGCCTTAAATCAATGCCTTGTTACAGAGTCCTGGGAGAGAAGATGAGGCAACCTCCTGCCTGCTTCCTTGCCTCTGGTCTCCATGGACCTTCCAGTCATAAGCTGAGCATGGTTGCCAGACTCCAGTTTCTACAGCTCCCTCCCTTCCTTCTTCCTAAGTATTCAATAACTCCCTATTGCTGAAATGAAAAGTAAACTGTAGTGGAAGTACATGCCAGGTTCCAATGTCTATCTCTAATTTTCAATTTTTCATCTATCTATCTATCTATCTATCTATCTATCTATCTATCTATCTATCTATCTATCTATCTATCTATCTATCTATCTATCTATCTATCTATCTATCTATCTATATTTGTTCTGGTATGAGGACTTGAACTCACGCCCTAGATACTGACCCTGAGCTTTCTCACTCAAGGCTTGCATTCTACCACTTGAACCACAGTTCCACTTCTGGCTCTTTTGGTGGTTCAATGGACATAAGAATCTCACAGACTTTCTTGCCTGGTCTGGTTTTGAACCACGATCCTCAGACCTCATCTTCCTGAGTAGCTAGGATGACAGACCTAAACCACGGTTCCCAGAAGATAATATTCATTTCTATTCTTACCTATAAATAGACTTATGGACTGTAAGATGGGAATAGAGCATTGTCTTCGGAGTAATGGCTTTGCCAAGATCTAGGAAATGATGGAAGCATGGTCTCTGCTAGCCAGCCTCTAAAGAAAGCCCTTCTTCTGGCTTGCTCACACTAGAGATGAGAGTAGAGGAGCTCGAAATGCTGCTCCAGGAAGGATGCCATCATGTTCTTCTGTGAGGGAAGAGATGTGGCCCTCTAGTGGGCTGTGTCTTCCTGGGAGAAGAAGATTGTCTAGCCCAAAGCCCAGGTAAACATCTACTTCTCCCACCATGCATCATTATTGACTGCCAACAGTTTTTATGAGTGAATAGCTAGGCGTGGTGATAGTCATGGGAGAGCCTGGGAGAGCAAGTGAGGGCCTTTGGCCTTGTGTAGTCTAACCCCCATCCCATTCTTATGGGGAAACTGAGCTCCTGAGAGGTGCCTCTGTTCTCTCATCTTCTCTTTTCTTAATCTGAGGCACTGAGGGGTTGAGATCACCTTGAAAAAGCAGAGGGCTGTGTTGATCTGCTCAGCCAGGGGGAGAGAACACTCCAACACTCCAGAAATACTCCTAAATCCAAGGAGAGCAGAGGCAGAGAAGAGAATAGGAGAGGAGAGAATAGGCATGCCTCTGTTTCAGAGAAATAGAGTGCAATCTCAGAGCAGAGACAAGAACAGGAGAGACTTCAGAACCTATGTGGAAACTTCCTCGCTTGCTTGCTTGCTTCCTTGTTTCCTTCCTTCCTTCCTCCCTCCCTCCCTCCCTCCCTCCCTTCCGTTCCCTACCTTTCCCTTCTTTTCTGTAACTTTCACTCCCTTCCTTCCTTCCATCTTTCTTTCTTTCTTCTTTCTTTCTTTCTTTCTTTCTCTCTCTCTTTCTTTCTCTCTCTCGCTCTTTCTTTCTTTCTTTCTTTCTTTCTCTTTCTTCTTTTTCTTTGGGTCAGTGATGGGGCTTGAATTCAAGGCCCAGGCTCTGTCTCTAAACTCTTTTGCTCAAGGCTAGCTAGCACTCTACCACTTAGAGCCACAGCACCACTCTGGTTTTTTGCTGGTTCATTGAAGATAAGAGTCTCAAGGACTTTCCTTCCCTGGCTGGTTCTAAACCACAATTCTCATATCTCAGCTTCCTGAGTAGCTAGGATTACAGGTGTGAGCTGCCAGCGTCCAGCTTAGAATTTCTTATTATAAGAACAGAGTCAGGGGCTCGGAAGGTGGCTCAGTGGTAGAGCGCTTGCCTTGCATGCATGAGGCCCTGGGTTCAATTCCTCAGCACCACATAAGCAAAAAGAAAAAAGCTGGAAGTGGCACTGTGGCTCAAGTGGTAGAGTGCTAACCTTGAGCTGAAGAGCTGAGGGACAGCGCACAGGCCCAGAGTTCAGGCCCCACAATTGGACCCAAAATAAATAGGAAAAAAAGAAAAGAACAGAGTTAGGGGCTGGGAAGTTAGCTCAGTGGTAGAACGCTTGCCTTGCATGCATGAGGCCCTGGGTTCGATTCCTCAGCGCCACATAAGCAAAAAAAAAAAAAGCTGGAAGTGGCACTGTGGCTCAAGTGGTAGAGTGCTAGCCTTGAGCTGAAGAGCTGAGGGACAGCGCCCAGCCCAGAGTTCAGGCCCCACAACTGGACCCCACTCTCCCCCAAAAAAGAACAGAGTCAGGCACCAGTAGCTCACACCTGTAATCCTAGCTGTTCAGGAAACTGAGATTTGATGAACATAGTTTGAAGACATCCCAGGCAGGAAAGTCCATGAGACTCTTTTCTCTAATGAATCAGAAAAAAACTGGATGTGGAGATTTGGCTCAAATGGTAGCATGCCAACCTTGAACAACAACAACAACAAAAAACTCCTCAGATACAGTGCTCAAGTTTCAAGTTCAAGGCCCAATAGTTGCACACACAAATGAAAAAAAAAAAAAGAATAAATTAAGAAACAGTGATTGCTTTCTACCGAAAACCTGAAAGGGATGAAGAGGTGAACCTGTTAGGAATCTGTGTACCAGAGTTGGAAGTGTGGCTCTAGTGATAGAGTACCTGCCTATCAAATGTAAGACCCTGAGTTCAAATCTCAGTTCTGCCAAAAAAAAAAAACATCTAAGCATTGCTCTGGGCAGTATTAAGTTGATCAAAGTGTTTGTCAAGGGGAGTGTTTGTGCCTTGAATCACAATGGGGGCAGGCATTCTCTGTCATTAAAATTTGAAGATAGATAAACAGTAAATATTGCTGGGGATAATTAGTGCAGTGAGGAAAGACATGGAAGTTCCAACTCTGGCTGGCCCAAAGCCATAGTGCCAGGGGTATTTATCTAAAGCTTAGCCAAACCATCTGAGCTGCAAAGGTGAGGTACAATTTGGAAGGCACTCTTTTTACACAGTTACGTTTGAGAGGTGTAATAATAACAGTTTGGCTGGATGCTGGTGTCTCATGCTTATCATCCTAGCTACTCAGAAGTCTGAGATCTGAGAATCGAGGTTCAAAGACAGCCCAGGCAAGATAGCCCATAAGACTCTTATCTCCAATGAACCACCAGCAAAAGGAAGTGTATCTGTGGCTCAAATTGGTAGAGTGCTAACCTTGAGCAAAAGAGCTCAAGGAAAGCACCTAGGCCCTTAGTTCAAGCCCTGAGACTGACAAAAGAAAAGAGAAAGTGGGGGAAGGGAGAAAGAAAGGAAAAAAGGAAGGAAGGAAGAAAGGAAGGAAGGAAGGAAGGGAGGAAGAAAGGAAAGAAAGAAGGAAGAGAACTATAAGAAGAGTTATTTTCATTCATGGAGGAAAGTGGCTTGAATGGCAGAATGCTCATCGGATGCAGTCTTAACCACTGACTTTGGGAAATTACTTAATATCTCTGACGTTGAACGTCATGTTTACAGTGTGTGAATGAGCCCGCTGCATATCAGGATCATTGTGTGGATGGGCAGCACACAGTAGGCCTTCAGTTGATGACTGTCCCTCCTCTCCAACTATCTGTTGTCCACAAACTTCCACCAGTACCTCTCTGAGATGTCTGTCTGTCTGTTGATGAGCTGGCAGAGAGGCCTCTCTGCCAACTTCCACAATGCTATATTATGGGATGCAGAAACATCTTTCTGCCATTAAACCTGTGAGGAAAGAACACTTGCTCATTAGAACTGCTCAGTGTGACTCACCCAAAGGTCATCTTGGTTCTGCAATCCAGACTTGTAGGTTCTTGACATAGACCACTTTGTGCCTCTTGACCTATAGAAACAAAAACCTAATACAAATATCTAAATCCAGATCTAGGCTGCAGAAGTAATTTTCCTTTCTGGATGGATGGCACAGTCCCAGGTCTTTTGCAGTTACAAACAAATGGAAAGCAGCAGAATTAATCAAGAATGGGGAACTTTTAAACCCACAGAAGTTAAAAGCAGGGGAAGGGAAGTTGACTGACACATGTAATGATAAAATCTAGACTATTTTGGCTTCAGGTATGGCTTGATCCAGGTACTCAATATCATAATTTCTTAGCATTAAAAGTCTTATTGTACTTTTGATCAACCAAGGTAAATACAACTACTGGAATTGACCCATGAGTTATTAGGCTGTTGAAATTCTTCTGTGACCACCTGCCTAGATGATCATTGTCTTCCCAATTGATGGCTTTGATGAGATCGCCTCCAGGTCTCATTAGAATTTTAGAGGAATCTCACTGTACAGAAACATAAAAGATATGATACTAGGGTAGAAAATGTCAGTGTACTACACACCCCCACTCCAAACTCCAATGGTTTCATAGAGGATTAAATCGAGATTTAAAGAAGTAGTGATTCCCTCTCCCACCCAAAATACAGAAATTCTATGACATATCTGGTGTTGTAATGTAGATTTCTTGATCCTAATGGAATCAGCTTTTTTTCTTCTATATTTTTGCTGCAACTGGGGTGGAAATAGGGTTGATAATAATAGCCTCTGGAAGATGAAACTAGCTGTCTTTTTTTTTTGCCAGTCCTGGGGCTTGAACTTAGGGCCTGGGAGCTGTCTTTGAACCTATGTGTGCTCAAGGCTAGTGCTCTACCACTTGAGCCACAGCTCTACTTCTGAGCATTTTTTGGAGTAGTTTATTGGAGATTAGAATCTCATGGGCTTTCCTGCTCGGGACTGGCTTCGAACTGGGATCCTCACATCTCAGCCTCCTGAGTTGCTAGGATTACAGACTAGCTGTCCCATTCGGTTCCTTTGCTGAGAATTAGGACTCTTCTGGAAACTCTCAGGAAACAGGAGTCAGCTGTGGAGGGCAGTGTTGGCTGATGGCAGCAGGTGGATGTCAAGCTGCAGAGCACAGGGCCCTGTCCATGGTGCTGACCCCTCTCCCCTGTGAGCCAGATGCTCCTGGATCTGGTGTGACTTGTTCCTGCTTGCACTCTCCAACACGTCTTCCATTAAATGATAATATTGTCCCCACATCATCCACAGTGGCTTTGAACACTCAGATATCGGTTCTGCTGTGCAGAAAGACCTACAGGGCTAGAATCTCAAATGTTGCTTCCATCTTGCTTTTGTTAGCATCAGGACTGAACCTCTTTGAGGGCTCACTTGGTCCTTTTAAGGGATCTTTTACTCAAGATCACCAGACAAGAGAGACAGACCTTCCTTCCTTCTTTCAATGAATTATCTTCCAGCCTTCCTTATCTTCTTGGGGCTCACACCTGTCATCCTAGCTACTCAGGAATCAGAGACCTGAGGATGATGGTTTCCAAACCAGCTTGGGCAGAAAAGTCCATAAGACTCATCAACAAACCACTCAAAAGCTAGCAGTGAAGGTGTGTCTCAAGCAGTAGAATGACAGCCTGGAGCAAAACAGCCAAATGAGAGTTGGAGGTCTTGAGTTCAAGTCCCAGTACTGGCACATACACACAAGAAAATTTGTCTTGTAGACTTTGCCACTTGTGTCTGCAAATTGGTTCTTCATGGGAACCTAGTGTCGTATTTCTAGCCTTGGGTTTGCCTCAGGTTTGGCCTTTTGTTTTCAACATTTTGGCTCTTAGATCTTAGATCTGTAGTTCCTTCAGAGAGAGAGATCATATTCCATTCCATTGCAACCTCTAAAATACTACACAGAATGCCACATTCATCTCAGTCACAACATCTTATCACATTTTCACAGGAAAAATGACTTCGTGAAGTCTAATTTGCTTCAAGTTCTGTTTGAACTGTGTGTGTTTGTGTGTATGAATCCTGGGGCTTGAACTAAGGGCCTAGGCACTGTCCCTTAGCTTTTTCACTCAAAGCTCAGTACTCTACAACTTGAGCCATATGCCTCACTTCTGCGGGAGTATTTTTGGTGATTCATTGAGAAATAAAAGTCTTACAGACTCTCCTGCTTGGGCTGGCTTTGAACTGTGATCTTCAGATCTAAGCCTCCTGAGTAGCTAGGATTACAGGTGTGAGCCACTAGCACCTGGCTCTGGCCCCATTTGAACTAATTCTGTCTACGAGAGAGAACGAGAGAGACAGACAGACAGACAGAGATAGAAGGAAAGACAGAGACAGAGAGACAGAAAGAAACAGAGACAAAGATAAAGAGAGAGAGAATGACTTCTCTTTGGCTCCACTGAGCCTTCTTGGGTTAGAAGCAAAGTTTTCCCTTTTTGTTTTGATTTTGGTTTCTGAGGAGTTCGCAGTAGGTCTAATTAATGTCATCAAAAGGAGAGCATTTAATTAACTAAATAACATGTTGAGTCTAATGAGAACATACTTCAGCACCCACTAGGTGGTAATGGTCTCTGAGGCTAATTCCCAGGAGGCCTGTGATTGGATACAGAGAAATCTCTGTCCACCAGTGTCAGGGATCCCCCTAGAGTTGCCAGAAATGGGGCAGCCATGGTGCCATGCAGGCAGGAGAGGTCTTGGCTTTGCAGTCCCCGTCTGGAGAGGGCAGTAGGGGCGATGGTGGCTTCACTTGGAAACCCACAGGCATGTGCAAACGAGCTTTGCTTCTCAAAAGCTCTTTCTATTCCTTGGTGTTTTCCAGTCCCCACTGAAGTCTGACCATGACCTGGTAAGGAAGGGGCTGTCTGTCTGAAAGCTGTAATCACCCACTCCATTCCCTTTGGTGCTGCTGAGTGTGTGGATGTGGGTGCCCTCTGCTGGACACTAGCGGATCAACACCCACATTTCTTCAGACCTCAGAGCCCTTTTACCACCTGGGGTTAAACCTTCTGAATAAGACCTTTTAGGGGGCTAAAATAGGAACTACCATGATGCATTCATTAAAAGAAAAAAAAGAACAAATGATAAGGAACCTCAGATCTTTTCAGTCACAAACAGACTCCCTGAAAGGATATCCCAAAGAAATGAACTCTGTGTCTGGGGAATGACATGCATCTGTTCTCCCTGCGTTTATGTGTTTACTGAGACCTCCATCTTGGTCTCCCATTTTGTTTCCCCACAGATGTGAGAATCTTTTCCTATAATGTGATCCTGACCCATACTTTGGAGTCCTGGGTCCTGGGTTTGACTTTGTTATGTAAGGGCTGTGTATAGGGTTGTTGTTGTTACTATTATTTGCAAAAGAAGAAAGGGGTTTGTTTAGGATCTTCAGAATTGCAATTCAGGACACTAACATCTGCATAGCTCTACAACCAATTTCTGCAGAAAGCAGGAACGTGGGGGTGGAGCCTCTATTGAGCAGCTGGTGTTGGTTTCTTGCTAGGTGAGGGAAGTTGGTTCATGGGAAATCTTCTATTGGAGTTGGGTGGAGAGACTGTGTGACAGGGGCCATATTACTAATTGGAAGGAAACTCAACAATGACGATACATAGTCCAAGGGCCAGAAAAGTAAGTAAAAAGAAAGCCTTGGAAGGCATTTTGAGTCATCTTGGCAGCCAGTCTTGTTCTAGATGAGAACACAGAGGTGGCCCGAATTTACCTTCCCATCAGTGGCTGGTGTTCTGCCTAAGACCCGCTTCACAATGGTCTCCTGATTCCCTTTGGGAAAAACCTCTTCCAATGACATCTTCTCCAGGAGCCCATGGCTCCTGTCTGTCATCCTAGCTACTCAGGAGGCTGAGATGTGAGGATTGTAGTTCAAAGCCAGGGTAGGGCAAGAAAGTCTGAGAGCCTTAAAAATCTCTAATGAATCACCCAGAAAGCCAGAAGTGAGCTGTGTGGCTAGTGGAGCTAGTGGTAGAGCACAAGCTTTGAGTGAAAAAGCTGAGACACAACATCCAGGTCCTGAGTTCAAGCCTCAGTACTGACACCAAAAAAAATTGTAAGGTGATTTTATCATGATTTTTTTCCTATTTTCCTCAAATGGAAGCATCTCTCTGAACACCTGTTTCCTTTTCTCAAGTGTCTCAGGGGAGGAACTCCGCTGATGATTTACTTTTCCCAGATTTCCCCGTTATGATGGTGCCATAAAAGCAGCCTTGGTGCCAGCCATCTTCTCAAGAATCTCACATCGAATAGTTCACTGGTGGTATCTCAGGCCCAACTTCTAGCCAATGTGAGGTGGAGGAGCAGAGGTAGGAAAGCCAGGGCTCTCCAAGTGCCTGTGTCAGTGTCTTTGGTTGACAACATGCTGGCTTGAGAGATCTCAAGCATTTGAGGCAGGGAAGAAGTTCAGCATCATGTCTGACTGATAGAAGGTGCTCAGTGAAATGCCTTATTCCTTCTAGGACTGGCCATTGGATTCACTGGAAGGCATTGCCAGCGGTTCTGTCAAAAGTTCTAGAATAAAGTTCATTTTCAACAGTGTCTTGCACAAATAGACACTGTAGAACATCCAAAGTCTTCTAATCAAATATGGAAGTGTGTCCTCCTTTCAGGGAAGGGGATTCTGAGTGAGAGGGAGGAGTACAGAGAGTTCTGGGAGATTGTTTGAGTGACTGATGCTTAGGCTTCAAGCTATGGCACACAGGTGGCAAGGAGTCTGGTGCTAGCAGGTGGGCAGCTTTCAGTGCAGGGTGTAGCTGATTCCTGCATGGACTGAGGGGGCTCTGGCTGGTTACAGAACGAGGCCATTTCCTCCTTCCAGTTCCCTGTATGGTGTTTTTTTTTTATAACTGGGATGCAAAGGCTGACAATCCTGCCTGCCCCACCAATGATAGCTGTTCCTAGCATGCATGTGCACACAGACATGCCCACCATCAGCATTTTCAGTATTCCATTCACCTTGGCATTGTCACCAGGGAACACAGTGTGGCTCCCAGCCATGGCAAAAATGAACATTGAGGGCTGGGAAGGTGGCTCAGTGATAGAGTGTTTGCCTTGCATGCCTGAGACCCTGGGTTCGATTCCTCAGCACCACATAAGCAAAAAGAAAAAAGTCGGAAGTGGTGCTGTGGCGCAAGTGGTAGAGTGCTAGCCTTGAGCTTAAGAGCTGAGGGACAGCGCCCAGGCCCAGAGTTCACGTCCCATGACAGGACTTCCCCCCCCCCAAAAAAAAATGAACGTTGAGCCTAGTTGTCAGGGTCGCCTGGAAGAGGTGTGTGTGGCTTTTAAATGGAAGGTTGGGGTGGGGGAAATCACTTGGGGAAAAAATGGAAAGATGTTGGTTATGGGGACTGAAAGGAGGTACCCATCGCCTGGACAGGGGGGATGGGGAAAGAGAGCTACCTGTCCATATCAAGGAATTGTCTGCGGGCAAGGAAAGCTTCTGTCCCTTCTGCTCGCTGAGGGTACACACAGGCTCCCGCTGCCTTCCTTCTTCCTCCTTTTGTGGGTGCCCCAGTATTGGGGCTTGAACTCAGGGCCTAGGTGCTATCCTTTAGATTTTCCTGTGCTCCAGGCAGCTGGTGCCTTACCATTTGAGCAAAAGCTCCGCTTTCAGATATATATATATATATATATATATATACATATGTATTTATATCTGTATATATGTGTATATACATATGTACAAATACATGTATATGTATACATACAGATATATTCAAATATATATTATGAAACCTTTATTTAATATATTTTTTGTAAAGATACTGTACAGAGGGTTACAGTTACATGAGTAAGGTAATGAGTACATTTCCCATGGAAGCTTTGTTACCTTCTCCTCTGTTTTTTCCATACCATCCCTTCCCTCCCTACCTCCCCACTCCTCCCTCCCCACCCCCCACCAGAAGTTGTAAACTTCATTTTCAACACAGTTTCTTGTACATCTCATTGTCACAATGGGTCAACCTGTTTCTTTATTTCAGCATGTTGTTATTTCCCTTCCCTTCCCCAAATTAGAAAATTGTATATACAAGATGCAGGGCACTACAATCAGTGAACCAGGGGTTATACCATGGGGAAAGAACAGACAAAAGAAACAAAAAAACCACATAGTACATTATACATACATTAAAATAACAGCAAGAAAGATAAAACCACTTGTTTCCCTATCTTGGGGTGGGGGGGGCGGAGTTCATTTCACTTAGCATCATCTTATATGGTCATATGACAGGCTTTTTTTTAACCTGGGCTTTGAACTACGATCATCAGATCTAAGCTCAGATTAAAAGTGTGAGCCACCCATGCTTGGCTTTGCTCAGAATTTTTACCCCGAGGGTCTTCTGTCAGCTCTCATTTGGCTGGGGGAGGAGGAGACACCAGTGGGAAAAGGAAATGTGAGCTTTTGGTGGAGGGGGCTAGTGAAGCTCAGTAGAACATTCTGGAAGATGGAGTTCTGTATCTCCATCAGGGCTTCAATGCTTTGGACTTCCAGTATCCACAATCACTTTTTTGGGGAGCTATAAGTGGGGCTTGAACTCAGGGCCTGGATGTTGATCTTTAGGCTGGCACTCTACTACATGAGCCATAGCTCCACTCCCATCATTGGAGTAAATTGGAGATAAGAGTCTTATAGATTTTCCTGCCTAGGCTAGCTTTGAACCTTGAGCCTCAGATCTCAGGTTCCTGAGTAGCTTGGATTACAGGCCTGCACAACAGTGCCCAGCTTACAATGACTTTTTAGCGAGAGGTAGCTATAGGCAGCCTGTAGGTAGATGACTTGTTAGATGGGTTTGGTTTAGTACCAGCAAATTGTTCCTGGAACTTAAGCTTGGGTGCTGTCCCTGAGTTTTTGTGCTCTGGGCTGCTGCTCTATCACTTGAGCCTCAAGTCCACTTGCAGCCTTTTGGTTAATTGGAGATGAGAGTCTCATGAATTTTCAGGATGACTTTGAATCATGATCCTCAGATCTCAGCCTCCTGAGTAGCTAGGATTACAGGCATGAGCCACTGGTGCCTGACTTTAAAATGAGATATTTTCACATGCAATTCACATGTGTTTCTGGCTCTTCTAGGACACCAGATTTTTTGATAACATTGGTCTTTTTTTGTCAGTCCTGGGGCTTGAACTTAGGACACTGTCCCTGAGCTTCTTTTGATCAAGGCTAGCATGCTACCACTTGAGCCATGGCACCACTTCCGGCTTTTTCTATTTATGTGGTACTGAGGAATTGAACCCAGGACTTCATGCATGATAGGCAAGCACTCTACCATTAAGTCACATTTCCAGCCAATATTGATCCTTATACGTCTTCTGTAGTATACTAGGAGAAATTGTGGTGTGTGTGTGTGTGTGTATGCATGCAAGCATGGGTGTACATATGTGTGTGTACATAAGAATGAGTATACACCTTGCTTTGCACTTGCCCAGAGCTCTTTAGTTCCAGACCTCTTGATCTGTCTAGCCATTTTAATACTTGATGGCCCAATTATTTATGACACCTGATCCAGGCAATCATTTTACCTTAGAAGTAAGTACATGAGGCCCAGATAAGGTGTGTGACTTTATCAGAGTCACACAGCCTCCACCACAGACAGAGTAGGCATTGTTTACATAATATGAAGTGGCCCTGTGGCTCAAGTGGTAGGGTGCCAACTTTGAGCAAAGGAAACAAAAAAGCCAAGAGCAAGTGCAGGTCCTGAGTTCAAATCCTAGTAACGGCACAAAAGACAAGGCTTTCTCTGCATCTCTATGTCATGGCGTCTCATTTACCTCAGAGATGATCGTTCTTAAGATTCCTGAGTGCTTACTTCAACATTTTATTTGGATAAATCTAATAAATTCTTTCTCCCCCAGTATTGTAACACAACAGTAATTAGGCCACTCATGGTGTGTGCAGACCTCTTCCATTTTTGCTTAACATTTTTGCTTTCATTTCAGCACACAGGACTCTTTCATTTATCTCTTTTTTGGCCGGTTGTGGGGCTTGAACTCTGGGCCTGAACACTGTCCCTCAGCATTTCAGCTCAAGGCAAGTGCTCTACCACTTGAGCCACAGCACCACTTCTGGTTTTCTGGTGGTTTATGGAAGATAAGCCAGCCTAGGCTGGCTCTGAACTGCCACCCTAGATCTCAGCTTCCTGAGTAGCTAGGATTACAGGTGTGAGGCACTGGCACCTGGCTTTATTTATCTTTGATGGCTGCTTATGACAGATGAACTTTAGGCTATTAGTCAGCACCAACAAAGTTAATCCACCAAGAAGCACAGACAAGAAACATCTTAGACTTTGTGTATCCTAGGATCTCTGTACCCACTCTTCTTCCTTCCTCTTCTTTTGAACACTGCTTTAACAATGCAAGGATTATCACTATCTCACACCAACAGTCTGATGGGGCTACTACCTCTGGTCTTGAATCACAGCTCATTTACTCAGGCCTAAGGTAGAAAAAACAAAATGTATCTACCAGACACTTTGGGGACACATTTCAAGCAAAATCATGAACAGTCTTGCCTCAACCTTTGCATCTCTGAGTAAGAGAAGAAATCATGTGGAGACAGTGATTCACAGACTCCAGGCTATTCAGTGGGTACAGCAGAGCTGCTGGAAGCTCTTCAGTCATTCCTTCAGAGAGCTCTGTCCATTGTGCTGAAGATTCATCCCCTGCTAGAGGCTTACGTGGAACTTGTCTTGGAATACAGAATTGGAAAGACTCACCTTTTTCTCAATTTGAGAGGGAGGCTCAGAGCATAGCCACACCCCTCTGCCCAATGCTGCTTTATCTCTTTCCTCCTTTGTTTTTGGTCCCACTTCTGTTGTTCACAGTCTTTGGTGATAGCCCTGCTGCCCACACTTATAGGGCCAGTGAGTGGATCCAGTGGTCAGGAGGGGAAAGGAGTTGTTTCATCACTTTGGAGGCTTCTGGCTACCATGAACAGAACCCCGTGGCACAAATGAATTTAAATAAACAACATCAGGTATATACCACATGTAGGTACAGAAGGAGGGATGTGTCAAGGTAAGACGCAGAGAGTAGCTGGGTGGGGATGCATCATGGTTTATTTTGGCATATCTATTCAACATATTAAGTCCATATTTGAGAATAAGATGGGTGGCCTTGCTCTAGGAGACATTGTCTGCTGCTGCTTCACAGAGATGGGAAACTTCTCCCCTCCTCCCTTACACCCTTGACATGCATTTCCTCATTGGCCAGAACTGGGTCACCTGGCCAATTGCTGAGCCAATCATTGATAAGAGGAATTTAGAAAACCAGCCCTGGCTGAGAAAAATTCTCTGCGGTTGAACAGATAGCTGTTTGGGCTGCCACTGCCCTTTTTAAAAATTCAGTGTATTTTTGTTTGTCAAGCAGATCACATCTGGGACACTGGCAGACAGGAAAGTGGGAAGAACTTTTCTTCTTCAGGGGAGAGATAGGGAGAGTTCTTTCTCTGCAAATCCCTTATCTGAGCAAACCTAGGTCCTGGTGATGAATGGACTTGGAGGAAGGCATTAGAGTGACAGGGAGGAAGAGGAAGAGGTGAAGCTTCAGAGTGAAGCCCTCCTCCTACTTCCTTTTCCATCTTTCTTTGCTTTTTCTTCTTCTAAAATTTCTGTTCTCTGCAGAGACCCAAGCATCCAGAATAGAAGCTCCTAATAGATTTATCTACTCATTTATCCTTCTCTGGGAACAATTGCTTTATTAGCATTGAAAAGATTTATTCACCCCATCTTTGTTTTCCTGCTTGTGGGCTTTCTGCTTATTATTGGTTGTTTTTTGTTTGTTTTCTTGCTTTTTCTTTTTGTACCAGTCCTGGACACTGTCCCTGAATTATTTTTTTGCTCAAGGCTGGCACTCTACCACTTGAGTCACAGCTCCACTTCGGGTGGTTTCTTTTGTTTAATTTTTTTGGGGGGGTCCGGTCATGGGGCCTGAACTCTGGGCCTGGGTGCTGTCCCTCAGCTCTTCAGCTCAAGGCTAGCGCTCTACCACTTGAGCCACAGTGCCACTTTCCAGCTTTTTTCTTTTTGCTTATGTTGTGCTTAGGAATTGAACCCAGAGCCTCAGGCATGCAAGGCAAGCGCTCTACCACTGAACCACCTTCCCAGCCCTGGTGGTTTCTTTAGGTAGTTAATTAAAAAGAAGAGTCTCACAGGCTTTCCTACCCAAGCTGGCTTTGAACTGTGATCCTCAGATCTCAGGCTCCTGAGTAGTTAGGATGACAGGGGTGAGCCACAGGCACCTGGCTCTGCTGATTATATTTTAAGCTTAAAATGGAAAAGCTTCTCTTTGAAATCTTTGCTTATGTATGTCAAATGTCACTGGAGAGTTGGAACCAATTTACCATGTGTTTATATCATTTCATTCATTCCCTAATGCATTCATTCATTCATAATCCTGTAATATCATAAGCACAAGTCCAATGCTGGCCCTTCTTTCTTGCCATAGGGGAGATTTGGGCATGCCCTTTGAGGCCAGACTCCCAGGAGAGTCAAATGAAGAAATACCAAGGACTGAGGCAAGTACTGAGAAATATAGTCCCCAAATTCCTTCCATGGAATTTTGCTCCAGAATCCATGCTGCCTGAATCCTGGAATAGGTCACCTGCCTAATCTTGTTTCACAGGCAAAGTTGGCACAGGTCAGCTGATGCTTTCTGTTGATCTCTCCTCCACATCTTCAGGAAGGAGACCACATGATTACATGACCAGAAGATCATGTGATCGTGTGACCACACGTCTCTTTCGCTGCTCCAAAGATGGCAGACACGTGAGATGGGGAACCACATTGGTTTCTGCATCAGGCTGACTCATTTCTTCTGTCTCTACTCCTTTCCAGCATCACAACTCTTGAGATAATGTTTGCCTGTTCTTCAGTTTTCTGGTCTACCTAATGGGAACAAAGATAATGTTTACCTCACAGGGTGATTGCAAAGATAACTCATGGGAAGTCTCTGGTCTAGGCCCTGACTCTAACTCAATACAGTGTATTCTTTTACCTATCTGAAAGTGTATTTTAGTCCCAAACAGTACTATTTTCATAAGCAGAGAAGCATGATCATATGCTGTTGCTGTTTAGAAGGAGGTCATGAGCAAAAGTTTGTTGCTCAGACTGGGTCTCTGTCCTGCCTGGGGGCTGGAGTTGTTTGGTCACCCCATGCCTGTCGCTCCCTCAACATGTTAGAATTGAGCTGCATGTCTCACTTTGAACTATGATTATTGCCAGTAAACACTGGGCATAAGACTGCATTGGAAATGATTCTTGAAGAGTTCAGTGGGACAGAAAATACACAAATGCAGAACATAGGCAACTAGACTAGGAGCCTTGACCGTTGCCAAACGTAGAGTAGCAAAGAGATCAAGGAGAAAACTCAATGATTATTTCATCCACAGAAATACCAACTGGTTGTGGAAGTTTGGGTACATGGGTCTCTCTGCCTTCGGTTTTGTGTGTGTGTGTGTGTGTGTGTGTGTGTGTGTTTTTAAAAGAGACAGTATTATGATGATATTATATTGTGCTATAGATCCCCCAGATTGGTACCCACAGATGGTTTTGCTTGACCCACAGAAGAGTTTAGACTTTCAAATTAGTTTGTCAGGTCTGGTGCCTGTGGCTCACGCATGTCATCCCAGCTACTCAAGAGGCTGAGATCTGAGGATCAAGGTTCAAAACCAGCCTGAGCAGACCAATTGGAGAGGCTCTTATCTCCAATTACCAACAAAAAAGCCAGAGGAAGAGGTGTGGCTCAAGTTGGTAGAGCACCAATCTTGATTTCTTTATAAAAGCTAAACCAGAGCATGAAACCCTGAGTTCAAGTTTCAGTGCCCACTACCACACACAAATTAGTTGTCAACATTTAAAGAATACATGGTTACATTCTGCATCTGGAGGAATAGATAGCTGGAGTTGAAAATTGCTAGCATTAAAAAATGTCCTTGTAGCCGGGAGCTGGTGGCTCATGCCTGTAATCCTAGCTACTCAGGGGGCTGAGATCTGAGGATCTCGGTTCAAAGCCAGCCCGGGCAGGAAAGTCCGTGAGACTCCTATCTCCAATAAACCACCAGAAAACCAGAAGTGGCACTGTAGCTCAAGTGGTAGAGTGCTAGCCTTGAGCTGAAGAGCTGAGGGACAGCACCCAGGCCCAGAGTTCAAGCCCCATGACTGACAAAAAAAGAAAAAAATTCCTTGTTATTATAAAGATGATGCACAGAGGGGTTACAGTTCTGTAAGTCAAGTCATAAGGACAGTTCTTCTTGGCCAGTTGTCACCTCTTCCCTTGCTCTCTTGCAGTGTTCCCTCCCCTCCCATCTCCACCAATAAGTTGGATAGTTCACTTAAAAGTGTCCATTGAGTACTGGTACAGCATTGGTTCACCCTTTGTCCCTCCATTTCTATGCCTCCAACTTCCCACCATTTGAAAGGCCAGAAAGGTGATTGGGGGGGGCAGGGGAAATGGGGCGCTACATTTCCTGGAACTTCATCTCCACTCACCCAGATGGCTCATTGGAGTTTGCTGCCTGCATTCCTGAGCAGATCATCTGCTTAGCATGATCCAGATTCTTCTGAGGGTTCTAACTACAGCAAGGCTTGCTCCATTCTTCCAGCCAAAAGGGGAAATAAAGGCAGATTGATATTTTCCTGTCTGTCTGACATTTCACCCCCTGTCCCAGAAAGAATGTGTGTCATTAACTTTATTGATCATAACAGCCATTATTTAGTAGAATTTAGGATGATTTCAGCACGTTCTCTCAATGGATTCTTTTGAGTTGTAGGCATTTTCTCCCACTTGGTAGAAGAGGAGACAGAAGTTCAAAGAAGCTAAGGAATTTACCGGGCCAACCTCTGATGCAGATTGACTGACAAAACACAACCCCCTGCCCTGGAACATTAAGTAAATATGATAAACTGTACTTCTCCTCTTCTGTTCTTTATCATATCTAAACTGCTACCGGCAAAAGAAATGATAATCCTTGGAGAAGTATAAGATGTTATAGTTGTCTAAAATGGTTCTCATATGGGGCTGGGAAGGTGGCTCAGTGGTAGAGTGCTTTCCTGCATGCATGAGGCCCTGTGTTCTATTCCTCAGCACCACATAAGCAAAAAGAAAAAAAATCTGGAAGTGGTGCTGTGGCTCAAGTGGTAGAGCGCTATGCTTGAGCTGAAGAGCTGAGGGACAGTGCCCCGGCCCAGAGTTCAGGCCAATGACCAGACCCAAAATTTTAAAAAATAGTTCTCATACAACAAAAAGGGATGACTATAAGGTCAACAATGAAATTAAAACAATCCTTTGAAAGACTCATATTACTTAAAGAATAACCTAGATAGTCATGTATTTACTACTGAAATTAAGTTTTGAATGTATAAAGATGGCACTGAAGCAATAGAGAATGGCCCTAGTTCTCTCTAACCAAATAGACTTAGGGTCCCATATGCAGTTCCCCCACGAGATAGACAACAATGAATAAACAAACATGCAGAGAATCACAGGAATTTGCACACACAAAGATGGAAAATCTCAAAGTCCACCCCCCAACCCCTCATGGCAGTGCTGTTGAGCATTGAAAGGGGCCCACTGCTTGCGTCTTCAGGAACACCAGCCGATCTCAAAAGGCAGACACAGAAAACTCTCATAGCACTGGACACAGACTGGGCAGAGACCAAGACCAGAGACCAGGCACAGCAACACCCAGTCAGAGACAGCTCCCAGTGCCCCATTGCTCAGCCCACAATTGATATGAAGGAACATAGTGGCCTAGCAACCTGAAATCTGCAACAATAGATACAGAAATCTGCCACAGCACTGACAGTCAGCCAAAACCAGTTCTAGGATCAGTAAGTATCCTGCTGGAGCCACTCGCCCCACACAGGAGACCAGTACTGCAGCACTGGTTAGTGACCCACAGAGGTTGATCTGGACCTCTGTCCCTGCTAAGAAGGAACAGCACACTTGAAGCACACAGAGGCCTGAGCCCTTCCATATTCCCAGCACCCCACCTGTTGGCTTCCAGTGGAAGGCTACAAGGACTCCAACTAGACAGGTGCTAGAACCCTGTATCCCCCATAGCACTGGCTATCCAGAGAAAGGTCAGTGTGAGCACCAACGTTCACTCACCTACAGGGACATGCCCCCTCATCCCAGAGTAGTCCAAATCTCGGCCCTCCCTGACAGACAGGACAGGCACTGGTAGAGGGCTCTCCTGTCAGAAAACACAAACATGTGTGCTAACCAGCCACCTGCAGAGCATTTCCACCAGGAACAGCCAAGTGAATGCATGCACCAGCCCTATACAGGAGTGCAAGCTGCCTAGGTGCCAAACCCTGATGAGAACTGCAGGCCCATGAAACACTTGCAGGTCAAATCACAGGTACATGCTGTCCACCAACAGAGCACACCCTTGTTGGTAGCTGCATCACTGAACCCTGCCAGGACCCACTGGTCCCTGTCTGGAACTGCAAAAAGAGTAAATGTATGAGCAACAGGCAGAGCACATGTAAACACATACAAGATGCACCAGACCAACTGCTGGTCACTTGTTGGAAGAGAACCAACCCAGGGCCAAGGCACAAAAAAACCCTGTGCACAGTGAGGACCCCAATCCTTCTGAAGCCAATGCCTAACCCAGACTCCTGAAGCTAACTTCAGTCCCCGCTGCAGACCAGACCAAGCTCCTTTCAGTTATCCCAGGGCTGAGTATGCACACAGGTGCTAGCCAGCTTGGGGACCCTGCTTCAGTTAGCCTACCCAGTGTAAACCAGCCCAGGCAAAGTGAAGGCTGTTGGTACCTGACAAGCAAAGATTGGGCCAACAGACAAAGATTAGACTACAGCACCGACAATCCCTGAACCCAAATGCATATACCAAAAGGAAAGATTACAAGAGTCATGGACAGTCAAGAAAACAAACCAAATGCAAAAGCCAGCAGCAATCCAGGAAAGAACTACAGTAAGAAGGAAGAAGAAATGGAGGACAAAGGAACCAGTAAAGAAATGATGGCCAACTTGGCCAATGAAATAAAAGGGAAGATGGAAAAGCAATTTCAAGAACACAAAAAGAAATATCAAAGAAATTCCAACACTTCAAAAAAAGATACAGACAAAAATAGACACAGTATATACCTCATTAAAAGATAGAATTAACAATGAGACCTGATATAGGAACCATAAGTTGTCAATTTCCACAATGCAAACCATAATGGAAGCTATAGGTAACATAATAAGTGAGATGGAAAATAGAATATCAGGAGTTGAGGATAAAACAGAGAATCTGGAACAGCAAGTAATAGGTATGGAAAAAAGAACTCAAAAATTACCAAAAGGAAATCCAAGAATTGGCAGAAAAAGCCAAGAACTGAAATCAACATATAAATTGGGATAGGTGAGATGGAAAAATTTCAAAAGAGTTATGGAACACCTATTCAATAAGATCATTACAGAAAATTTCCCCAATCTTAAGAGAGAAAATCTCACCTGCATAACAGAAGCATATAGAATACCTAGTAGACACGATCCTAGAACACTTCTATACACATCATAGTAAAACCATTAGACTTGAGTAGCAAGGAACTGATTTTAAATGCTACAAAATCAAAGAATGAATTACATTACAATGGAAAAATCAAAATCGCTGAGGACCTTTCCACATAAACCCTCAATGCAAAGAGAGCCTGATAATGTAGTTTCCAACAACTGCCTACTCAAATTGGTGTACCCAGAGAAGCTATCGAAATTAAAACCTTTCATGACAAAAATTAAAGAAATTCATGAACACTAAACCCACACTGCGAAAAATAATAAAAGAAGAATACAATCTGAAGAAAACAATTAAGATCAGGGAATCATATCAGAAAGAAATCACTAGAAGATCAATTTAGTAAGCACAGGGAAAGGAAAGAAGCAACAAGAAAACAAGAAAATGGCAGATAACATAACACATCTCTCTCTAATAATCCTAAACATTAACACACTCAAATTCCCCAATCAAAAGAAAAAGAACTACAGACTGGCTCAGAAAACAAGATCCATGGGGGAGTTAGGGGGTGAGGGGAGATGGGAAGGAATGGGAAGGGATGGGAAGGGGAAACAAAGGAGGAGGCAACAATACTTGATAATAAATGTACTCATTACTTTGCCCATGTAATTGTAACCCCTCTGTACAGTATTTTCACAATATAAATAAATAAATAAATAGCAAAAAAAGAAAGAAAACAAGATCTATTAATTTATTGTCTCCAAGAGACCCATCTCACAGCCAAAGTAAAAACAAACTCCAAGTCAAGTTATGGAAAAGATCTTCCACCCAAATGTACCCTGTAAGAAGTCAGTAGTTACCATATGGATATCTGATAAAAACAGACTTCTCATTAAAATCAGTACAAAAAGACAATGTAGGTCCCTACATATTAATAAAGGGAATGATCCATGAAGAGGAAATCATAGTGGTCAATGTCTGTGTACCAAACAATAGAGCATCTAAATGTGTTAAACAAAAACTCTTGGATTTACAGAACAAGAAAGACCCAAACAAAATAATAGTGGGAGATTTTCACACTCCATTCTCACCAAAGGAGAGGTCAATCAAACAAAACAAGCCAAGAAGCCTCTGAACTAAATGACACCATAACCTCTTCTCAGTAGCTTGTGGAACATTCTCCAAAATAGATAATTTTATAGTTCACATAAAGAACCTAAACAAATAAAGAGAATTGACATAATCCCTTGCATCCTATTAGACCATAGTGGAATTAAACTAGTTTGTAACAACAAAGCATACTGTAGAAATTAGTCAAATACATGGAGGCTGAACAGCACACTACTGAGTAACACCTGGGTCACAGAAGAAATTAGAAAGTTCTTCCAATTCAATGAAAATGGAAACACATCACAACAGCACCTCTTGGATACAGCAATAACAGTGCTGAAGGGAAAGACCTAAGCATAAAGAAAACAGAAGCAGCTCAAGTAAATAACCTCATGATATAATTAAAATTGCTAGAAAAGGAAGAAAAAAATTAAATCTAAAGCTACATGGAGAGAGATGTTAAAAAAGGTTATGGCAGAAATCAACGAGATAGAAATTTTTTAAATATACATGAAATTAATACAACAAAAAGCTTCTTCTTTAAACAGTGATTAAATTGACAGACCACTTGTGAGGTTACCAAAAATGAAGAAGAAGGAGAAGGAGAAGGAGGAGGAGGAGGAAGAGTAGGAGGAGGAGGAGGAGGAGGAGAAGGAGGAGGAGGAGGAGGAGGAGGAAGAGGATGAGGAGGAGGGGAGACAAAACAACAAGATCTGGGATGCCACATGAAAAATTACAAAGTAGGCTTCATCCCACAGATGCAAGATACATACACAAGATATATACATACATACCTACATGCCACATATGCAAATCCATAAATGCAATTCAGCACATCAACCGAGCCAAGATCAAGAACCACATGATCATCTCAACAGATGTACAAACAGCCTTTGACAAAATCCATCCACTCATATTCAAAGAATATAAGGAACTTATATTCAAAGAACATAAGGAAAATTCTTTAAAGCAACAAAAGTAATATATCATAGACCAACAGCCAAAAGAATACTACATGGGGAAAAACTAAAATAATTTTCCCTAAAATCAGAAACAATGCGTAGATGCCCACTTTCTCCACTCTGCTTCAATATGGTTACAGGATCCTTAGCCAGAGAAGTAAGTCAAGAAAAGCACATTCAAGGGATCCACATAAGGACAGAAGAAATGAAACTATCCTTATTTGCAGATGACATGCCGTTATGCCTGAAGGACCCCAAATACTCCACTCCCAAACTCATAATAGACCACTTCAGCAAAGTAGCAGGATATAAAATTAATCCACAAAAATCAGCAACCTTTGTGTATGCCAATAATGTTCAAGCAGAAAGGGAAATCATAAAAACAACACAATTTGCAATAGCCTCAAATATATATATAGGAATTAACCTAACCAAAGATGTAAAAGATCTATTTAGTAAAAACTATGTACATCTAAAATAGAAATCAGACACTAGGAAAGTGAAAGACCTCTCATGTTCTTGGAGAGGTACAATCAATATTGTGAAAAAGGCTATACTGCCAAGCACCAGTAGCTCACACTTGTAATCCTAGCTACTCAGGAGGCTGAGATCTGAGGATCACAGTTCAAAGCCAGCTCAGGCAGGACCAAGGCCCCGAGTTCAAGCCCCATGACCAACCAAAAAAAAAAATGAAAAAAGAAAAAAAATGGCCCAATAATATAAAAATTCAATGAAATCCCCGCCAAAATCCCAATGATGTTCTTTACTGAAATAGAGAAAACAAATAAAAAAATTCATGTGGAACAACAAAAGACCTAAAATAGGCAAAGCAATTCAAGTTCTACAAGGAGCCATGGTAATAAAAACAGCTTGGTATTGGTACCAAAATAGACCCAAAGACCAATGAAACAGATTAGAAGACCTAGAAATAACACCACATACTTTCAGTTATCTGATATTCAACAATGGATCCAAATACATACAGTAGGGAAAACATAGCCTCTTCAACTATTGGTGCTGGGAAAACCAGGCAGCCACATGCATGCTTGTCAACATGCACTAACATCAATTCAAAATGGATTAAAGACCTCAACCTCAGACTCAAAACTCTGAAACTACTGTAAGACAGTGTAGGAGAGACTTTAGAACTTATAGGCTCAGGCAGGAATTTCCTAAATCGAATCCCAGGGGAACTACAGATTGGAGAAAGACTCGACAAATGAAAAGACATAGGTACTAAACAAGGAAGACAGCCAATCAAGTGGGAAAAATCACTACCAGCAATAAATCAGACAAGGCTTAATATTCCATATAAACAGGGAACTCAAGAAACTAAGCCCCTCCCAAGTCTAATAAACCAATCACTAAATGGGCAATGGACCTAAAAGGGGGTTTCTCAGAAGACAAGGTAAAAATGGCAAAGAAACTATCATCCCTGGCCATAAAGGAGATTTAAATCAAAACACTCCTGAGATACCATCTCACCCCAGTTAGACTGGCCAATATTCTGAATTCAGACAAAAACAAATGCTGGCAGGGATGTGGAGAAAAAGGATCCTATTGCACTACTGGAGGGTGTAAACTAATACAACCACTCTGGAAAGCAGTCTGGAGGTTCCTCAAAAAACTAAACATAGACCTTCCCAAAATCCAGCCATACCACTCCTAGGCATTTAATCTGAGCATCATGAACCAGAATATGAACAGGATACCTGCACATCCAAGTTCATTGCTGCAATATTCACAACCTCCAACAAGAAGCACTCAGATGTCCCACAACAGATGAATGGATACAAAAAATGTGGTAACTATAGCCAATGGAATTTTAAACAGACATTACAAAGGATAAAATAATGGCATTTGTAGGGGAATGGATGTAACTAGAACAAATCATGTTGAGCAAGGTAAGCCAAGATTATAGAGACAAAAGGTGCATGAGCTAGGCGTCAGTGGCTCACGCCTGTAATCCTAGCCACTCAGGAGGATCACAGTTTAAAGCCAGCCCGGGCAGGAAAGACCGTGAGACTCCTATCTCCAATAAGCCACTAGAAAAATGGAAGTGGCCCTGTAGCTCAAGTAGTAGAGCACTCCCCTTGAGCTGAAGATCTGAGGGACAGCGCCCAAGCCCAAAGTTCAAGCCTCATGACCAACAACAACAACAAAAAAGGTGCATGTTCTCTCTGATATGCAGATGTTAGATTTAAAGCACAAGATATGATCAAGTGTACAGGGTTCTAGACACCGATATACAGTGAGACCAAAAGAGGATAGCCTTAGGAGAAAAGCACCAAAATGTAATACATAAGCAGCTCTTCATATATATATATATTTTTAATTTAATTTAATTTTATTTGAGAACATACTGTACAGAGGGGTTACAATTACATGGGCAGGATAATGCTTACATTTCTTACCAAGCATTGCAGCCTCCTCCTTTGTTTACCCTTCATCTCCCTTCCCAGCCTCCCCCCTCCCCCCCACCCAATCATACCCCCCTCCCCCCTCCACCGACATTGTAAATCTGGTTTTGACATGACATTTTGTACTTCTCATTGTTGCAACAGGTCCACCTGAATCCTTAAATGACTTGTTTGTCCCCGTCTCCTCCACATGTTATACTGACATCAAATATAGTGAAAGCGGGGGTTACACTGTGGGGGAGGGACATACAAAGCAACAAAGAAATAATCTTATAAATGCGTTAGAAACACATGCATGAAAGAAACAAAAACATTAAAATACATATTTGAGGGTTCGTTTTCCTAACATCACATTCTCTGACTTTTTCCGCTTGACTCATACCTATACTAGATATTGCAAATAAGGGAAACCATGAAATCATAGACATATATATAAAATCATACGCATATTGAAAAGAACTCCAAAGAAAACGAAGGACCTTTTCTTAATTTGTCTTATCATTTTTAGATGACTCTATTTTTTTACCTCATATATGGTGTATTCACATGCATATGTGAAAGAAAGTGGGGACAGGGCACAGAATCAGTGGAAAATAAGTGAAAATATATAGCAGTGGGGCTCATCAACTGCATTGGACATTGATGTAAGTGAACCAAGCAACTCCTGGAGGAGATGGAAAGAAAGGAAAGAGAGAGAATGAGGGAACAGATGATACTAAGGAAAAGGAAAGAAATGTACTTATCACCTGACATATATAAAGGTAACCTCACTGTATATCACATCTAAAACATCAATAAAGTAATTTGTTAAAGCTATGTATAATGGGGAATGGTAATACTCAGCATAATACTCAGCACTGTGGAGGCAGAAGCAAGGGGACTGCAAGTTCAAAGCCATCTCTACAGTAAAATTTTTGTCTCAAAAAAACAAAAAAAGGATATGGATGTTATAGGTCTTGATAGACCATGTGAGGTTCTGGGTTAGATCTCTAGCACAAAACAAAACAAAACAACAACAACAAGAACTAGTCTTTGTATAATTAATTTACAGTGATAATTACTGAAAGAAATGGCCTATATAAATAAAAACCAAGAAAGAAACCAACTAAAATGGTGCACAATAGAATCTGGCAGGGGGGAAAACTACAAAGGAAACATCACATCTGCAAAATCTGGTTTCAAGAAACATTACTATGTATAAAAATCTTCAATATATAATTAATTTTTTAAAAAAGTTTTTAAGTCCTCCTAAAACCTTCTAGACCAATTTTTTTTTTCACTGAAGAATTCTGTCAGGTGATTTGGACACAGTGAATAATTTTACAATAAATGATGTCCTAGGAGTTGGCACTTGTAGTTTTAAAACGTGGCTTGGGAAAATTGGGAGGGAGCAGAGGAAGGGGTGATATTGTCCAAAAGAAATGGACTCATTAATTGCCTTATGAAATTGTAACCATTCTGTACATCAACTTTATAATTATAAAAATATTTTTAAATATGCCAAGTTTAAAAAAAAACCTCATAGATCTAAACATAACCCACAAACTACAACACTTTAAATGAAAGCACATGAAACTTCATGTATTTGTGTTGCTTTGAAAATGACCTCTGTGTACACTTTAGTGGGTTTTTTTGTTTGTGGTTTTAGTTTTGTCTTTGAATGGTTGTTCTTCCGTCACTGATGTCATGAAGCTTGGACTCAGCCTGGGTGCTGTCACTGAGCTCTTTAGTTCGAGGATAGTGGTCTAACACTTTGAGCGACATCTCTAATTCCAGGTTTTGAGGACTGTTCATGAGTGCGCCACTAGCACCCGGCTACACTTCCGATTTTATTATTTTTTGTCGGTTGTGGGGCTTGAACTTTGGGCTTGGGCGTTGTCTCTTCAAAATTCTACAACTGGAAACAGGGTCAATTCCGGTCTTCAGAAGATAAGAGTCTCACGGGCTTTCTTGCTGGCCAATACTAATACTGTGTCTTTGAGAAATCATTAACGACAGCCCGAGATTTCTCTAGGTAACAAAGGCCTGGATATTTTTTCATGACAAATTGATTAAAGACAAAGCATTGGGGAAGCTTTACAGATATTTAAGAAAAGGACACAAAACACCATCTCTAGAAAGATGGCTTACATTTACATTTTCATTCTAAGAAGGCACCCTCTAAAACTTCCTTTCTATTCATAAAGTACAAGTAATGCCATCAAAAGATAGCAGCAGCACATAAATAGTCTGCAATATGATACAAAAACAGCAAAGATGTAAGCCATAAAATATTATGTAAAGAACTGAAAATATTCAAGCAAGACCAAGAAAAATGATCCCATTTACACTATGTATCTCCTATAAGCTTACTTATAGTACAGCATTATATAGGTCAACCTTGTCTATCTGCTTGTTTTCATGATTTGTATAGAACTTAAATATGGTACAATTGTACAGGTTCTACCAACTTAAAGAATATTTCTGGGAAATATTTACAATACATGATGTATAAAGCAAAGCTGTAATGAGATGATGTTTGGTTATTAAATTGGTGAGCAGTTATGCTTTAAATTTTTAATTGAAAGGCTTAAACTCCAATTTGGTTTAGGAACACAGCAACATATTCTGCTGTGGCATAGATAGTGAAAAAAATTCTTTGTCTTTTAATCTTTGGCCAGCAAAAGGAAAATGAAGTGAAGTAGTATACACATGCAAAAAACAAATTCCTTCCCTTCTATAAGTTATCCCTGTCTCCACTGCTAACTAAGTTTACCTATTATCCTTCATTTTCTGTATTTAGTAATGTAATTTTCCCACAAAAATGACTGAACTCAACTTTGTTACCAATTCTGTTTTTCTTACTTTCTTATACATTCTAAAGTTCAAAAAAATTAAGACTTTCTCAGTAACAAGAATACTTCTAAAGAAAGACATCATGAAAGAAGGCACTGGTGGTTCAAGCCTACAAATTTAGCTTTTCAGGAAACTGAGATGTGAGGATCATGGTTCAAACTCAACCTAAGGGAGAAAGTCTGTGAAAGTCTTATTTCCATTTCACTACCAAAACCCTAGAATTGTAGCTGTGGCTCAAATGTTAATGCACTAGTCAAGCAAATAAAAGCTCAAAAAACCTCAAGGATGGTGCACATGCACTGAATTCACACCCCAGAACTTGTTCTCTCCCTCAAACAAAAAGAAAAATGACCAGAAAAGATAAACATCAGAATCTAGCAGGAAACCACTGGCCCAGAATACCAATTTAGGGCATATGAATCCAGTAGTAGCTCAGAATAGAAAAATTGCTAAAGCAGAACACAACCATTACAATACTTGGGAGGAAGGTAGTAAAATGATCATTTTTTGTACTTTAGGTAATATCTGAGAAAATTATCACTTACAATATGACTCTAACTGACAAATTCTCAAACAATTCATCTGCCTGCTTATCAAGAAAATTTTTCATTATTAATATTGTTTCCCAAATATATCAAACCCAAGAATGTATGCACCTTTAATGTAGCCATAAAATCCTTCCTATTTACAAAAATAAATGACCTTCATGATATACTAATAAGTTACCATTTTGGTTCACTCATTAGTTTCCTACTAATGTGATTTTCTCTACATTTGTGGAGGAATTGGTGAAAGGCCAGATTCTGAAGTTTAAAGATTAAAGGTTCACTGTGAAACCACTTATTCTCTCCACTGTCCCCTCTCTAGTTCCCATGGCATGTGATTTATACTTTCAAATATAAACCAAGATCCTTCCAATCATAAAACACATTAACAAGCAAATGGAGAAAAGGAGTAATACTTAGTAAATGTTAAAAAATCTGTTGCTTGGGGCTGGGGAGGTTGCTCAGTGGTAGACTGCTTGCCTTGCATGCATGAGGCCCTGGGTTCGTTCCCCAGCACGACATAAGCAAAAAGAAAAAAGCCGGAAGTGGCGCTGTGGCTCAAGTGGTAGAGCACTAGCCTTGAGCTAAAAGAGCTGAGGGACAGTGCCCAGGCCCAGAGTTCAGGCCCCATGACCGGACCCCCCCCAAAAAAATCTATTGCTTTTATTTATATTGAGAGTATGTAGGTAGCTATAAAATAAGGTAAAATTCTCTTTCTATATAGCAAAATGAAAAACATATATATATATAAAATATACATATAATATGAATAAACTTTAGGAACAAAGCTATAAAACATACCCAAATGCTATAAAATATTTTACTAACTAGAAGACCACATTCCTAATAAAAAGATGTGAAAGTAATTTTTTCTGTATAATGAAATTTCTATCAAACTTTTAAAAGTAGAAGAAAATTGACAAAAGTTTTTAACCTTCACTGAGGTAGTAAATTCATCTGAGAGAGTTTTGAATTGAAGATTTAAAAAAATCTGCCTGACAACATAAGGGCACAGAAATTAGTCAACCTAGAACCAGAACCAAAATCAGAGAAAACAAATGAAATAGTACAAAACACAGAATCACATCTACTGCTTGACAAACATGGGATTTTCAAGTAAAGGGAAAATAATGTTTATAATACCTAGCTGCTAGGCAGAAACTGGTGTCTCCCAACTTTAGTCTCAATTACCCAGGAAGCTGTGGTCAGAGGATCACAGAAAAGAAAAGAGGACCTCATGGCAGAAAAGTTCATGAGAACCTCATTGCCAATTAGGCAGAAAATAGCCACAAGTTAAGGTGTGATACAAGAGGTAGACCTCAAGCCTTTAACAAAAAGCCAAGTAAGAAAAGCAAGGTCCTGACTTCAAACCCCAGTACTAGCACAAAAAATAAAATAAAACTATTGTTATCTCGATGAAAATAATAAGAAAGTTAGTGCCATTACATCAGTATTTTAGAGCTTAAATATAAATAAATTGATGTTATTTAAATGAAATTATGAATGTATATGGAGGAAACAGAGATTATGTTTTCTAACTGTGGAGTCAGGGAGGAGGCTGGGAAGGGATGTGAAGGGTAAACAAAGGAGGAGGCTGCAATGCTTGGTAAGAAATGTATGCATTATCCTGCCCACGTAATTGTAACTCCTCTGTACAGTATGTTCACAAATAAAATTAAATTAAATTAAAAAAAAATAAAGCAAAATGTAAATATCAGAAAAAAGAAAAAAAAGATGGACTAATTTTGGCATAAAATAGTATGTTGGTATATATCACTAACAAAAACTAGAATAACATATTTGTAAAAAAATAATCTGCAACACATTTGATAGGTAATATATGTTGTAAAAATATTTTTAAGCTTTCAGATGCAGAGTTGTAGCTCAACAAAATGAAGCTGGAAATTGAAATATAACAGGGGAAAGTAAAGAGGAGGAGTGTAAATGAATGAAGAGTGGGTGGTAATGGCAGTACACAGTGATAATATTCAATGTATATCCTATGAAACGAGGAAAGTTGAAGAAATGGCTTGGGTTGGTGAGAGGGAGGTGGTAGAATGATGATAGGATTGATATTGAGTAAGATACCTTGTACTTATAAACTGGTACATTGACAGATAAACCCTTTGTACAACTACTTGAAGATAATCAAAATATAAAAAACAAAAAAAATTTAGCTGGGTGCCAGTGGCTACAACTGTAACCCTAGCTACTTAGGAGGATTTGAGTATTGAAGCCAATCTGGGCAGGAAAATCCATGAGATTTTCACCTCTAATTAATCACCAAAATGTCAGAAATAAGAGTTCTGGCTCAAGTGGTAGAGCACTATCCCCAAGCAAAAAGAGTGCCCAGACCCCTTAGTTCAAGCCCTGTACCAACACACACACACACACACACACACACACACACATACACACACAAACAAACAAACAAATGTCTCAAAACTCATTAAAAAGAAATCTTCCTAGGCTGGTAGTAGTGACTCACACCTCTAATCCGAGCTACTCAGCTTGATATCTGAGGCACTTAGTTCAAAGACAATCCAAGCAAGAAGGTCCTTGAGCCTTATATGTAAATAAATAATTAAAAACCAGAAGAGGAGCTGTGGCAATACACAATACAGGCACAAAAGGCAAAACAAAACTTGTTTCAGTCAAATAACATCATATATTATACTCAGAGTAATATAAATTGTCAAAAAGACCTTTTGAAAATATATACAAAAAGCACTAAAAGTACTAGTACCCTTTAACCCACTTGCTGTAACAAAACAATAAAAGAGAGGCAATTGATAAGCTAAGATGATGTTTACCATGCTAATTCATAACTTAAAAAGTGAAGGAACATATAAACTAGCTAGTAGGTGATTGAATAATATAATACTTTTTATCATGACATTCAGACATACAATGATAGTCTACGTATATATTTATGTAGATAGATGATAAATAGCTAGATAGGTAGATATATGAGCAGAAATATATTTGCTGCTAATTATTCAATATTAAAAGTCTCCACAAGCATTTATATATTCCTATTCTAATTTCTTGTCTCCTGCCTCAACATTAAAGGAAAATAAACATCCATAACTAGCATTTTACTTTTACAGGAACTGAGCACAATCTCCTCAAACAGCTCACTCCATCTTTCACCACACAGTCAAGCCCTCTACTTTTTAAATTTACATATCTCCTTTTTAAATTTGAGGCTAGAATTCTTACACTTCTCCCCCCTCCTCTCTCATGACAACTAAAAGTGTAAATGGTCATCATGTTTTTTAAATACTCTCATTGAAGCCAGGACCCAATCACCTTCTTAGTCTTACTTTATTTCCATTCTTTTTGTTGTTGTTGTTGGTCATGGGGCTTGAACTCTGGGCTTGGATGCTGTCCCTCAGCTCTTCAGTTCAAGGTTAGCACTCTTAACACTTGATGCACAGTGCCACTTCCAGTTTTCTGAGTGGTTTATTGGAGATAAGAGTCTTATGGCCTTTCCTGCCTGGGTTGGCTTTGAACCGTGATCCTCAGATCTCAGCCTCCTGAGTAACTAGGATTACAGGTGTGAGCCACCAGTGCCCAGCCTCACTTTATTTCCAAAAGAAAGCTTCCAGCTCTCAAAGCAGAGCCTTATACAAAACATGTACCAAATAAATTTATTTCATTAACATTTTCTATGTACCTACTACATGACAGCAGGACAACACAATACTGTGTTTGGATCTCAAAGATCATGAAATATGTTCATGTATAAATATGACTAGTGCTTGGGAAAATTGGGAAGTGGAGTAGAAGTATCAATAGGTTATTGATATATTATTATCCTCACAATAGTATGTATATTAGCTCAAATTCCCAAAAATAGCTGAACAATGTCTTATGCATGTTTTAAATATTTGATAACAATATATGTCTATATCAATATATCAAGTATCAATAGATATTTGGGAATAAGAGAGGTAAAATAGAGAAAAAAGGCTTTGATTAAACTAGACATAAACAATAAACAAGTACTACTATACTGAAGCCTGTATCTTGAGAGGTGGAGATTAACACTGTCAAATTCAGATTCACCATACATCTTCAAGAATACAATTCTCAAGATATATAAGCAAAAGTTATGGTTATAGTTTGGAAAGAATCCAATGATAGATCTGAAGTTTGTCTTCCTTTCTTAGGGAAAGAGAAATATAAGAGGAAGATACCAAAACATTCCAAACACATCAGTTGATTTCCTCCTGGTATCATTTAGTGCATTTTTAATTTAACTTGACTCATTTTCTAAATTGTTGCAGTTCCTCAAACTATGGTGCAGAATGACAATATGAAAAGAATGCAAATGCAGTGAGACAAAGGTAATCTCTACAAATTAGTTGATTTAAACTTGCTTGCTATTTTCTCATTCAAAAATGCTATATTGATGCATTTCACTCAAAGTGGATTTCACTCAGTATTCTTTTGCTTGCTTGCATTTTGAGTTCTACTGCCTACTTTGTTAGCATAGGGTTGAGTAAGGGCAGTTCATGCTGCAAAACACAAGAAAAAAAAAAACAGAATGTCTGTAATCTTAATCCAAAATGTTGCCATCTATTGTTATAGGAAATGATATTGAAATTTCAAAACCTAAATGAGTAAGATGAATCAGTAACTGAATAGAATTTGTCACATAATGTTTCCAGTGGGAATAATAAAACAGTACAATCATCAAGGCATTTTTAAAAAGAAAAGAAAAGGTAGACATGGTGATTCACATCTGCAATCCCTACTCATTAGACTGAGGAAGATCATTGTTCAAGGTCAATATGAGACAGAACTTTACAAGACCCTATTCTCAACCAGAAAGAGTGCAGAGGTGCAAACTTATCATCTCAGCTAGGGCACACAGACACACACACACACACACACACACACAAAGAACAGGAGGATTACAGCCTATGCTGGCTCATGCCAAAAGCAGAGATTTTTATCTCAAAACTCACAAGCACTTCTGTGCTCATAAGAGAGTAATTGAGGAGGCTGGGAAGGTGGCTCAGTGGTAAAGCGCTTGCCTTGCATGCCTGAGGCCCTGGGCTCGATTCCTCAGCACCACATAAGCAAAAAGAAAAAAAGCCGGAAGTGGCATTGTGGCTCAAGTGGTAAAGCGCTAGCCTTGAGCTGAAGAGCTGAGGGACAGTGCCCAGGTCCAGAGTTCAGGCCGCACAACCGGACCAAAAAAAAAAAGAGAGAGTAATTGACTACCATGTCAAAGACTTGATTTCAAATCCTAGTATTTCCAGAGAAAAAATATTTTAAATGATGAAATATACAACTTTCAATTGAATTTCCTTTGAAAAAGGGGACTTAAAGATAGATATTTGAGGCATCTGAACACTGGTTTTAAGGTGAAAGGTTCCAAGAGTTGGCTGGGAAGGAATTCTGGACATGGGTTCTCTGCAGTTTTTCAGTGCATGAAAATACCATGGCAATTCAGACAATTTCAGCCTGAGCCAAGGAGACCTAGAGTTTCTCCTATTCCATCCTGTAATGTTTTCAGAGTGTCTGCTTTGACTTCGAGGTCTTTGATCCATTTGGAATTGATTCTGGTGCAGGGTGATATATAAGGATCTAGCTTTAGTTTTCTACAAGTAGTTAACCAATTTTGCCAGCACCATTTACTGAAGAGGCTGTCTTTCTTCCATTCTATTTTTTTAGCTCACTTTTCAAAGATTAGATGGCTATAGGTCTGTAGGTTCATTTCTGGGTTTTCAATTCTATTTTATTGGTCCTGAGGTCTGTTCTTATGCCAATACCAAGCTGTTTTGATTACTATGTCTTTATAGTAGAGTTTGAAATTTAGTATTGATATTTCTCCAGCAGTGTTGTTTCCATTGAGGAGAGTTTTTTTTTTTTTTTTTTTTTTTGCAAATTTCATTTTTATTAGAGAACAAAAAAAATCAGTAACAAATATCTGTGGATTTGGATCTTCAACTATTTTTATTTTTATTATTTAGAAAGAAAGGGAAAAAAATCATTGCATTTATAAAGGTGATGTTTCCTGCAGAAGAAGTGAATGTTCTAGGGAACATAAAAAAGAAACTCATTCTGCTAGGAAAGTAGAAAAACAAAACCCAAGAAGAAAAACCAAAAAAAAAATCTTCCATCACTTTGTAAGGGCTCATAAAAATGACTAGTGGCTTTCAAGCATCATTCATCGGACTTCCATTTTACAGGAAAAGAAATCTCATTATCCACTCCATATTCATTTGAGTTTTAAGTGCTTAGAGGATTGTCGTAACCTAGACTCAGGCTCTACCATGGTAAATCTTGACACGTCTCAGTGTGGCAGCTCATCTTTAGCAGCTAGACCTGCAAGTGCTCCCCAAAACGGGGCTTGATGGGCTGTGGTGTCCTGATTCTTTCTTTGTTTTTCCCCAGCGCTCAGCTCTTTTTACTGTTCTTAGCTTTTACACTTGAGGAGAGTTTTTGCTACCCGGGGTCTTTTATTGTTCCATATGAATTTTTGGATTGCCTCTTCTATTTCTTTGAAGAAGGCAGGCCAAAATTTTCTGAATAGAGACCCGGAAACACAAAAAATCAAAGAAAGGTTGGACAAATGGGATTGCATGAAGTTGCAGAGTTTCTGCATGGCAAAGGACATAGCTAGCAAGATCAATAGAAAGCCCACGGATTGGGAGAAGGTCTTCACTAGCCATACAACAGACAAGGGTCTCATATCTAAAATATACTTGGAACTCAAAAAATTAAATCCCCAACAACAAATCCTCAAAGAAACAACTGTCCAATAAATAAGGGGGTGAAAGACTTAAAGAGAAACTTCTCTGAAGAAGAAAGAAGGATGGCCAATAGACACATGAAGAAATGCTCAACATCCCTAGCCATAAAAGAAATGCAAATCAAAACAACATTGAGATACCACCTCACTCCAGTTAGAATGGCAAAAATCAAGAACTCTAACAACAACAGATGCTAGAAGGAATGTGGACAGAAGGGAACCTTACTTCATTGTTGGTGGGAATGTAAACTTTTTCAACCATTTTGGAAAGCAGTATGGAGGTTCCTCAAAAGACTTCACATAGAGCTCCCCTATGACCCAGCAATCCCACTTTTGGGCATTTACCCAAATGTTTACAAACAAGACCACACTAAAGCTACCAGCACAACTATGTTTATTGCAGCATTATTTACCATAGCTAAGATATGGAACCAACCCAGATGTCTCTCAGTAGATGAAAGGATAAAGAAAATGTGGTATATATAAACAATGGAATTCTATGCCTCCATCAGAAAGAATGACATTGCCCCATTTGTTAGGAAATGGAAAAACTTGGAAAAATTATATTAAGTGAAGGAAGCCAGGCACAAAGAAACATAGGTCCCATGGTTTCCCTTATTTGCAATATCTAGTATATATATGTCAAGCGGAAAAGGTCAGATAATGTGATGTTAGGAAAATGAACCCTTAGATATGTATTTTAATGTTTTTTTCTTTCATGCGATTATTTCTAACGCATTTATAAGATTATTTCTTTGTTGCTTTGTATGTCCCTCCCCCACAGTATAACCCCTGCTTTCACTATATTTGATGTCAGTATAACTTGTGGAGGAGATGGGGAAAAACAAGTCGTTTAAGAATACAGGTGGACCTGTTGCAACAATGAGAAGTACAAGTTGTCATGTCAAAAACGAGCTTTACAACGTTGGTGCGGCGGTGGGAGGGAGGAGAATTGGGTGGGGGGGGGTGGGGAGGAGGCTGGGAAGGGATGTGAAGGATAAACAAAGGAGGAGGCTGCAATGCTTGATAAGAAATGTACGCATTATCCTGCCCATGTAATTGTTACCCCTGTGTACAGTATGTTCACAAAAATAAAATAAAATAAAATAAAATAAAAAAAGAAAATACCATGGCAAGGGCACAGAAAACCAGTGAAATAGAAGTCTCGCTTGTATTTTACTGCACGTCTTCAGAAATACAAGAGAAGCCTCATTGGTCTAAAGACTGTAACAAGAATATTGTTTCATTAGGAGAGAATGGTGTTTTTCAGCCACTGTCTTCTAATACATGGAACAGATTTTAGTAAATATTGCGCAATTGATTCTGTACATCTTAAAATTTTGAGGCATGGAGTAAAACCAGATCTTTGGAATCAAGAATAAAAAATAGAGCAGTATAACTGGGCAGAGTTAAAGAGGGAACAAGAAACAAAGGAAGTAAACAAGAAAGAATAAGGGAAGGGCTAATAAAACATTATAAGTAAAAGAATCAACACATTAAAAAACTGAAGCCAATCAAAATACATCGCAGTATCCTATTGACTTGGTCAACCCTTCTACATTTAGTTCTATCCTAGTTATTATGGCTGCTCAGTCTCTGAAAGCTCAGATCTACAATGTTTAGAATTAAGAAGTAAATTGATACAATATAAAAAAATAGGAAAGTAGCACATTTTTTTTCATTTGCAACATTTTCACGTCCTTCAAATTTAAAATATATCATGGGAAAATACAGTTAAATAATTACCTGGTAGAGCCAATAACATTTGACTCAGTTTGGGGGGAAAGATTAAGGTGGTTATGGATTTAGAATTTCTTACAATGAGATGTACAAGACATTATGTCGAAAAATGAATCTTACAACTTTGGCGGGGGTAGGAGAGCACGGGATGGGAGGGCAGGGATGGTAAGGAGGAGGCAACAATGCTTAATAAGAATTGTACTCATGGGCTGAAAAGGTGGCTTAGTGGTAGAGAGCTTGCCTTGCATGCATGAGGCCCTGGGTTTGATTCCTCAGCACCACATAAGCAAAAAGAATAAAGCCGGAAGTGGTGCTGTGGCTCAAGTGGTAGAGCACTAGCTGTGAGCTGAAGAGCTGAGGGAGAGCGCCAGGCCCAGAGTTCAGGCCCCATGACCGGACCCCCCCCCAAAAAAAAGAATTGTACTCATTACCTTGCTCATGTAATTGTAACCCCTCTGTATGGTATTTTCACAATAATAAAAACTTATTAGTAGTACGTTTTAGCAATGTTTATCTTACATCTCTAATTTTGATGATCATCAAAAGAAGTCTGACTCTTAAAAGAACTTATGTTCTATACAAATAGAATATTTATCTGAAAAGTAAAGCTTTCCTTTAAATGCTAATTTCTTCAATTGGCTACTTCATGATGAGATTTGAAGTTTATTGTCTTTCTTCTAGAGTTGATTTTTTTGTTATCAGCAGTTATAAGAATAAGTCAAATGCATGATTTCAAAAGAACATCTGGATAGTAGAACATTTGCCTAGCACAAGTGAGAGGTCCTAAGTTTGATCCTCAGTAGCCCAAGAGAAGGTGGAGGAGGAAGAGGTAGGCAGAAAGGGTGTGATGGGTGTGCAGAAGGATAAAAAGGAAGAGAAAGCAGAAGAAATAAAGCATCATATTATTCACTGTGAAAACTGGTAGAAAAGCATCACCTTATTCTGTTATTTCTGCTGACTCTATAAGCAGGAGGATTCGTAGATTTCTCATAAGGAACAAAAGTGCTGAGCCATACCCAGGATTGGAAAAAGCAATTGTTCCTGTTTCCATCATGTTAAATGTTTGGTTACCCTGAGGATAATTTCTTTCAAAATTATCTCTATTTTTCCTGCAATTAACTTCATGTCTAGGTATCTATAGGTTTAACTTACCTAGGTTTTAGTTTGATGTGTTTTCTCTCTTGAGTTGAAGAGGTAACTGTGAAGAGTATGGGGTTCTGAAATGGAATTAACTTTGTCCAGAATGTTATCTTGTGCTGTCAAAATAGTTACAATAACTGTTTAAAGATCTGTGATGTATCATGCATCATATAGCAAGCAGCTAATGTATTAATGACATACTTCTGGTGTACATTAATGACTGAGATTTCTCGTGTACTTATTAGTAAAGTTTTTTAATCTCTCTTGTGTACTTATTAGTAAAGTATTTTTACTGTCTTCAAGTATAGCTACATATGCATTTGTCTGACCATATATCATTGCAAGTATGGCTAATTTCTTAGGGTTCCTCATTACATGGTCATTTTTTGGTATCTCCCAATTTTTTGGTTGTCAGAGCCAAGGGTGTTTTATTTCCCGTCTAACTGCCATGTATTCCCACAATGATGAAAACTCATTGGGTGGTTAGTTGAGATCCTCAGTAATCCGTGGCTTATATTTACATTTTTCTCTTAAGAAGAATTTTATTAATATCAGAATTTAATATTAATATTACAATATAATATAATCATATTATAATAACATTATTAGTATTGAGGCTTTTCTTGGCCATTCCTTGAGGATTTTCCTTGGAAATCTATTGTCTTTTTCTAGGTATAATTGTGTATTCTGCCCCCAAAGATCTTGAGATCCAAGATTTCAGAGATCCCAAATTTCAAGCAAATCATTCAGAACTCTGTTTATATTGCCTACTTTTATATTAATTTACAGCACTATGCCTTCACAATACTTTATAAATTTGCCCATTCTTCTGTCCTCAAGAATTTGGACAGGCTTTTAAACAATATCTTAGAAATCTATTCTCTTGGTGCTTTATGTACTACTTCACTTACCTTATTAGGATCTGTTAAACATAATCTTCTGGTACTATTGCTCTCATCTTTTTTCTAATCTTCTCTGTGAGGTATCATGTATCCCCTGAGGTGAGTCCCATTTTAGGCCATATATGGTTCTCTCATCTGTCTCATCTTTCTTCCCAGACATAAGTATTTAAGAACTAACTTAGCTAGTTTTCTTGCTCACCTGAATGATTTCTCAGTACAATGTAATTCTATAGTCCATCTTACAGATGAATAATCAGAGATGTGTGATCTTAGATTTCCTTTTCTTCTTTCTGTTAAGTCAAATATATGCCTTCTCAGTTCTCCAAACCTCAAAACAATCTGTATAAAAAAATAAGGCATCCTTCCATCTAGCACTGAGTTAGGTGTTATCCTGAAATAGTATAAGTCTACATGAACCACTGAGCTGGGTTTTGATAAAGCAAGCGTTGTCCCTGGTTCCTGAATTTTTGGGTAGGTTGCTGAATTTTTTCCTGTATTACCAAATGGTTTATGTTTTCTTAAAGTCTAGTTCCAAATTTTTGACAACGGTTTGTTTTGTTTTCCATTGATTTCCTTCTATAATGAATGCAATTCTGACTACACCAAACAACATTGAGGCAAACCATGTCAGAAATATCGATTGGTCTTTATACAATGTCAGAACTTAGTGAATAACAACAAATTCACAAGCTGTACCAATTCACTTGGCATTAACTGTTTCAGTCCAATTGAGTTCAGATGCTAGCCATATATTGCCAATACAAAGCTCTTTTTTCCAATCTTATTTGCTAATATGAACTCTCAGATCACAAAGCACAATTACAATAATATAGAGACTATAGCAGAAAAATTTAAAGGTCAAACTTAGAAATGTCTGAAGCAGTTGCAGAATTCAAAACACACTAAAGCAGGAATAAGGAGTTATACAGATGCCACAAAAAGTTATTGCCGTTAAAACAGTAATAAGAAGCCTAATCACAAAGTTACTGATGCCCAGATCAAAAGTAGTATCAAGATACAGAGCTGATTTTAGGCAGAGTGGAGTTCAGAATAAAGCCCTATCTCAGGCTTACTGGATATAGATGAAATTTAACCAGGGGATTAAGATGAGAAGAAATTCCAAAGACAAAGTTAGGACTTCATACTTTGTAGGTCCTTTCTGGTGATAGGTCAACATGTGACACTGTGTTAGGAGCCTCTCCTTTAATACAATCAGGTGAGTGTGTTTTGTCAAGTTTGGAGTGGTATCTTTGATTAACTCATGTCTGGTATTTCTAATATGATTTTATGTATTTGCTTATGTATTGTCTATTGACACAAATAAAATATTGGTTTGTGCCTCATGGTATACTGCCATAAACACTGCACAGTTGTTTATGTTTTCACACTGATACTTACTTAAAAATATTTTACTGTGAAGTTACAACATTGAATACTCTCTAGACATGTCTTCAAAAATAAATTTAAAATACCTCTGATTACATTGAACATACCTGAAAAGAATTGGTTTCACCTGACTTTAAAAAGTAGGCGCCCGAATCAAAACAACATTAAGATACCACCTCACCCCAGTTAGAATGGCAAAAATCAAGAACTCTAGTAACAACAGATCCTGGAGGGGATGTGGACAGAAGGGAACCTTACTTCATTGTTGGTGGGAGTGTAAACTCGTTCAACGACTTTGGAAAGTAGTATGGAGGTTCCTCAAAAGTCTTCACATAGAGCTTCCCTATAACCCAGCAATCCCCCTTTTGGGCATTTACCCAAATGTTTACAAATAAGACTACACTAAAGCTACCAGCACAACTATGTTTACTGCAGCATTATTTACTATAGCTAAGATATGGAATCAACCCAGATGCCCCTCAGTAGATGAAAGGATCAAGAAAATGTGGTATATATACACAATGGAATTCTATGCCTCCATCAGAAGGAATGACATTGTTCCATTTGTTAGGAAATGGAAAGACTTGGAAAAAATTATATTAAGTGAAGTAAGCCAAGGCCAAGGAAACATAGGCCTCATGGTATCCCTTATTTGCAATATCTAGTATATGTCTGAGTCAAGCAGAAAAGGTCAGATAAGGTGATGTTAGGAAAATGAACCCTAAGATACATATTCAAATGTTTTTTTTTTCTTTCATGCATTTGTTTCTAACGCATTTATAAGGTTATTTCTTTGTTGCTTTGTATGTCCCTCCCCCACAGTATAAGCCCTGCTTTCACTGTATTTGATGTCGGTATAATTTCTGGAGGGGAAGTGGAAAAACAAGTTGTTTAAATAAGGATAAAGGTGGACCCGTTGCAACAATGAGAAGTACAAGTTATCATGTCAAAAACGAACTTTACAACTTTGGTGTGTGGGGCGGAGAGGGGGAGGAATGGGTAGGGGTGTGGGGGAGGCTGGGAAGGGATGGGAAGAGCAAACAAAGGAGGAGGCTACAATTCTTGATAAGAAATGTACTCATTATCTTGCCCATGTAATTGTCACCCCTCTGTATAGTATTTTCACAATAAAAAATAAATAAAAATTAAAAAAAGTAGGCACCCAAATTCGAGGAAAAAAATAAACTCTCACTTGAAGTTCAAATACATACATAAAAATGCTTCAAGTTTATTAGAAAAAGACAATTGATCAAAAAATAAAGTTTGATTAGAAAAGCCTTTCTAAGTGGTTCTGAGAGATAATGAAATTAAAATAGTTAACTGATATTGTTTCTGGAGCAGCTCTTTTACTATTATTTGCACACTAAGCTTAGAAATGGATCTATTATTTCCTTTAAATAAAAGGTATAGGTCAAATGGCTTTATTTTCATAAGTTTTTTAAAAGACTTGAATGTAGTAGGTAGGCCAAAAGGAATAAAATTGCTGTCTTGCTTACCCTTCATTAGATCCTCGTGATTCAACTTTGGTCATGTCACTCTTCTTGGTGTGATCACCTCAAGACCAAATCGCATTCAGAAATCAATGATCCCAGAAGATCTTTGGCTACCCACTTATCCTGATAGGTTCTGTTCAATTTTCCCAGAGTAGTCATATTTTACTGCTAAAATAATAAACAAAACAAACCTATCATGCTTAGAGTGCTATTGATTTATTCTTGGTTGATCAAATAGACATTGATGAGTTTCCTAGTATATATCCTCTGTGACAAAGGTTAGAGATATTATAATGAATAACAGGATTTTTCTATTGTAGGGAAAAGATACAGTAGATAATAGAAAGGTATCACACAAACCAAGTGATGAACAGCATTAATACCACAAAGAGGAAAAAAAGGTACTCACCTATTCAGGTCCATAATCTAAAGAAAAGTTGATGGAAAAGTGCGTCCAGGAGACTAAAAAGGCCAACAGAGATCCCAAGAAGCTTATTAACAGCAACGTCCTGTGGGTAGTGTCCTGTGGGTAGTAACAGTTAATACTAGAACTTTTTCCTGCTTCCTCTGAAGGATGCTGTTGGCCTATTACAAAAAAACTAACTACACTGAACTTTATCACTGAGATGTCAGTATGTCACAAAAGAAAGGTATAGCCATAGTTTCCACTGTGTTCCCGCATTGACATTAAATATGTCGAGTATTCCAACATGACATTATTTGGTAAGGAATGTGTTCTTCAGTGATCTTGGGAAGCTGGGAGGCAGTAGATACTATTCTCACAGATCTACACAAAATCCAAGACATTTCTCCTCATTTGCTGTTAGCAAGAAAACATTTCCCTGATATGCTTCAATTGTTGACCTCTCTAGGTTGGTCCCAACTTTGCCTATTCACAAGAAGATGAAGGGTTCAATTTCTAAAATGAATTTATAATACTTCTATACTATTCATTTCAGTTTGACAGAAGCTCTAAAATCTGACGTTCTTATTTATCTAATGAAACTTTAATTTACAAATCAAACTAATAAACAGAGGTAAATTTGGGTCAAATTACACATTATTGACTAAAACTCTACAAAAATTCCAGGGTTGTTATACTGGTGAACATACCTGATAAGAATGTATTTGAAGTTATTTTACCTGACTTTAACTAGGCAACAGAGCTCCAGGAGGGAGAAACGTAATCTCTCTTGGGAGATCAATGTGTATGTAAAATATGTTTCAAGATTATTAGACAAAGACAAGAGGCCTAAAAACAAATTTTAGCTAAAATCATTCCCTGAAAAACAATTAGTAGTAGGAAAATATTGAGGGGAAAATACTAATAACTAAAATTGCCTCTGGAACTTTATAAAATTATTATCAAACATAAAAAGGAGTTGATTTTTCTTTTCAATCAAAGGTATATGATAATTGGTTATTATTTTTCATGAAGTTTTTTTTTAAATGACTGGTAGACAGGACAGACAGAAATGGCTGCCTTGCTTTTGAAGTTTTTTTTTTAAAATGACTGGTAGACAGGACAGACAGAAATGGCTGCCTTGCTTTCCCTTCATCTGGTTCACCTAATTCCATTTTGGCCATTTTGAGATGTGTTATCACCTCAACATACAGCTACATTCAGAAATCACTAATCATGGAAGTTATTTTGCTACTCTTACTCTGAATGATTCTTCAATTATTTTACTGAATATCAATATAAGTTATGATATGCCACTTTCAAAATAAAGAACATAAAACAATTATCACTCATACAATGCTATTCATTCATTAATCATTTAACAAATATATTTTGAACAGTTTTGTGGGTTGGGGGACATAGGGGACATATCTGCTGTACTGGAGCTTGAATTCCAGGCCTGGGTGCTGTCCCTGAGCTATTTTGCTTAAAGCTAAAGCTCTACTACTTGAGCCACTTCTGACTTTTACATAAGTTAATTAGATATAAGGGTCTCACAGGCTTTCCTGCTCAGTCTGACTTTAAATTGTAATTCTCGGATCTCAGACTCCAGAGTGGCTAGGATTGCAAGAATGAACTATTGGGCCGAGCTGAGAGCTAGAGACATAGTGTTGAGCAAAAACATTATATCTAGTCTTATAAACTGTAAGTCTTCTACAGAAAAGGGTCATTAGACATTACCACACAAAACAAGTAAAGAATAGCATTAATTCCACTAGGTGCAAAGCAATTGTACTCACCTATTCAAGTCTACAATTGAAGGGCAAGCTGATAAAAAAAGTTTTCCCAACAGACAAAGAAGGTTTACAGGAACCCAGGAAGCCTGTGAATAACAACTTCCTTTAGATAGGTAGAGTTGAATATCAGCATTTTCCTGTTTCCTCTAAAGATGCTTTTGGTCTAAACCCTTTATCTCTGAGGAGTTAGGTGAGTCACAAAGGAATGGATTGGTCACAGAGAGCCTTGTTTCCTAGTAGTGATCAAGAACCCTGAGTATCCCATGTTATAACCTCAGGTGAGGGATGTCTTTTTTATACTGTCCTTGAGCAGCTGGAGGTCTATAGACATAATGAGATAAGACTATATTCAGTAAGCTAGAAGACATTTATCTGCACTTGCTGTTAGCAAGGAAGCTTCTCCCCATAGTTTTCAAAGGTCTAGCCTCTCTAGAGTAGGTTCAGTTTTGGACAAGTGGGTGGAAGAGCCATGAAACCGGAGAATCAGCAGGAATTTTGCCAAAAAGAAATTGCCCATTCACTTTAGGGTGAAAAATGTATTTTAGTAAGACTTAGAAGAGTGTGGCTTCTCATCAGTGGCACAAGCTCAGCAGCATCATGGGACAAGCCACTGATACATGCTGCACTGTAGGAACTCCAAAACATGACAAGAAATGTTACAAATGCTAACATACATCATATCCTTTTTGTAATGTGTACAGAAAAGCTATATGCATATATAGAACCAGTAAATAGTCTCTCTTGGGGCCAAGTATCAGAATGGGGTTTGCCACATTGACCCCAAGATACTTAAAAAAGTGATGGGATGCATCATAATTGCATGGGGTATGGCATGGTAGGGTATGTCTGTAATCTAGGCTATTAAAAAATTAGAGGCAGAAAGAATTACTTGAACCCAGGAACATAAGCCTAGCCAAATATAACATAAGCCAGACAAACAGCAAACAAAAAAGCATTAGTAGCTCCCCAACTGGCAGGGTAAAGAGGCTTCATGGAGGCAGTACAGGTACCAGTCCTTGTCTTTAATTGTTCCAGTCCAGGGACCACACATGAGAGTAATGTAGCCTTTCAATCTGTGAAGGTTTGGCCTGAATTATCACAGCATGTAGCACCTAAAATGCATGACCAGTAATAAAACTGCACCATTATATACATCTAATCCAGATAAGCTTTCAGAGAGCAAAAATATTTTTAAAAATACAGAAAAGAAATTCAAATAAACACATGTTCCACTTTTGTATTCTTATTTACTATCCCAGTAGCAAGTTCATAAATAGATGAGGGAGCCATCTGGGGTAGAAATGATAAAGGAATGAAATAGAAGGAAAAAGTTGTTTTTTTTGACTACATTGCCTTATATTTTGTAACGAAAGATCTTCTCAGGCTATGTACTCTCTCATAAGTTCGTATACAGAACCTTCTATAGAGGAGAAAGAAGATCAACTGACTTGTCTGGATGGGATCCTTACAGATCACATTTTTCCTAAGCTGGTGGGTCTTAGGACTCTTGCACTGTATATGGAAAAGTCAGACCCATAAAAATACATACTTATATCTATTTTTTCCCAAAAACTTCCATGTATTTATTACTCAGTTCATTCTTAGGGCAAAGTAAAAGAAAAAGGGAAATCAGACTTTTAATTTAAACTACAAATCTTTCTGGGTAGTATTAAATTTTTTAGTCTGAATTATATAGCGCATAAATATTTATGAATTATCTTGATTCTTCTCCAATGTAGGAGTTGTGCATAATTTTGTTATGAGGTTTGTATTTTTTTTCTAAAACCATTGGAAAATGGGCCATGTTTGCTTTTGTTTCTTGACTGACTACACTCACTTCATCCTGACAGTCTTTGTAAAAAGACCTGGTAAACAGCCCTTCTAAATATATACATCATGTTGAAGGCATAGAAAAACATATCTATTGAAAGTTAAAAATCCATTGTTGTTCTATGTTAAGCAAATCAAACAAATTTGCCACACAATACCCAGTCTTTATAAATTGGCTCTAAATTGATACACTAAAAAAAATCTAGTGATTTTTCATTGTTTATATGGTGAATTTGTCTAAGTTGTCAAATCCCTTGGATTTCTTTTAATTTTATGTCCGAGACTGGAACTCTAAATCAGTATATTCTGCTTTCGCTCATTGGCTCTACCAACTAAGCCAAGCTTCCAACCTCAATTAAATCCCCTTTAAAATAAGAATAACTGATTTAGGAGTTACTCTTTTGCTTACTTCTCTTTTTTTCTATAATGTTAAATAATTTTTGATGCAGTTAAATCATATTTCCATTGTTAAAAATGTTTTAGGATGTTGTTCCATTACATAATCCTTGTACTTGGTTTTCTAGAATGATTCTTAAATACCTCTAGTCATTTTAGTTGGACAGAAAGCTCTACAAACTGACATTTTAACATATATCAAGTATGACTCTATAATCCACAAATCAAACTAATAGATTGAAATCCAATAAGAGTCAAATTGTAGGTTACTGTCTAAGAACTTGGAAAAATCACCATGATTGTTATGATGTTGAAAAGATTACGTTACTGCATTGTTGGTGGGATTGAAAACTTGTTCAACCACTTTGGAAAGTAGTATGGAGGTTCCTCAAAAGACTCCACATAGAGCTCCCCTATGACCCAGCAATCTCACTTTTGGGCATTTAACCAAATGTTTACAAACAAGACCACACTAAAGCTACCAGCACAACTATGTTTATTGCAGGATTATTTACTATAGCTAAGATATGGAACCAACCCAGATGCCCCACAGTAGATGAATGGATCAAGAAAATGTGGTATATATACACAATGGAATTCTATGCCTCCATCAGAAAGAACAACATTGCCCCATTTGTTAGGAAATGGAAAAACTTGGAAAAAATTATATTAAGTGAAGTAAGCCAGGCCCAAAGAAACATAGGTCCCATGGTTTCCCTTATTTTGCAATATCTAGTATATGTATGAGTCAAGCGGAAAAGGTCAGATAATGTGATGTCAGGAAAATGAACCCTTAGATATGTATTTTAATGTTTTTTTCTTTCATGCGATTGTTTCTAACACATTTATAAGATTATTTCTTTGTTGCTTTGTATGTCCCTCCCCCACAGCATAACCCCTGCTTTCACTGTATTTGATGTCTGTATAATTTGTGGAGGGGAAGGGATAAAAACAAATCATTTAAATAGGGATACAGGTGGACCCATTGCAACAGTGAGATGTACAAGTAATTATGTCGAAAACGAACTTTACAACTTTGGTGCAGGGAGGTAGCAGGGAGCATTGGGTGGGGGGTGGGGGAGGATGGGAAGGGATGGGAAGGGGAAACAAAGGAGGAGGCTACAATGCTTGATAAGAAATGTACTCATTATCTTGCCCATGTAATTGTAACCCCTCTGTACAGTATTTTCACAATAAAAAGAAAAGATTAGATGATAAAAATGTATTTCAAGTTGTTTAGCATGATTTGTCTAGGCACCAGATTTCTGTGAGGGGGAAAAAAATGAAATCTATGTTGAAGTTCACATAGATATATAAAAAGTGCTTCAGGTTTATTAGGCATAAAGCCAATAGGCCCTAAAATAAAGTTTAATTATAAAGCCAAGCTGGATATGAAAAACAATGAGGTAAAGTAGAAAATTCTTGAAGGAAAATTAATATATAACTGAAATGGCTTCTGGAGCTTTTTAAAAATTATAACTAGCAGACTAAACTAGAAATCAATCATCTTATAAATATGTTAGAAACAATAGCAAGAAAGAAAAACAATTAAATACTTATCTTGAGGTAAATGCTTGATAAGAAATGTACTCATTACCTTGCTCATGTAATTGTAACCCCTCTGGTACGGTATTTTCACAGTAAAAACAAAACTTATTAATAAAAAAATCAATCAATTGCCTTTAAATCAAACATTGGTTATTCTTCATCAGAAGTTCTTAAAACATGACTGGTGCATATAGTAGAAGGCATGAAATTGTTGTTTTGCTGTTGTCTGGCCCTTCTTTACCATTAGGGATACTGTATTATTCTTTGTGTAATCACCTCAAATCCAGATTACTTTAGAATTATTCAACTTGGAAGTTCCTTTGCTATACTCATATCCTGACACACTCTTTAACTATTCTATACTGAGTATTGATATAGTGAACAATATTCCAGTGTTAAAATAATAAAACAAATAAGCTACCACTAAATGAGAGCTATTCATTCACAATTCAATTAAATTATTTTAGCAGTTTTATGTACATAGCCTCTGCTAAGGGCTAAAGAAACAATGATGAGCAAGACAAAGGTTATTTCTAGTCTTGTGAGCTGTAAAGTTTTGTATGGAAAAGAGACACTATGCTGGTAGCTCATGCCTATGGTCCTAGCTACTCAAAGCCTCATGTGGTAGAGAACTAGACATCAAACACACACACACACACACACACACACACACACACACGTACACAAAAACAACCTCAGGGACACTTTTCCAATCCTTAGTTCAAGCCCCAATAATGGTACTAAAGAAAGAAAGAAATAAGAGGCACAAGAAAAATATCACACAACCCACATGACTGACATTGTTACACAGCAAGGAAGGAAAAGAAGGTACTCACCTATTCAGATACACAGTCTAAGAACAAGTTGGTGAAAAAGTGTTCCCAGAAGACCAAACAGGCGACCCAAGAAACTTCCCAATAGCAACCTCTTATGGGTAGGCACAGTTAAGTATCACATCTTCCTTCTTGCTCTGAAGAATGCTATGACCAATTACAGAAACCTAATGGGTTAGGTGATTCACTAAAGAATGGAATGTTCACAGATACCTTCTATAGTTTTCCAGTAGTGTTATCAAGTACCTTGAATAGGTCTGGGAAGTTGACTCAGTGGCAGAGTGTTTGCCTTGCATGCATGAGTCCCTGGTTTCATCTCATCAGCACCACATAAGCAGAAAAAAGCTGGAAGTGGTGCTGTGGCTCAAGCTGCTACTCATGAGCTGAAGAGCTGAGGGACAACACCCAGGCCCAGAGTTCAGGCCCCACAACCAACAACAAATAAAAAAGAAACTTCAGTATTCCAATGTAATACCTTCAGATCAGAAATATCTTTTTCAGTTATCCCCAACACTGAACAACTCTACAGCCAGGGAATGTGTGGAGGCTGAGCAGGCAGTATTTGAAGGAGGTACCATGCCTCCTGCATCTTTTACAACAATCATATTCAAAACATAATAAAACTTCAGTAACAAAAAAAGAAATACCTTTTCTCATGATACTTGCATAGCTGGAGGACAGCTACACAAAATCCAACACAAAACATAAATAAGAAATCCTTTCCTTGTTGTGCTTCACTATCCAGGCTTCTCTAAGGTGAACTCAGTTTTGCCTATTCCCCAGTCGATAGAGAAGCCATGAGTCAGGAGCAAGGGCACGACTTTTGCCAGAAAAAGAACTGCCAGTTTCCTTTAAGGAGAGAGGACAAAATAGGTCAGGGGAAAAGTGTGTTAAGAAATAATGTGAAGTCCCATGGTTTCCCTTATTTGCAATATATAGTATATGTATGAGTCAAGCGGAAAAGGTCAGATAAAGTGATGTTAGGAAAATGAACCCTTAGATATGTATTTTAATGTTTTTTTTCTTTCATGCATGTGTTTCTAATGCATTTATAATATTATTTCTTTGTTGCTTTGTATGTCCCTCCCCCATAGTATAACCCCTGCTTTCACTATATTTGATGTCAGTATAACTTGTGGAGGAGATGGGGAAAAACAAGTCGTTTAAGGATACAGGTGGACCTGTTGCAACAATGAGAAGTACAAGTTGTCATGTCCAAAATGAGCTTTACAACGTCGGTGCAGGGGGGGCGGGGAGGGGAGTAGAAGAATTGGGAATGGGGGTGGAGGGGGGAGGCTGGGAAGGGATGTGAAGGGTAAACAAAGGAGGAAGCTGCAATGCTTGGTAAGAAGCGTACGCATTATCCTGCCCATGTAATTGTAACCCCTCTGTACAGTATGTTCACAAATAAAATAAAATTAAATTAAAAAAAAAAAAGAAAGAAGGTGAAGACTGGTTTCTCATCAGTGGAATGTGCTTAGAGCCATGAAGAACAACCCTGTATAAATGCTGTACTATGGAGGAACCAATAGACAGCTGTCTATTTGCCTATGTGCAAATGGGGATTGGCTACAATGAACATAAGATCACATTATAGAATGATTAAAAAGAATTCTTTTATTAATTTTTTTTTTGTCGGTCATGGGGCTTGAACTCTGGGCCTGAGCGCTGTCCCTCATCTCTTCAGCTCAAGGCGAGCACTCTACCACTTGAGCTACAGCGCCACTTCCGGTTTTCTGGTGGTTTATTGGAGATAGGAGTCTCACGGCCTCTCCTGCCCGGGTTGGCTTTGAACTGCGATCCTCAGATCTCAGCCTCCTGAGTAGTTAGGATTACAGGCGTGAGCCACCAGCGCCCGGCTATTAATAAGTTTTTATTGTGAAAATACTGTACAGAGAGGTTACAATTACATGAGCAAGGTAAAGGTAATGAGTACGTTTCTTATCAAGCATTGTTGCCTCCTCCATTGTTTCCCCTTACCATCCTTGCCCTCCTACTCCCCTGCCTCACCCCACCCTACGCCCCCTCCCACTAATGCCCCACACAAACATGCAAAAGGGAACCAGGCACCAGTAGCTCAAACTTGTAATCTTAGCTACTTAGGAGACTGAAATCTAAGGATCAAGATTCTAAACCAGCCCAGTCTGTAAGAACTTGATCTCCAATTAACCACCAAATGGCTGGATGTAGAGCTGTGATTCAAGTGGTAGAGTACTAGTCTTGACCAAAATAGTTGAGGGACAGTGCCCAAGGTCTGAGCTTAATCTCTAAGACCAACATACACACACACACACACAAACATATAAACACACACACACACTAAAAAACTGGATTGAGCCTAACATGGTAGGGGTGTGCCTATAGTCCCAGGTGCACAAAAAGCTGAGAAACTAGAAATCAATTGAGACCTTGTACTAAAATGAACAGCAAACAAAAGGCATTAGTTGTTCCCCACCTCAGCTGGAGGGCCCCTATGGTAATAGTTTAGATGAAAGAATGATCTCTGTCTAGTTCAGCACAGATACTACACTGTGAGTAAATAAGTCTTTAGATGATTACACATAGGGCTTTCAGTCATCACAGTGTGTATCAGCCAGCATTAGTGACTCAGAACCTCAAGCGGACCATTATGTACATCTATGCTGACAAAGCTTTCAGATGATGTCGCCCAGAAAATATCTGATAGCCATTGTCTAGAAACTCACTAAAGTATTAAATCATACCTGCCTTGAATTTCTGGTTCATAAAATTATGAGCAAATATTTGTTTTAAACTGCTAGGATTTAGGTAATTTGTTACATGGCAGAAGCCAGGTGAAGGGAAGTGATAGGGTAGAGAGGAAGGTTAGCCAAGAGTTAAGTCCTAAAAGATAGAGAGTTAAGTCTTCATGTTAGTTGAGAGATGTGGTTCATTATACTACTTCACTACTTCTGTTAATACCTCAATTTTGGCTTTGTAAAACACACTGACATAACCATATTATATACAGCATATTACAATATAGTACAAAATTATAATCACCCCATTTTGTTTATAATCAAAACTATTATCAGCCTATTTTAGAATGTTGCAAATTCTACCAACATTTCACAGATTTCTTCAACAAGTAAAAGATTTTAAAAAGGGGGATTGTCCCCCAACAACAAATCTTCAAAGAAACAACTGTCCAATAAATAAGTGGGCTAAAGATTTAAAGAGAAACTTCTCTGAAGAGGAAAGAAGGATGGCCAAGACACATGAAGAAATGCTCAACCTCCCTAGCCATAAAAGAAATGCAAATCAAAACAACATTGAGATACCACCTCACCCCAGTTAGAATGACTATAATCAAGAATTCTAATAACAACAGATGCTGGAGGGGATGTGGACAAAAGGACACCTTACTACAATGTTGGTGGGAGTGTAAACTTGTTCAACCACTTTGGAAAGTAGTATGGAGGTTCCTCAATAGACTGCACATAGAGCTCCCCTATAACCCAGCAATGCCACTTTTGGGCATTTACCCAATTGTTCACAAACAAGACCACACTAAAGCTACCAGCATGACTATGTTTATTACGCATTATTTACCATAGCTAAGATATGGAACCAACCCAGATACCCCTCAGTAGATGAATGGATCAAGAAAATGTAGTATATAAACACAATGGAATTTTGTGCCTCCATCAGAAGGAATGACATTGTTCCATTTGTTAGGAAATGGACAGACTTGGAAAAAATTATATTAAGTGAAGTAAGCCAGGCCCAAAGAAACATAGGTCCCAAGGTTTCCCTTATTTGCAATAACCAGTGTATGTCTTGAGTCAAGCAGAAAAGGTCAGAAAAGTTGATGTTAGGGAAATGAACCCTAAGATAGGTATTCAAATGTTTTTTTTTCTTTCATGCGATTGTTTCTAACAAATTTATAAGATTATTTCTTTGTTGCTTTTTATGTCCCTCCCCCATTTTATAAACTGTACTTTCACTGTATTTGATGTCGGTATAATTTGTGGAGGGGAAGGGATAAAAACAAATCATTTAAATAGGGATACAGATGGACCCATTGCAACAATGAGATGTACAAGTCATTATGTTGAAAACAAACTTTACAACTTTGGTGGGGGGGAGGAGGATTGGGTGGCGATCAGGAGGAGGATGAGAAGGCTGCAATGCCCACGTAATTGTAACCCCTCTGTACAGTATTTTCACAATAAAATAAAAAGAGGAAGATTGTTATGAGGAATCTGAGCTAAGATTCAAATGTACTTGTGGACCTGGGATAGTTTATCTTGAAGAATAAAGTTAGATAATAATAATAATATAAATAAATAAAGAGTTGATGTTAAGGTGGTGCCATAGCTCAGTGGTAGTCATTGCCTAACACACAAGACTCTGCAGTACCACAGTGTGTGTGTTTGTGTGTGTGTCTGTGTGTATGTCTGTGTGTGTGTGTGTGTGTGTGTGTGTGTGTGTGTGTGTGTATTTCATAACTGGTTGAAACTTGATGAAACCAGGTGAAAGCTTTACACCACTTTGGATTACATTTTCATTTCATTACATTTACATTATTCATAAATGAGTAAAGATACTAAAAACAAAACATTTTAAACTATAAAAAGAAAAATAGTAGACAATTTCCCATTGTGATATATGCTCTAAAAAATACAAGATTATTTGCGAAATGTGTAACAGAGATTTGTTCACTTTCAAGGATCCAAAGATTCCCAGAAAGAAATAATGTTCTGCAAAATGTTAATCTGTAAACTAGGAATTAAAAAGGATGTAACTAAATGATGATGGGAAGGAAGATTAAGAGAAGAAACAGGAACTAAGTGACATAGGGTTGACTGTATTGGTTTATAGAATATGCAAAGTGAGAACTTCACACAAACAGAGGAAAGAGTTTACATCAAGATATATCTTTGTCAGCTGGAGATTTGACAGGTTAAGATAAACTTAAGAGATCAATGTCTCTTCATCCTAATTGGAACTGAAAAAAAAAACAGTAATAAATGTTTACCTAGCTACCAGGTCAGCACAGGCTACACACAGGAGCTCAGAGTAGCCTATATCATAAAACAGTGAAAAAGCTATTTACTAGAGTTTGGGGAGGTCCTTTATCAATTTTATGCTATTCTATAATGGCTTAATCTTTTAGCTTTGTATAAAAGATTTAAAACTGCCTTTTGAATGACCATCTATTTCACAAAGATTCCAGAGTTTAAACTTTTCACCTCTGGCTGCAAAGAATGAATCAGTAGTACCTGAAATTTACTAACCACTTAAAAACTAGGTATATGGAATGAAAGGGTACAGAATATAATGCAACACAGGCAGGTTTCAGCAGCTCAGGGTGACATTTAGCCAGTGATACAAATGAAACAGCTAGGTGACATGGAAAGACCTAAACGAATCTAGCAAGGTGCTTATTCTTAAACCAAACAGAAGGAAGTTTGACAGGTGAATGAACACAGCAGGACTGTTATTTCAGAGGTCAGAAGACTTGCTGTCCAAACACCAGCTATGTCTGTACTTTCTAACATGCTTAATGCATGATACACACCACTATGTGCACAAGTACACACACTTACATGCACACACATTGAACAACCAGTTGTTTTCATTCTAGTAATTTTTATCTTTAGCTGTTCTCTCACTTATTCAGAGTATTCTGAACTGTAAGAGACTTGAAAGCTACTATATTATATAACAGAAGAAAGAAGAAAACTAAATTCCCATATCTTGGTTCTTTCACTATATTCTCAGAAGGGGATTTCGATATGTGTGTGTGTGTGTATGTATATATATATATATATATATATATATATATATATATATATATATATATATATATATATATATAACTGCAGACTGTAAGTGTCCTGTAAATGTACAAGTCATTTTTTCTTTCTTTCTTTTTTTTTTGGTCGGTCGTGGGGCTTGAACTCTGGGCCTGGGCATTGTCCCTCAGCTCTTCAGCTCAAGGCTAGCGCTCTACCACTTGAGCTACAGCACCACTTCCATATATATATATATATATATATATATATATATATATATACACACACACATGTATACATATATAACATATACATGTATATACATGTTATATATTATTATATCTACATATGTGTTATATGTTTTAGATATGTTGTATGTGTTATATATACATGTATATATGTTATACATACATGTATATATGTATATACTTACATGTATATATGTTATGTACATATATACATGTTTGCATAAACATGTGTATATATGCATATAGACATAAGCATGTGTGTATATATACATATATACATGTCTACATACATATATACATATACATATATACATACATCTATATCTTCTTCTGAAGTTGCTTTTTAATCAAAACAAAAATGTTTAGACTTCAATTTTGTTAGTTTTTTCAAAGAACCAACTCTTTGTTTTGTTGATTCTTTCTATAGTTTTTTTGGATTCTAATTCAGTTAATTCTGATTTAATTTTAATTATTTCTTTCCGTCTACTGTATTGGGGATTATCTTGCTGCTCTTTTTCAAGGAGGTTCAGATGTCTCATTAAATTGTTGGTTTCAGATCTCTCCAATTTGTTGATGTAGGAACTCAGAGCTATAAACTTGCCTCTGAGTACTGCCTTTCCTGTGTCCCAGAGGAGCTGGTAATTTGTGTGCTCATTTTTGTTGAATAGCATTAACCTGTGAATTTCCTTTCTAATCTCTTCCTTGGCCCACTCGTGATTCAGCAGTGTGTTGTTCAGCATCCATGTGTTACCGGACTTTCTTTGGTGGCTTTTGGTGTTGAGTTCTAATTTTATTCCCTTGTGGTCTGAGAGAATGCAAGGTATAACTTCAATGTTTCTGAATTTAGACAAGTTTGCTTTGTAGCCTAAAATGTGGTCTATTTTAGAAAATGTTCCATGTGCTCTGAGAAAAACATGTATTCTAATGCTGTTGGGTGAAACATGATTCTAATTATGTAGAAGGATAAGGGGAAAGGGAGGTAAAAGAAAAAATGATGGTGAATAATTTTTGGTTATGTTTATTCCCCCTCTCCAAGTTGTATAGTTCATTCCAATATAGCATCTACTGGATTTCACTGCTGAATTGGTTCATCTTATGTCACATCATTTCTGTCTTTCCCCTTCCCCTCACCAAGTCAGGTAAACTTTACATAAGAAAAAAGGTACAGAAATCAAAAACAGCAGCAGAAGGGAATAAACCAACGGGGAAAAAAAAGGACAAAAAGAAAAAATAGAACACCAAACAGTACAATAAAAATCTCTTGCTTCCATTTCTTGGAGTTCATTTCTATAAGTATCATTTTATATACTCACACATAGCCATTGAGCTTTTGCAATCCTCTCCTAATAATATCCTCCTTTGTGAATGTCCAAGTGCAATTACCAGTCTTTTACTATGTATTGGGATTACTTGTAGATTTATAGGCACATTCTAATTACCACATGCAGCCTGTTACTTTGGGTTATTTTGCTTAGTATAATTTTTCATAAGAAAATGGAAAGATGGAAAAAGTACAACTGTTTATAATAATGACATAAAGAACTTCAATGAAAGCTGTTCATCACTAGGAGATTGAGAAAGCCAGGGAATAGAAAGCAATTGAGGCTTATCCTGTGTAAAGCACATCTGAAATAACACAAAAAGAAATTACCTTAACAAAAGCTAAATACAACAGAGCTGAAGCCAAGATCATACTAAATGAGGAAAACAAATCATTTTCTCTAAAAATCAGATGAGAAAAGGCAACTTCTCTAACCACTCTTATTCAATACAGTGCTGGAATTCCTAGATGAAGCAATAAAACAAGAGAAATTAAAAAAATAACTCAAATAGGAAATGAAGAACTCAAATTATCTCTATTAGCAAGTAATAGCCTATATTTAAAAGGCCATAAATATTTCACCAATATTCCCCAACATCTTATAACTATTTTTGGCAACCATAGCAGGATATAACACCAGCACTCAAAAAGTCAATAGCTTCTTTATGTACCAAGGAAGAGCAGGGTGAGATGGATCAGGACAGAGGGACTGTGCCAGACCTGCTCCCATGGGGCCCTTGGCAGCAGGTTTCTCTGGCCTCTGGATAAGCCTGAGAATGCAGGATAAATACAGGAACAGGAACAAAGGCCTGCAGCGGTGAACCAGTGATCCTGGGATGTGAGCTATGGACCCTGGGAAAGGCCACAGCAGAGTGACTGAGGACAAGCCCTCAGCAGAGCTCCCCAGGGATCCTTGGTCAGGCCCTCCACAGGATAACCCATGGACAGGCCTTTGTAGGGTGACTGGAGACCCAGGGACAGACCTCAACCTCTATCCTGGAGCCCTCTATTCCTTGCCTAGCCCAGGGGAGGGCCCCACCAGACTGCTGACAACATGGCGTCCATGGGCTGCCGAGGGCTGGCAAGGTGAGAAGAACAGCAGAGGCCTTCCAGAGATGGAGGACAGAGAAGGTGGATGACCTAGAAAACTCATCGGCATTCTTGGCCTGGGAGCTCGCTGATGCATTGCCTGGGGTGTTCTCCTTGTCCCAGAGAGGAAGATTTCAGCCCATAACAAGGGCAGATGAAGGTCTTAACAGTCCTGGAAGGTCAGACAAGTCCCAGATGATGTCAGGTGCCACGTGAGGCCCTGATGGTGGCAGAAAAGAAATCCCTGATGATGGCAGATACACCACAAAACCCGTGCGTCATAAGAAGGCCCTGATGGTGGTGGGTACAAGGAGAAGCCCCGGATGATGGTGGATGCATCACAAAGACCCGGATGACTAGGATGCAGTGAGAAGCCCTAGAGGATGGCAGTTGCAACAACAAGCCCGATGTTGGTGGGTGCAACCATGAAATCCCCGTTGATGGATGATGCCTGTCTGATGCAAGAGGTAGGGAATATACCACGAAGCCCCAGATAACTGGAGTTCAATGAGAAGCCCTTGATGACAGCAGAACAACTCGAAGTCCCAGATAACCAGTGTTAGAAATAGCTCTGGATGTCAGAGTGTCGCATAGGAAAGAAAAGAACTCTGCAAAGCAAAGTTTACTTCTGAATAAGGGTAAGTCATAGACAGGCATCTGGCAAGCAAGCACACATAGCTAACCAAGCAAGCCCTGCCCCTCTGCTCACATTGGCTGAGTTCAGGTTCACAATCTGCAAAAGCATGTGGCCTAATTAACAGGATGTAATTACACTTCAAGGAGCTTTAAACAGGATGTCTTAAAGTGCTCAGGAAAACTAAAATATGATTAACAAGACCCAAGCCACCTAGGCAAAATCGAAACCCTTCAAAAACAAAAAAATTCTCCTAAGATTAACAAAGGAAACAAACTACTGTACTTGTATAGAAAAGACTTTTTCTTACACTGGGTGCAACACTAAACTCTGGATGGAGCTGGGACTAGTGAATCAGGCTTTGATCCTAGCTATTCGGGAGACTGAGATTTGAGGATCACGATTGCACGCTAGTCAGGGCAGGAGAGTCCTTAAGATTCTTAACTTTAATGAACTATGTGGAAAAAGTCAGAAGTGGAACTGTAGCTCAAGTGGTAGAGTGCTAACCTTGGTCAAAATGAAGCCCAGAGAGAGCACCCAGGATTGGCACCAAAAAAAATAAAGGAGGAGGAGGGGGAAGAGGAGGAGGGGGTAGAAGGGAGGAAGAGAGGAAGAGAAAGAGGGAAGGAAGAAAGGAAGGAAGGAATGAAGGAAGGAAGGAAGGAAGGTAGAGAAAAAGAGAGAAAGACTGAGGTGCAGTGAGAACTGCTGGCCCTAGACAACTGGGGTGAAACTAGAAGTCCTGGATTGTCACGACCACCTCGACCAGCAAGGAAGATGCGACACTGAGCTCTTCTCTCTGCAGTTTATTCAGGACCTTTGAGTAATCTTCTGACCCCAACCCCGGGGAGAATTCCCCACAGCCTTAAGTACCCGCTGGGTAGCCAACCCTGATACGCCACGTGGGATCCACCAATAGGCTCAGGTGTGCGGAAGCAAGCCAGATTCTTTGCCTTAGCCATATAAGGAGTTGTTTACCACAGAGAGCACTCGCCATCGGGAAGGCGGAGGGCGGAAGCCTGCGCCATCTTCCAGGTGCGGCCTCTCGCAGCTCTCTTCACTGGATGACAGCCTGTGCAATATTTCATGGCCAAGACAGTAGTGCTGGTGCCATCCAAGGAATACTAGAGTTACAGCCACATATGCCCACCAGAATCCCCTGAAGATTCACTGTGGATTTGATATGAAAAGGCTTCTCTCAATTTCTCCAAACCTTTTCAAAGACCACATTTAGTCCATCTAGACATACCAGATATGAAGAAGTTGTCATTCTGTGACAAAGTAGAGGGACAAAATCACACTTGCAAATACTCACTCATTTGTTTGTAGAAAACAGAAATGTCTGCTGGAAGTGATTTTGAATGAAGATGTTATACCACCACTGGACATGTCAGCCAGAGCAACATTCCTGTTTGCTCTGTGGGCTAGAGGATGAGGAAAAGAATACCTTGTGAAGGAACAGGAGGGGCCATGCCACTCATGGATGGGGGAAGTTTTGAGAGAGAGAGAGAGAGAGAGAGATTTTTACACTTTTTTTCAAAGGTAGATTAATTAAATTAAAAATCTTACTACCTATGAATTTTATGGTTATGGGCAAATCACTTACTGCTTCTGATATCAAATGTGTATAGCAACAGTATGCTTTTTATGGAGTCATAGGTAAAATTAGTGCTCAGAGCGATACCTATTAGTATGAGAAGAAATATATTTGATCTTTGTCCTTGATTCCTGGAACAGAGTTCCTAAAAATCTCAGAATTTCCTGAGTGATATGAATGTCTTTTTATTTATAATGAATTTATTTCAACAACACCTGAATTTATGCTAGTGCAATTGCTTAGAGTAGAAACCCTAGATAGCTAAGTGATTAAAAAAAGATTGGGGGATTGAAACCTTTAGCCTTTACCCACCAACCTCCAGGAAATGGAGAGTAGAAAACAACACCATTCCATGCCCTTCCCTATCTCTTTCATCTAATTGTTCCTGAGCAATCATATGATCAGTATTGCATTGAATTGTGGGATTCCTAGATGATGTGAGCTAGAGAATAATTGCTTGGTGTGTGTAGAATAGGACAGGACTACGGAAAACTTTACATCAGGTCAAAATGTGTTTTTTTTTGAAAGTATAACCTTTTCGTTTGTGTGGTTCCCAGCCTGGAAAGTAGTAAAGATGTGTTCACTGTAGTTATTATTGGAAAAGTGATTGCCACAAACACTGTCAAATGTTAAAGAAATTAAAAACTACACTTTGTGAAAATATCTACTCAGAATACAGCAGAAACACTCTTGTAGTTGTGTTTATACACTTCAAAGCAGAACATGACACTATTTAATAAATTAAATTCATGTAGACAGTTAATCGGCCTAAAAAATCCAGGTCCAATTTAGACCTGCATTGGATCTTGTAATATCTAAATATCTGTATCAGCTCTCCATGCTACCACTTGGCCTGAATATTTCTAATTAAATAATTATTTGAAAACAAAAACAAATATGCAATAACAAAGCATTCCATTTATGGCTCTTCATATACTGTGGTCAATCTTAGTTTAAACAGCCTTCTCTACCTGGGACCTCTTATGTGTGTGTGTGTGTGTGTGTGTGTGTGTGTGTGTGTGTGTGTGTGTGTGTGTGTGTTACCAGGGCTTGAACTTATGGCCTACACACTGTCCTTTAGCTTTTTTTTCCCCAACCCTGGGGCTTAAACTCTGGGCCTGGTGCTGTCCCTGAGCCTCTTTGTGCTCAAGCCTAGCACTCTACCACTTGAGCCATAGTGCAACTTCCAGCTTTTTCTGAGTAGCTTATTGGCAATAAGAGTCTTCTGAACTTTCCTGAATGGGCTGGCTTTGAATACCCATCCTCAGCTCTCAGCCTCCTGAGTAGCTAGAATTACATGTGTGAGCCACGAGTGTCCAACCTACAAATATCAGTTGTAATTTATAAAGATGAGAGTATACACAAACATTAGATTATTATATATGCATTCCATAAATTCAGTAATGAGGAAATACATTGCATGAATGCCACTGAATAAAGTAGAGTGAGGCTTAGCTATCTGTCTTGGAAGTACCCTAAACATTGTCCAAGAGAACAGAAATCCTAGCCCATTGGCTCTAATTAGAACATGGAATCTGTATCCAAAAGAAGAGCTTGTCTCTAGGCTTTTCTGGTTCCAAAAGGCTTTGTTAACTCCATAATAGTTATTAATAAAATTCTTGGAGACTCCCAGGACACAGAAAGACAATGTATTGTTAGATCTGATAAATCTAATAAACTGGCGACTTCACAATATGTAAAGCTTTTAAAACTGCCAGTAGTGTAATTTACAAACTTTTTGGTTTGCCAGTTCTAGGACTTGAACTCAGAGCCACCCCCATTCTTGCGAACCTTTTTGCTCAAGGCTAATGCTCTACCATTTGAGCCATATCTCCACTTCTGGCTTTGTAGCCATAATTATAGTAGCTGGAATTACAAACAGAAGCCACTTGCACCCAACTAAATATTCCAAACCTTTTCAAAATGTAATCTTCAGAATTGAGGTATTTCATAAAGCAAGGAGGCTTTCCAACAATGGTTCTTTTAAAATGACCAGCTTAAAAAAATAATTTAAAAAATGACCAACTTTTATGTTCTAGATATTCTCATAGAAAGAGATTGGTATTACAAAAGATCATTTTCAAGTTTCAAATGGGGTTACAAAGGAGACAGTAATAAAATAGTCAAGATCAAATTTTTGCCATACAATAAAAAGTATCCAAAACCTAGAGGTCAAATTGGGAGCTAAGTTTCTTCATTATCCTGTTCAACAACCGGTTCTTCCTTATTTCCAAACTGGCTTCCATTAACTAAATTTATCCTTTAATAAGGTAAACTTATTCTTTAGTAAGGTAGAACAACTTGAAAAGGATTTTTTTTTCTATTTAAATGTTCACTTCAAAGATAAAACTGAGGCCGGGCGCCGGTGGCTCACGCCTGTAATCCTAGTACTTAGGAGGCTGTGATCTGAGGATTGTGATTCAAAGCCAGCCTGGGTAGGAAAGTCCGTGAAACTCTTATCTCCAACAAATCACCAGAAAACCAGAAGTGGTGCCCTTAGCTCAAGTGGTAGAGCCTTGAGCTGAAGAGCTGAGGGACAGCGCTCAGGCCCAGAGTTCATGATCGACAAAAAATAAATAAATAAAGCTGAGCACAAAACTATAATGCATAAGCAGAGCAATATAAATCTCATCTATTTTGGGACCAATGGAAGCATTAAACTGAGAAATATTCTCAGAGAAAACAGTGGATTAAAAGTTAAAAGAGGCCGGGCGCCGGTGGCTCACGCCTGTAATCTAGCTACTCAGGAGGCTGAGATCTGAGGATCGCGGTTCAAAGCCAGCCCGGGCAGGAGAGACCGTGAGACTCCTATCTCCAATAAACCACCAGAAAACCGGAAGTGGCGCTGTAGCTCAAGTGGTAGAGCGCTCGCCTTGAGCTGAAGAGCTGAGGGACAGCGCCCAGGCCCAGAGTTCAAGCCCCACGACCGACAAAAAAAAAAAAAAAAGAGTACACTTCTAAAAGTTAAAAGAGTACTCTATAATCCTGAACGCTGATCGTCACTGACTACAAAACTCTGGGCAAACACTACTTCTCTTTAAAACTACAGTAATGTATGATCAGATTGGATCAGACTGAAAAGTTCCTTTGATTCTAAAACTTTTTTTTTCACCAATCTTTTTTACTTTCCCTCTTCTCTTTTCCCTTTCTTTTTTCTTTGCCAGTCCTGGAGCTTGAATTCAGGACCAGGGCACTGTCCCTGAGACTCTTTGTGCTCAAAACTAATGCTCTATACCATTTGAGCCACATTGCAATTTCTGGCTTTTTCTAAGTAACTTGTTGGAGATAAGAGTCTCATTAACTTTCCTGCCTGAGTTGGCTGAGAACCACGATGCTCAGGACTTAGCTTCCTGACTAGTTAGGATTAAAGGTTGGAGCCACCTACGCCAGGCTTCCTTTCTTCCTTCTTTTCTTCATTCTTTTCTTTTCATTCTTTCTTCATTTCTTTCATTTTTTTACTTTGGCTAATCTCCAAATCCTGGACACAAATGACATTCCTAACTCAGTCTCTCAAGTAGCTGCTATTTCTACTGCCTAGAATGCTCTTCCCCAGACACCCAGCTGCTCACTCCCACATCCTGCCTCATCCCCACCCACCAAAGAGGTCTACTCTATGATACCCTGCTCAAAAATACAACCTTATGCACATGCATGCACACACACACAAGCATGCAAACACACAGTATTCCCACTACTCATCCTACTCATTCTTTCTTCCTTACATCTTCCTTCTGATGTATTCTCTTTATTACTTTTGTAAATCTGGGTAATGTCATTCTCCATGCTTGAGTGAAAACTCACAAGAAGAGATATTTTTGTGCTGTTCCCAGCATTGTGTCAGTCTTCAGCATGATGTCTCTCACCCTGTGGTCACTCAGTAAATATCCATTGAATGAAGGCCTACTGATTCCCTCACACACTTATTTGACAAGTATCCTGCTGCACATGGTCAAAGCTCTTTCCCACTACTTTCTCAAGATTCCTCTCCACAGCCCTTCTCACCCTTGCCTCATGGTCTCTTCACCTGTGTTTCCATACCCTTTGCCTGAAGCCTTGTGTGCCTCAATCTCACACATGGAGATGGAATGCACACACCAGCACCCCTGCTCCTTTTCTGGGAAGCCTTTCCATCCCACATTGGCTCCTCCCTCTTCAGTTCTTCCAAGTCTTTCCTCCAGCCCTGATCCAGTCCTGCTGGCTAGAAGCCTTCATAATGGTCTGTGTGATATTCTGGCTAAGCGGTGGTAGCCTCATTCTCTGGGCCAACTTTTGGTCCTGTCTCCTTCACCTGCTGAGCCAAATGCACTGCAGCTGTTCCATAAAGGTGTTCTAGCATGCCTGTGCATCAGACCATCCATTGAAAAGTCAAAGGTAGACCTGAGTTTTGGACAGAAAACTCATCTTGCCCCTTAAGACAAGGCTGGCATGGAATCATAAAATGACTTGCCTCCTGCTTGGCATACTGCCCCTCTCCCCCATCTCCACAATGCAACCCAACACTGAAATCACAGCTGCAATGAGGCACACTCTCTACTGCACTAGGAATACAAGACACTAGCCTCATAAGCCAAACCCACAGATGTGAATTGAAGCCCACTCCCTCACTCTGAGCCTCAGCTGCACTTCTTGGGGCAGCAAGGCCTTGTCTCCTGGAAGTCTCTACATCACTAAGAGGAGATCATTTCTGACACATCTAGCTCTGCATTGAGAGCTGAACTTGAAGGAAGAAAAGAGCACATTTTCCTTCCTAATTCCCTCTCGATGTGCACATCAGGTTGGGTTTGAAGGAGGCTGATTCCCAGAGGAATTCCTGAGCAGCCATCTGCTTGTGTGCTTCTGAGACATCTTGGTAAAAACAGAAGGAAGCTGCTATTCAATCATGCTGTTTCACTAGGAAATAGGGGTGCACATGTCCTTGAGTGTGCACATGTTCTGATATTCTAAGGGTGTTGATAGTTGATACACTTACACTATACATGTCCTTCTCTCCCTGTCCATTCTGCACAGCAGACTAACACCACCTTCCTTCTACACCCATTTTTAATGTGTCACTGACACAGCTGTGTGTCAGTGACAGATAAGTACACAAATCCCTTTCATAACAACAGAGAAACCAACCTGTGCCACAAGAGATGAGCAAAGTCAAGTGCATTGCCTGATGCTGGAGTCTCTGTAATCCTAACTATCCTAGAAGCTGATACCTGGATTGCAGTTACAGCCAGTCTGAGAAGACTCCATCTTCAATTAACTAGAAAAATACAGACATGGAGGTGTGACTCAAGTGGTAGATCACCAGGCATGAACATGCAAATTGAAAAAGAGAAAGAAAAAGGAAGACTGAGACAGAGAAATGGACAGAGTTAGAGACAGATTTAAGAACAGGAAGAAAAAGAGAGGTAAGAAAAGAGGAAGATGCGGGGAAGGAAAAGTAGACTAAGAGACAGTATGAGGTAGAGGAAGAGGAGGAATGAGAGATGGTAGAGAGGGAGAAAGGTGGGGAAAGATGAAAGAGAAAAGTGAGGGAAAAGGAAACAGAAAGAGAATTAAGGAAAAAAGCACTGAGATAAAGCCTTGGTACCAGCACACACTCACAAACACATACACACAACAAAGAAACAAAAGGAAAAAAATAAAAGGCATGGAAACATCATGGAATTTAACATTACTTCCCTCCCCACGTACCCTCTTCACTGAACACTGGACCATGAGTAGTTCAGGGTTCCTCAGCTCCCTTCATGACCTTCCGCCTCTCAGTTCTCCTCCAGCATCAATGTTAACCCTGTCATTCACCAGGTGCCTATCCTTTACCCTCTTTAGGCCTCACTGCTTCTCTCACCAGAATCCCACCACATTCTTTGAGGTGCTCCCCAAATAATCCTGAACTGCACTTGTCCACCAGGAGACCCAGCCCTCCTCTTGCTACAAATCTCATCAGTCAGCTCTGCAGGCTCAGCCTCCTGACCCCAGTGTCCACAGAGCAAAATCCAGCTGTGCCCAAGTCCTTCCCATCACACACTTGTCACCCAAGACAGCATCAGCCCTCAGCACTTCCTCTGTGTGGAAATCTAATGGCCCTGGATGAACCAACACAAATAACCCAGTGGTGGAGGGTCACATCCAATCTTACTGAATCGCCACTCATGTCCAGAAATAGTCATCCCAGGCAGGGTCCATCCTCAGACCAAGTCCACAGAGGCCTGTCCCATCCACAGGCACCACTATACCTCCATGTTCTCTTAGGTCTCCTGCTCTTTCAGAAGTTTCTCTAGCTCTCACTGAAAGGAAGAGGAAATATTTTAATTAATATACTTTGTGATTCCAAAAATAGGCTGTACATCTTCACAGTGTTCTCATATGTGAAACACAGCACTCACAACACTCTGTTTACTTGAGGAGAAAAATTGGGCTAACAGAGGAAGTTGCAATAACGACTTCAGGGTGTATGCATTAGGGTCTTTTAAATATATGTTTTATCTTTTACCACTGTGAGCCAATAAATGTGAAATCGGGTCCTCCTGGATGATGGCTTTATGTTGGGATACTGATGAGTGGAGGATTATAACGAAAACAAACACACAAGAAACTGCATTGAAATGGAGGAAAGTGGGGCAGAAAACCACTGACATGGTACAAGGAGACAGGTCCCTCTTCTTTCCCAATGAAGACTTGCACTTATGCTCCAACCCAGCCAGTGTAACGAGTGTGCTCAAGAGTTGGACCCAGTCATCTAGAGCCCACAGTAGGAGAAGCAGAGTCCAGGATGCCTCCTGACCCTCAGATCTATGGGCTTCAGCTCAAATGTAAATAAAACAAATAAGTATATAAACAGACAAGAAACATACATGGAAGGTAAGGTGATTACCTGCTGTAGCATTTGGAACAAAAACACCTCAAAGGACAAAGGTAAAAGGTTGTCGGATGAAGTCACCATGTGATCAAGCTGCAACCCCTACCACCTCTGAAGGTAAAGATACCTTCAGGCTACTTTTCCACTTGTCTTTCAGCCTGGGAAGGCCAGCTCAGTGTCAGATTTACTTTGACCAGAAACTCGGCTGCAGAATCCTGTAGCACCAGGCACTCGGCCTGAGTGTGTTACACGGAGACTATGCCAGGCATGCTGGGCTCACAGCACTAGTCATGCCTCCTGAAATGAATGAACTAGTGTGTAAGGGACTGGTAAATAGTCAAAAGAATCAAGTCTCTGTGAGAACTTGGGGGACTCTACTACTACTCTTCCATGAGGCCTAGCGGAGCATTGCAAAGAACACTGGGCACATGGGAGGATGCTGCTACTGCTACCTTGGAAACCATGTGGTAACCATGAGGACATCGACCAGAGACAGGGAGAGAGGGGGAGAGAGAGACAGACAGACAGACACAGAGACAGGGGGACAGAGAGACAGAAAAACACAGACAGAGAGACAAAGACAGATAGAGACAGAGCAATAGAGAGAGAATGGGCTGATCAGGCAGGTTTGAATCTCTTGGCAAGTATAAATTTAACAGACATAACAAAATTTCATGAAACCAAAAAACAAAATTTGGAGCTAATCCCCAAATAATGTACCTATTAAAGCTGATTTTTTAAAAGATGGTTTTACTGTAGCCCAGGCCTGCCTTGAACTCAAGACCCTTCTGCATTATCCTTCTAAATGCTGGGATTAAAGGTTCGCACTACCAGTCCATCATAAAAAGATCATCTCCCATCCTGAGCCTATCCAGGTGTACATCAATGATTGCACCTCTTAGAACATGCTTTTGTGACAGGAAATTCCAAAGGATTTCATAGCTCTGGGTCAGATGCTACTACAACTCAGGAAATTACTAAGGTCTTAGGAGCTCTGATTGAGCAACCAGGGTCAATGACCAAGTAGTACAACAAAAGATCCTACTACCACCCCTGTTACTCAGGAAAGCATGAGTGTTTTTGGATTTCTATGTCAGGAACCATGGAAAAAGGCCGAATACATTATTTTACAACATCACAGGCAATCACAGGAGATTGTTTACAAACAGAATGAATGACTCAGTAAGTCATCCTATCAAGGGTAATGGGTTTCTTGGTAGTTACAAATATGGAAAAGAAAAAAAAAATCCTGGAAGAATATTTGGGGTGAGATTGCAATTGGAGGTGCCAGTGCGAACTCATGATTTTGAGTATATATAGATGGATATATATACATAGATTGGTGTACAAATAAGAAGTTGAGAAACTCAGGAGGTTAAGAGCTTGAACACTGAAGTTTGAGACTAGTCCAGGCAGGAAAGTTTATTAGACTTCACCTCCAAACCAACCAGCAAAAAGCAGGGCTTAAAGGGTGGCTGAATTACTAGGAAACAAGTGAAGCAAGCAAGAGGCTCTGAGTTTACATTTCTGTACTACTAAAAGAAATTAATATAAATTTAAATGTGTGTATGTGTAAATATACATGTATGGAGTTGTATATATCAATGCACACCCACATACATGCATACATGTATTTTGTATATTCATTTTATATATTTTCCAGTTGTCTTCTCCAAAAGGGCCTAGGAACAATAATATCTCAAAAGAAAAGATGTTGGTTTCTAAATGCCAATCAGCCACAGCTCCTGGGATAATAGTTGATTGAAAGGCCAGAGCATGGAAGGTACTAAATAAACATCAATCTTGAGTATTAGTGAAGAACAAAAGAACTTATGAGGGCTTAGGGGTAGAGTGCTTGCCTAGCATCCATGAAGCCCTGGGTTCTTCTCTGCCACATAAAGAGGAAAAGCTGGAAGTGGCACTGTGGCTCAAGAGGTAAAGTGCTAGCCTTAAGCAAAAGAAGCTCAAGGATAGTGCCCCCAGGCCCTGAGTTCAAGCCCCAGGATTGGCAAAAAAAAATTAAATTAAATTAAAGCACTAATAAAGTCTTTTAGAAGGAGCTCCCACTGGCCAAGTCTGAAACCATTTGCACACAAAACCATGACAGGAGTGGAATTACAACTCAATGCATTCAACAGGAATCCCTTAGCCAGTTCAGATATGAATAAATATGTAAATACATAAGTAAACTGTCAGTGGTGTGAGGAATGGTATATTTCCACAGCCTTACGTGTTTTCCCATACATCACTCAGTCACAAAGGTAGAGGAGAATTTTTACAGTAGAAAAACAGGCAAATTTGGCTATCTTCAAGTGATCAAAATTACCTACTTCACTGCTGGGACAAACTGATGTCCCCAGCCATCTGGTAGGATGCAGTGGGAGGCACACAGTGTCACTTCACGACAGCCTTCCAACCATGCAAGACCCAAGTCAACTCATGATAAAACTTCAGACAAGACTAAGTAGAAAAACAATCGATAAAATAGAAGTGGCATATAATTTTGAAAACAGTCAAGAAAATCTTGAAAAATTTTCAAGATTGAAGAAGACGGCAGAGCCAGGAACAGTGAAGGCCATCTTGACTTCTGGACAGGATCTTTTCACTATCAAAACAATATCATGAGCCAGGCATTGGTGGTTCACGCCTGTAATCCTAGCTACTCAGAAAGCAGAGATCTGAGGATCATGGTTCAAAGCCAGCACAGGCAGGAATGTCCATGAGAATCTTATCTTTAATAAACTACCAGAGAACCAGAAGTGGTACCATGGCTCAAGTGGTAGAGCCCTCGCCTTGAGGAAAAAGAGTTCAGGGACAGAGGCTAGGCTCTACGACTGACAAGCAAACAAACAAACAAACCCCCATAATTTGAGCTGAGCTACTCAGGAGACTGAGATCTGAGGATCAGAGTTCAAAGACAGCCTGGACAGGAAAGTCCTTACCATTCAATAAACAGCCAGTATCACACTCATCTCCAAACAAGGCAAAGATCCAACAAAAAAAGAGAACTACAAACTAATCTCTTTGATGACCACATATACAAAGCTACTCAATAAAATTTAAGTCAAGTTTGTAGAGACCATAAGCCTTATAGACCATGATAATGACAATGCGCCTCATGAAGGTTAAAAAGTGTTTGTGACTTTAAGTATCTCTATCCCACAATACTGTGAATTTTATGAAATGTATGTAATCACTTAATCTCAATTAAAAAATTAAAAACTTGAAAAAAAGGTGTTAAAAATGTTTGACAAGAAATGACCTCATGGGCTAGGAAGGTGGCTCAGTGGTAGAGCGCTTGCCCTGCATGCTCGAGGCCCTGGGTTCGATTCCTCAGCACCACATAAGCAGAAAGAAAAAAGCCGGAAGTGGCGCTGTGGCTCAAGTGGTAGAGCACTAGCCTTGAGCTGAAGAGCTGAGGGACAGCGCCCAGGCCCAGAGTTCAGGCCCCACGAACGGACCAAAAAGTAATTTAAAAAAATTAAAAAAAAAAAAAGAAATGAACTCATTACCTTACTCATGTAACTCTAACTCCTCTGTATAGCCTCTTTACAATAAAAGTTAAAAAAAAAAGTGAAGGGACAGAGTTCACACTTTGAGTTCAAACCACAACACTGACAAACACACACACACAGAAAATCCTGGTGCAGAAAAACAGCATAGATATGGTAGAATAGAAGTAGTGATGGGCTAGGAATGTGGCTTAGTGGTAGAGTGCTTGCCTAGCCTGCATGAAGCTCTGGGTTCAACTCCTCAGTACCATATCAACAGTAAAAGCTGGAAGTGGCACTGTGGCTCAAGAGGTAGAGTGCTAGCCTTAAGCAAAAGAAGCTCAGTGACATTGCTCAAGCCAAGAGTTCAAACCCCAGGAAGAAGGAGGAGGAGGAAGAGGAGGAGGAGGAGGAGGAGGAGGAGGAGGAGGAGGAGGAGGAGGAGGGTGGTAATAAAACTCGTTCCCCCCCTGCCCCCTCTCACTGAGTAGGTTGAAACCAACTAGTTTTTCATGGCATTGGCAGACTTGTATATTCAGAATAAAGTGAGACTCCTGATGGAATGCCTGGAAAGGAAAGTACCACCTCTAAGAAATTTTCAGGGATGTTTCCAGTGGCAGTTTAGGCTGTGATCAGATTCTAGAAAAATTGCGCTTAAAACTCAAACTTTCTATCGCCAATAGAATAATGTTTTCATTCATTCAGTACAGTGTTTAGGATAACTACAAATTGCTAGAAATTTTCTCAAGAAATACCAAAGCCACTTAGGGTCAAAGCTTTTACTTTCTAGCAAATAGCTACATGAAAGGGGATGCTAGTGAATGGGAATGCTAGCTAGTGCTTTGGAAAATTGAGAGAGGATCTAATAATTAGATTTAGGTGACTTTGAAGAAAGGTACAAAAAGGAAGAGGAGAATGTTGCACGAGAGAAAGAGGAATGTGGAATGTTGAATGGAAGTGTGATGGAAAAGCACTCCTGTGTTGCAGTTCATGTGCAGGAGGTCAGGATTGAACCAAAAGTTCACCTCTGGCTGGGTTCTGGTGGCACACATCTGAAATCTTAGCGACTCAGGAGGATGAGCTCTGAGGACCTGGTTCAAAGCCAGCCCTGGCAGGAAAGTGACTCATCTCTAATTAACCATCAGAAAACCAAGTGGAACTGTGGCTCTAAGTAGTGGAGTTCTAGCCTTGTGTGAACAAACAGTCTAAGAGAGATTCAAGAACAGGAAGAGGGAAAGAGAGGTAATGGAAAGGAGAGAGGAGAGGAAGATGAGAAGAAGGGGAAGTAGAGGAGGAGATGGTATAGGTTAGAAGAGGAGGGAAGAGAGATGATGGGGGGAAAGGAGGAAAAAGGGGAGAGAGTGAAGTGAAAGAAACAGAAAGAGAATAAGAAAAATTACACAGACGTCAAGCCCCAGCTCTAGCACGTACTCACGTACACACACACACAAACAAAGAAAAAGGGAATATAGTGAAATCAAGAGTACTTCCCTTCCACCCATCCTCTTCACCGAACACTGGTCCACATGGAATTTAGGATTCCTCAGCTCTCTTCATAACCTGGATCTCGTCATTTCTCCTTTATTATTGCTGTCTACCCTATCATTCACCATGTACCCATCTTTGCCCTCTTGTGGCCCTCATTGCTTCATTCACTAGAATCCTATCCATTCTTTGAGGGAATCACTGCTACTCAAATTTCCCTGAGCTGGATCAATGACAGCCCAGCCTTCCTCATGCTGAAAATCGCATCAGTCTGCTCTACAGTCTCAGCCTCCTATTCCCAGTGTTCACATAGCAAAGGCCAGGTCTGCCCAATTCCTCCCCATCATATGCTTGTCACCTAAAGGCAGCATCAGTCTCCACATAGCCTCTCTGGGCAAAGCTAATGTCATGCCTAAACCAACACAAATATCGCAGTGGTGAAGGCTCATATCTAATCTTCCTGAATTTCTGTTCATGTGGGAATACAGTCAGCCCAGGCAGGATGTGTCTACAGGCAGAGTCCATCCAGGCCCCGTCCATCCACAAGTACCACTATATCTCCGTGCCTTCTCAGGTCTCCTTTTCCTTCATATATTTCACCATGTTTAGCTGAAACAAAGGGGTTATATTTTAACGTATACACTTTGTGATTCCAAAAATGCACTCTTGGTGTTCAGAATGATTGACTATTGAACATCAGCTCTCCCAGCACGCTGGTTCGCCCAGCATAAAAATTAGGGTATACTCTTCCATGAGGCCAATAGTCTTTCCCTTGGAACTGCCAAGGGAAAGCACCATGCCCAAAGCCTGGTGCTCTGGGGAAAGGGTGTCAGCTGCAGCCACTCTGGGGACTCATTGTGTCTCTACCAAGATAAGCTAACACTCAGTGCTGACCCTCTTGTACAGTGCACATGTCCCTCCCTCCCTGTCAATTTGTCTACCAGCCCACCACCCCCTTTCTCCCACAACCATTTCTGAGGTCTCATTCACACAGCTGTGCCTCACATAAGCACACAAATCCCTTTCATAACAACACAGAAAACAAGCTATGCCACAGCAGACTAACAAAGTCAAATGCACTGCCTGTTGCTGGAGGCGCTGCCTGTCATCCTAACTATCCCAGCAGCCTGTCTGGGAACACACCATCTTCACTTAACTAGAAAAATGCAGGCCAGGAGCTATCATGTAATGGTAGTGTAATAAACAGCATGGCCAAAGGCATCCTCCTCCCCGCACCCTGTGAAGAGCTCTGAGGCCTGTAGATAGGCCACTGGAGAGGCATGCAGAGGAGGAAGGAAGCAAAAGGAAAAGCCTTCCCCTTTGGAGGTTTGCAGACTATTTGGAGGTTTGCAAGTCTGGAGGTGTGACTCAAGTGATAGTAAACAAGACATGACCATGCCAGCTGAAAAAGAGAAAGCATGAAAGAGGAAGGAGAAACCAGAGAGAGTCAGATTCAAGAGCAGGAAGTGAAGGAGAGAGAATGGAAGTGTGCATGAAGGGAACAAGAAGTGGGATAGGGGAAGTAGAATAGTAGAAGTTATGGGGAGAAAGAAAAGGGAAGAAGATGGTAGAGGAGGGAATGTTGGAAAAGGGAAGATAGGAAGGAGAAAAAAAAGGAAACAGAATAAGAAAACAGCACTGAGGTCAAGCGTCTCAGTACCAGCATAAGCATACACACAAAAAGAAAAAGGGGAAAAAAGCATGGAGGAATCATGGAAATCAAAAGTACTTCCTTCCACCTACCCTCTTCACTGACCACTGGTCCATGTGGAATTCAGGATTCCTCAGCTCCTTTCATAACCTAGCTCCTGTCATTTCTCATTTAGGTTTAGTGTGCATCCTGTCATTTACCAGGTACTCATCTTTGTCCTCTTGTGGCCCTCAGTGCTTCTCTTACCAGAATCCCATCTCATTCTGCACCCCAAATAGCCCTGACCTGGACTCCTCATCCACCAGGAGGCCCAAGCCCAGCTCTAGCTGCAAATCTCAAGTCTTCTCTTCAGGCTCAGCCTCCTGATCACAGTGCACACATACCAAAGGCCTAACTCCTCCATTACACACTTGTCACCAAAGGCAGCATCAGCCCTCAGCACTGCCTCTGTGTGCAGATCTAATGTCCCTGGCTGAATCAACACTAATAGCCCAGGGGTGGAGGATCACATCCAATCTTACCCAACTTCTGCTCATGTACAGATGCACTCATCCCAGGCAGGGTCCATCCAATATCTTCATGCTTTCTTAGGCTTCTTGCTCCTTCACAGATTTCTCCACCTCTAGCTGAGAGGAAGGAAAAGTATTTTAATTCATACATTTATGTGATTCAAATTTGCTGGGGGGCGGATTGGGAATGAGGGTGGGGAGAGGATGGGAACGGATGGGGAGGGGAAACAAAGGAGGAGGCTACAATGCTTGATAAGAAATGTACTCATCTTGCCCATGTAATTGTAACCCCTCTGTACAGTATTTTCCCAATAAAAATTTTAAAAATAAATAAATAAAAAGAAAAAAATGAGCTCTGGATGTTCAGAATTCTGCTCACCAGCACTCTGATACCCTAAGAACAAAAACAGGCCTCTGCTATTCTTCCATGAGGCTTAGAGCCTTCTCATGGGAACTGAAGGGGAGAGGAAGAACAGTGCCCAAATTCTGGGGAAGGAGGTGTTAGCTGGGGGATTCTGGGAACTCACAGAATCTATACCCAGATATGACATCACTCAGTGTTCACACCGTTCAATTGTGCGTGTACTTCTCACCCTGTGCATTTGGCACAGCAGCCTACCACACCTGTCCTTCCCCCAATCATTTTCAAGGTGTTCCTCACACACCTGTCCCTCAGATAACTACACATCAGAGAAGCCATCCTGTGCTACACCAGTTTAACAAGATCAAAAGCATTGCTGATGGTGGTGTATCATGCCTGTAATCCTAACTCTTCCAGAAGGTAACACCCAGAAGATCACAGTTAAAGCCAACCTGGGCAGACTTCATCTTCAATTAACTAGAAAAATCCTGGCTTGGAGGTGTGACTCAAATGGTACAGCACCGGTTATGAACATGCAAACTCAAAGAGAAAGATCTAGAGAGGCAGGAAAGAAAATGACAGATTTATGAGGACAGAGGAAGGGAGAAGGGAAGAGAAGAAGAAAGAGAATAGGAAAAGAGGAAGAAGAGGAAGAGATGAATAGTCTGGAGGGAAGTTAGCTGGAAAAGGGGAGAGAGGAAATGGGGAGAAAGAAGAGAGAGAAAAGGAGACACAGAGAGAAAATCACCCAGTTCAAGTGCCAGTACCAGCACACACTCACAAATATATACCCACAACAAAAAGAAAGGAACGGAAAGGACTGAGAAAATATGGAAATTAACACTATTTCCCTTCCCATACACCCTCTTCACTGGAGACTGGTCCATGTGGAATTCAGGAGTCCTTAGCTTCATCCTCTCAGCTGTCTTTCAGCATCAGTATCAACCTTGCCTATCAGGAAGGTGCCCATCCTTTGCCCTCTTTTGTTCTGCATTGCTTCTTCTCAATGGAATACATTCTCAACCTGTTAGCTGTGCTCTATTCCCCAAATAACCCTGAGCTGGATCATTGATCCAACAGAAGTCACAGCCCACCTTCTGTTGCAAATCTCATCAGCCTGTTTTGCAGGCTCAGCCTCCTGACACTTGTGCACACATAGCAAAATCAGGTGTGCCGAAATCCTCCCTATTACATGCTTGTCAGCTGAGGCAGCATCAGACCAAAGCACTTGCTATGTGGAAATCTAATGGCCCTGGAGAAGCGAACACAAATAACCCAGTGATGGATCATATCCAAACATACTGAATTTCTGCTCATGTCCCAATGCAGTCATATCAAGCAGGGCAAAGTCCATCCAGGCCCCGTCCATCCACAGGCACCAATATATCTCCATGCTCTCTCATGTATCTTGCTGCTCCTTCCTAGGATTCTCCACCTGGTGCTGAAAGGAAGGGTAATGTTTTAATTCATAAAGTTTGTGGAGCTAAAAATGGGCTCTGGATGTTCAGAAGGTTCTAATACTTTAGACTCAGGTCTCCCAGTAGTCTTGTTTCCCTAGGGGAACAAAATGTACTTTGCTATTTCTCATGAGGCCTAGAGACTTCAACAGAGAAAAGCCAAGAGAAAGGAAGCACTGTGCTGAAGCATGGTGCCCTGGAGAAGGGGTGACACCTGGGGGCCTCTGAGGGGACTCCCAGAATCTCTACCAAGATATCCCAATTCTCAGTGCAGACACTCTTGAACAGTATACATGCCTTGCCTCCCTATTGATTGTACACACTATCCCACCACCACCTTCAACATCCATTTGTAACTTGTCCCTCACACAGCTGTCCCCCAGATAAGTACACAAATCCCTTTTTCCACATTAGAAAAGCCAACCTGTGTCTCACCAGATGAACAAGGTCAAAAGTACTGCCATGTATGTATGGCTCTAGACGGAAATCCTAACTATTCCAGAACTTCACACCCAGAACAGTGTACTTAAAGCCAGCAAAAACAAAGCATAGAAATGTAGGCTTGGCATCTAATCTTCAATAATGGAGCTAAAAAGATAGAATCGAAGAAAGACAGCCTCTTCAGTAAATGGTGCTGGCAAAATTGGTTAACTACTTGTAGAAAACTAAAGCTAGATCCTTATATATCATGCTGCACCAGAATCAACTCCAAATGGATCAAAGACCTCAGAGTCAAAGCAGACACTCTGAAAACATTACAGGATAGAATAGGAGAAACCCTAGGTCTCCTTGGCACAGGTCCAAATTTTTTTAATAGAGACCCAGAAGCTCAACAAATCAAAGAAAGGTTGGACAAATGGGAGTGCATGAAATTGCAGAGCTTCTGTATGGCAAAGGACATAGCTAGCAAGATCAATAGAAAGCCCACGGATTGGAAGAAGGTCTTCATACAATGGACAAGGGTCACATAACTAAAATATACCTGGAACTCAAAAAATTAAATCCCCCAACAACAAATCTTCAAAGAAACAACTGCCCAATAATTAAGTGGGCTAATGAATTAAAGAGAAACTTCTCTGAAGAGGAAAGAAGTATGGCCAATAGACACATGGCCAATAGACACATGACCAACAGACACACCTCCCTAGCCATAAATGAAATGCAAATCAAAACAACATTGAGATACCACCTCACCCCAGTTAGAATGGCTAAAATCAAGAACTCTAATAACAACAGATGCTGGAGTGGATGTGGATAGAAGAGAACTTTACTGCATTGTTTTTGGGAGTGTAAACTTGTCCAACAACTTTGGAAAGTAGTATGGAGGTTCCTCAAAAGGCTCCACATAGAGCTCTCCTATGACCCAGCATTCCCACTTTTGAGCATTTACCCAAATGCTCACAAACAAGACCACACTAAAGCTACTAGCAAAACTATGTTTACTGTAGCATTATTTACCATAGCTAAGATATGGAACCAACCCAGAAGCCCCTCAGTAGATGAATGGATCAAGAAAATGTGGTATATATACACAATGGAATTCTATGCCTCCATCAGAAAGAATGACATTGCCCCACTTGTTAGGATATGGAAAGACTTGGAAAAGATTATATTAAGTGAAGTAAGCCAGGCCCAAAGAAACATAGGTCCCAAGGTTTCCTTTATTTGCAATAACTAGTATATGTCTGAGTCAAGCAGAAACAGTCAGATAAGTTGATGTAAGGGGGAAATGAACCCTAAGATATGTATTCAAATGTTTTTTTTTTCTTTCATGGGATTGTTTCTAACACATAAGATTATTTCTTTGTTGCTTTGTATGTCCCTCCCCAACGGTATAACCCCTGCTTTCACTGTATTTGATGTTGGTATAATTTGTGGAGGGGAAGGGAAAAAACAAATCGTTTAAATAGGGAATACAGGTGGACTTATTGCAACAATGAGATCTACAAGTCGTTATGTTGAAAACAAACTTTACAACTTTGGCAGAGTAGGGGTGAGGGGAGAGGAGGATTGGAAGAGGGAGGATTGACTGGGGGGGGGGGAAGGATGGGAAGGGATGTGAAGGGGAGACAAAGGAGGAGACTACAATGCTTGATAAGAAATGTACTCATTATCTTGCCCATGTAATTTAAACCCCTCTGTACAGTATTTTCACAAAAAAAAAAGAAATGCAGGCTTGGAGGTTGGAATCAAGTGGTAGAGCACCTGTGATGTACATGCAAACTGAAAGAGAAAGAGAGGAGAGACAGAGACAGAGACAGAGGCAGAGAGACAGATTCATTCAAATATCTGCTCATGTGTAGACACAGTCATCCCAGGCCTGGTCCATCCACAGGCATCACTATATATCTATGCTTTTTCAGGTCTCTTGTTTTTTAACATGTTTATCCACCTCTACCTGAAAGGAAAGAAAATTAGCTTAATTCATACACTTTTCCAGTGTAACCTGGGACTCTGTTTGCTCAGAATGTTCTCAAATTTGAAACTCAGCTCCCTCAGCACTCTGATTCCCCTTAGAGAAATTTGGACTCCCAGGGCAGTTGCAATTGTAAGTAACCTGTGCAGGAAATCGGGTCTTTAAAATTTACTGTTTTTTTTTGTTTTTTTTTTTTTTTTACTGTGAGTAAATAAGTCTGAAATAAGGGACTTTTGGATGATGGCATTATGTTAGAATGGTGATTAGGTGTAGACAGAACACACAAGAAACTGCATTAAAATGGAAGGAAGTTGGGGCAGAAACTACTGACATGGTGCATGGAGACAGTTCTCTCTATTTTCCCAATGAAGATGTGCCCTTGAGCTTCGACCCAGCCAGAGTAAGTAGTGTTCTCAGGAGTTGTACACAGTCACCTAGAGACTGCCAAAGGAGAAACGAGTCCAGGATGCCACCTTCCTCTAAGATCCCTCTGAAGCCCAAGGGCCTCACTTTAAACTTAAGTAAACAAACTAGATAAGTAAGTAGGAAAACATGCAACATATCTGGAAGGTGAGATGATGACCTACTGCAGCATTTGGGACAAAAACACCTTAGTGTTCGGGGACAAATGGGAAAAGTTGTTTAATAAAGTGACATTACTTGAAAGTAAGGGATTGAGGTGTATTCACCAAGCTCAGAAGGTACAGACAGCTTGAGGTCACATTTCAGCTTACTTTTCAACATTTAAAAGTCAGCTCCTTGTCAGCTGTCCTTTCACTAGAAAGAATGCTAGCTGGAGAACACCCCTATCTATGCTAGGACTATGCCTGGCTATGCTGGACTGAGACCTTTGCTGAGGATATTGGGCACACAGCAGTGTGAACTTCCTGTATGACTCCCTCCCCTTCTGCAGCTCTTCAATTTCACACCTCTCTGCTTTTCCACACCCTAGTGCTGTGGCAGAGTTCTGCACCTCTTTCTCTGGAACAGCTTTGTTCTTAAGCTGTGGACATTAGTTTGGGGGCTTCACACAGTTCCAGAGTTTGTGAAAAATGGTGACTATCCTGTGAGCCACACTCTTCCAGCCCCATCACTTATTCCAGCTGGAGGCTATGGATTCCCCATGTGGCTACCAAGAGGGAAGGGCATTTTCAACCAAGTGTCAACTCTCTAGTCTGCTCAGCCAGCTAAAAGAATCCTGGCCGCAGATTAAGCTAGTACTGGAGCTTTGTGGGGAGCAGAGGGGAAGGACAGGCAGACTAGGACCTTGGCCTCTCTTCAGAGGCAACTGTTATCATCTGGCAATTGAAATTCTGAGGGCAAACTGAAGGTGTTAATTTGTGCAGCTAAGCTGACTCCCCTTCATTGAGAGAGGGCTAGTGCAAAGTTCCTGAGGAGTTGTACACAGTGGAATAGCCAAAGTCATCATTTTCCACTCCACACTTCTGGCACTCTCTTTTTAGTTTTCTTGGATGACCAGATAGGTACTCATGGCTTCATTGAATGCCCTGTCCTGGATTGCCTTTTCAATGTCAGCTATATTGTACCCCATGTCGCACAGAACTGTGACACTAATGGAGTCCAGCTTGCTGGGCAGTGGCTCATCAGGAAGCAGGCCAAACCCCACATCTACAGCCAGCCATGGGTTTCTTAGTGACATCCACAGTCAGCAGTTTGGAAAGTAGATTGTGTCTCTTCACAGATAGATAAAAGGGAGCTGTGTACCTGGCCTCAAGGATGTGTAGCCATGTCTGCCATCTTCCTCCCCTCAAATGGGAACTTTCCTGTTGTCCTCACATACAGAAGCATACCTGGGATCTAAATATCCTCTTTATAGACATCATACATTTTGTAAAGGAACATTTCACGAGGTCTGAATATCAAGGCTCCACAAAACCCCTTTAGCAATTGCCCCAGCAACACCCTGATGCTCAGCCCAAAATCACTGACTTTGGCATTGCATTTGCCATCCAACAGGATGTTCCTGGGCTTCAGGTTTCTGTGTGTGATTTCGTTCTTGTGAAGGTAGTGCATAGCACTCACCATCTGCTTGAACAGCCTCCTGGCTTCATACTTGACTAGGTGGTGGCAGGAGGATTTGCCAGTCAACCCTATCCTGTACTGGCTATTGTTACTACATTTTGTCACAACTCACTTTCAAGGCCTTTTGAGTCAGGGTGGGTGGAGTTCCTGCCTCTTGTCTCTTGAAGGGTTGTTCATTTGCTTTGGAATTTAAATGTCATCAATTTGAAATTATTTACATTGTTTCAAAACCAAACAAATTGATGTTCACATGTTTTTTGGTCATGTGGCGGCTTGAACTCAGGGCCTGGGCACTATCCCTGAGCTCTAATGCTCAACCACTTTGAGCCACAATGCCACTTACAGTTTCCTGGTGGTTAACTGAAGATAACTGTCTCATGGGCTTTCTACTCAGGGTGGCTTTGAACCTAGAACCTCAGATCTCAGTCCCCCAAGGAACTAGGATTACAGGTGTGAGCCACCAGTACCTGGCACAAATAGGATTTTAAGAAGATGCGAAGTTTAACCTTAGGATAAGACCATGAGGTCCGAAGGGCTGAGACCTTACCATAACTGTTGCTGAGTAGTTCAAGTTCTTGTCTGCCATTGCTCTGTAAAGGACTCTCTGTTTATCTGAGTTTGCCCTTGGCAATGTTTTTATTTTGTATTTTATTTCATTTTTAAAAGGTTTCAGTGACATTATTTTCCAAATATGTTTATGGAACAGCCACCATTGTCAATTGCCGGAAGTGGAGAAGTTCCCAAGGTGTTATTTTTAATGTCATTACTAACTATTATGATGCAGGATGGAACTCTTAATGGCTCTTGAAGGAAGGTAGAATCTTTCCTAATTAGGTTTTTATTATCTATAAGTAATTGTACAGGATTGGGAATGTGCATTAGTGGTAGAGTGCTCACCTAGCATGCACAAAGCTCTGGATTTGATTCCTCAGTTCCACATACATAGAAAAGCCAGAAGTGGAGCTGTGGCTCAAGTGGTAGAGTGCCTCAAGCAAAAGAAGCTCAGAGACAGTGCCAAGGCCAAGTTCAAGACCCAGGACTGGCAAAAAACAACAACAAAAAAAAAAGAGACAGGGGTAAATGATGTGAATAGAAATTTCCAAAAAGAAGAAATGCAAATAGGCAAAAATATATGAAAAAATGTCCAGTGTCTATAGCCATGCTGGAAAACTTTTAAAAAATCAAAATGATAGAAAGATAACACATGCTGGCAAGGATGAAGAGAGAACTCCTGTCAGACAGATTGTAAATTGATACAAGCATTATGGCAAACAGTTTGAAGGTCTCTAAATAAGTACATGAACTCAAGTACAATTATAATATGTCTATTTCTAGATTATTTATAGCAGCTCGGGTATAGATTCAGTCTAAATGTCTATCAATGGAGAAATTGGTAATGGTCTCTCTTTCACACACATATATACATGCACACACACACACATACACACACACACACAGGAGAATTTTCCAAGCATAACAGTGATAGGAAAGCTATCATTTGGTGACAAATGGAGGCAAAGATTAAGTAAAGTTATCGAGACAAATGGCCCAGGATCGCTCAGATATGTAGAGAATAATGTTGACCATGGACTAGTGCTGACCAGAGGTTGGGAAGGAGGGATGAAAAGGGGGAAGGTGAGGTTTGTTTGATCAGTGTGTGTCACGTCCTGTGTAAGATTAGTACTTGCTTATAAAAAGCATCAATATTAAGATAGTCATCTTCCATGTCCAGAAGAGAACCATTTCTCTCTGCCTAGATGACACCACTGCAGCCTAGGCCCCTGCCCCTGTCCCTAGCTGGTCTTCCCATTCCCCCTTCCCTGTTCCTCCCAAAATCATCCTTGTAAACACAACCCACAGCATACTATTCTCTGTCTGTTTATGAGTGTGGGTGGGTGCAAGCACAGGCCAATACGTGGGATTGAACTCCATGTTCAAGGTGAGTGCTCTACTCCTTAAGCCACAGCTCCACTTCCAAGTTTTCTGGGGTCATGCACTTTCCTACACAGGATAGATTTGAATAATGACCTGGCAGCAGCCAGCCATAGAATACTTTTTTATCTGCATGCATGTTGTGTTTACTATAGCACCATTCACAATAATATAGGGAATCATTCAAGTGTCCATTACTGGACCAATAAAAAGACAGTACATACATATTCTAGTACATTATTCAGTCTAAAAAAATAAACAATAAATCTTCCTGGCTCTGGTGGCTCCTGCCTGTCATCCTAACTATACATGAGATAGGAGGATTGAAGTCAAAGCCAGCCCAGGCAGGAAAGTCCATGAGACTCTTACTTCAAATATCCATCAGAAAACCAGGAATGGAGCTGTGCCTCAAAGAGGTAAAGTGCTAGCCTTGAGCTAAATGATCAGGGACCACTTACTGGCCCTAATTCAAGCACCAAAAAGGAACCAGAAAAAAGAAACCAACACTCAGACACTATGGATGGAACTGGAGGACACTCAGTTTCATGAAGTAATACAGGCAGAGGAACACCAATATCACACATACCCTTTCATATTTGAAGAAATGTGGCTTTAGAGTAGACAGGAGAACTACAGAACATTGTTGAAGCCTCATGGGTCACCCCTCTGCCCACCGCCTCCTTTGGTGAAGTGCAGAGCCTCTGCTGCCCAGAGGCTCCTGTGCCTTCTCTGATCCTGTCTCTCTCCACTGAGCCCAGGCTTCCTTGCTGCAGCCACACTGGCATTTGCACTGTACCAGCTGGGGGCCACTGCTATTCCAACTGCCTGGAATGCTTTTCCCAACACCCAGCTGCTCAATCCCCTATCCTTCCCCAAAACCCCTTGCCAAACAGATCTCCTCTGATACTTAAAAATAAAACCTTGTGCACATGTGTACACAACACACATCTGCAAACACACAAAAACATAGAGTATTTCCAACACTCATCCTGAATTTTTCTGCCTTAATCTTCCTTTTCATATATACTATGTGGTACTTTTGTAAAGTTTGGGTATTCTCATTCTCCATGCTTGAGTGTAAACTCACAAAGAGAGGTATTTTTATGCTGTTCCTAGCATTCTGTCAGTCTTCAGCATGATGTGACTCATCCTGTGGGCACTCAGTAAATGTCCATTGAATGAAAGCCTACCTATTCCCTCACACACTTATTCAACAAGTATACTGCCATACATGGTCAAAGCTCTTTCCCACTGTTTTCCCATGACTCCTCTCCACAGCCCCTGTCACCCTTGCCTCGTGGTCTCCCCACCTGTGTTTCCAAGCCCTTTGCCTGAAGTTTCTGCCCCTCAATCTTACATATGGAGATGGTGTGCACACACCAAATAACCTGTTCCTCCTCTGGGAAGCCTTTCCATACCACCTCAACTCCTCACTCGAGTTCTTCCAAGTCTCTCTGCAAGCCATGAACCTGTCCTAGGTAATGGTCTGTGTGACATTGTAGCTAACCTGTGGAATCCTCATCCTCAGGCCAACTTTTCGTCTTCCCTCCAAGTGCTGAGCCAAATGCACTCCAGCTGTTCCACAAAGGTTTAGGAGTGTTCTAGCATGCACATGCATTACACTGTCAATTGAAAAGTCAAAGGAAGACCTGAGTTTTAGAGAGTGAGCTCATCCGGCCCCTTAAGAAAAGACTGGCATGAAATCATAAAATGACTTGCTTCCTGCTTGGCACAAGGCCCTGCCCACAGCCCCAAGGGTCTACACAATGCCTCTCCTCCACATCTCCTTAATGCAACCCAATACTGAAATCCCACCCAGTGCAGCAGTGATTAGGCACCCTCTCTACTGCACTGGGACTACTAGAAACTAGGCTCAAGACAAACCCACTGACATGAACTGAAGTCTACTCCCTCATTTCAGGACGCCTGAGACAAAGAAAAAGAACTTAGAAACCATGGAAATTCACAGTTCTTCCCTCCCCATCCACCCACTTCACTGAACAATGATCCATGTGGAATTCAGGTGTCCCTAGTTTCCTCCTCTCAGCTCTCCTTCAGCATTAGGGTCAACCCTGTCTATCAGCAAGGTGCCCATTTTTTGTATACTTTTGGCTCTCAGTGCTTCTGTCACAAAAATCCTATCTTATTCTCTGGGAAGAGCTCTGTTCCCTAAATAACCCAGAGATATACCACTGTTTCACTGGGAGCCTCAGTCTTCTCCTGCTGCAAATCTCATCAGTCTGCCCTACATGCTCAGCCTCTTGACTCCAGTGAACATACAGCAGAGGTCCTATGTGTCCAACTCCTCTCCATCACACACCTGTCACCCAAAGGCAGAATCACCCTCAGTACTTCCTCTGTGTAGAAATCTAATGCCCTGCTGAACAAATATCCCAGTGGTGGAGGTTCATATCTAATCTTACTGAAGTTCTGCTCATGTCTGAATGTACTCATCTCCATCCACATGCTCCTATATTTTCATGCTTTCTTAGGTCTCTTGCTCATTCAAAGGTTTCTCCACCTCTAGTTGATAGGAAGGAAAAGTATTGTATTTCCTACATTTTTTGGTTCAAAAATGGGCTCTGGAGGTTTATAGTGTGGCAATATTTGAAACAGCTTCCTCCACACTATGTGCCCTAGGACAATAATCAGGCCCTACTCTTCTTCCATAAGACCTAGAGGCTTCCCCTGGGAACTGCCAGGGAAAAGGAAACACCATGCCCAAGCCTGGTGCTTTGGGGAAGGGGGTGTCAACTGGAAGCATCTTTGGGGACTCAAAGGGTCTCTCCTAAGAATCTGACATGTCTCAGTGCTCAAACCCTTGTATTATGGAAATGTAATTCTCTGTCCATTTTCCACAGCAGCCCAACCCAACATCCTTTCCTTCCCCCAAACATTTCTAAGTTTTCCCTCATACAAGTATACAAATTCCTTTTGTAATTACAGAGAAACCAACCTGTGCTGTACCAGATTCACAAAGTCTAGGTGCTGGAGGGTCACCTGTATAATCTTAACTACTGCACACGCTGACACTGAGAAGACTGTAGATAAAGCCAGCTTGAGCAGACTCCATGTCCAACTCAGTAGAAAATCAGGACTAGAAGAGTGACTCCACTGGTAGAACATCAGCCAGAAACACACTCACATTCAAGAGAGAGAAAGGGAAAGAGGGGGAGAAGGAAAATGGATAGAGAGAAAAACAGAGGGACATGCATACATACCTAAAGACAGAGAGACAAAGAGACAAATTCAGGAGAAAGGATTGAGTGAGAAGAAATGGGATAGGGAGAAGAGAACGATTAGAGGGAGGAGAAAAGGAGAAGAAGAATGGGGGTATAAAAAAGGAGAGATTAAAGACATTAGAGGGGAGGAGGGCCCAAGGAAAGGCCACAGAGGGAAAAGGAGACTGAGAAAGAGAAAAAGAATAAAGTTCAAGCCAGTACACTCCCAAATGCATACACACAACAAACAAAAAGACAAGAAAAAGCATTGAGAAATCATGGAAATTAATAGTACTTCCTTCCCCACCCACCCTATTCACTGAACACTGTTCCATGAGTTCAGCATTCCTTACATTCCTCCTCAGGTCTCTTTCAGCATCAGTATCAACCCTGTCTTAAACCAGTTATGCATCCTTTGCCTATTTGGACCCTTATTGCTTCTCTCACCAGAAACCCATCTCATTCTTTGAGAATAGCATTGCTTCCCAAATACCCCTGAGCATTACCATTGATCTACCAGGAGCCCCAGCCCTCCTCTTACTGCTAATCTCATTAGTCTACTCTGCAGGTTCAGCCGCCTGACCCAGTGTACACATAGAAAAGGCCAGGTTTGCCCAACTCCTCCCGATCACACACTTGGCACCCAAAGGCAGCATCAATCCTCAGCACTGCCTCTGTGTGCAATTCTAATGCCCTGGGTGAACCAATACAAATATTCTAGTGTGAAGGCTCACATCTAATCTTACCGAATTTTGTTCTTGTGGGAAAGCAGTCATCCCAGGCCACCCAACCACGGGTATGGTCCATATACAACCAAAGTCCATCCAGGCTATGTCCTTAAACAGATCCCAGTTTATCTCCATGATTCCTCAGGTCTTCTGTTCCTTGATCACCTATAGCTGAAAGGAAGGGAATATATTTTAATTCATACACTTTGTGATTCCAAAAATGGCCTCTTGATGTTCAGAATGTTCAAATATTTAAACGTGGCTCTGATAGCATTCTTTATTCCCCAAGGAGAAAAATTGGGCTCTGCTATTCTTCCATGAGGCCTAAAGTCTACTGGGAAACAGAAGCACCATGCACAAGCTGGGTGCTCTGGGAAAGGGGGCCTCTCTGGAGACTCATAGAGTCTCCACTAAGAATCTGACACCTCAAAACCAGCTTTACAATGTCAGTGTGTGGGGGGGGTATGATTGGGTGGGGGGCAGTGGGGAGGCTGGGAAGGGAGGTGAAGTGTAAACAAAGGAGGAGGCTGCAATGCTTGGTAAGAAATGTATGCATTATCCTGCCCATGTAATTGTAACCCCTCTGTACAGTATGTTCTCAAATAAAATAAAATAAAATTTAAAAAGAAAAAAGAATCTGACACCTCTCAGTGTACTTGTACAGTGCACATGTCATCCTTCCCTGTCCATTGACACCAACCCATCACCCCCTTCCTTCCACAAACAATTGTAAGGTGACTCTTACACAGCTGTCCCTCACATAAATACACAAATCCCCTTTCAAAATAGAGAAACCAACCTTTGCCACACCAGATTAACAAAGCCAATTGCATTCCCTTATGCTGTAGGCTCTTGTCTGTAATCCTACGTATCTCCCAAGGTGACACCTTGAAGACTGCATTTACAGCAAGTCTGGGAAATCTCCATCTTCAAGGAAATAGAGAAATGCAAGCCTTAACTGTAACTCAAGCAGGAGAGAACCAGACATAGCCATGAAAACTGAGAAAGAAAAAAAGAGAAAGACAGAGTGGGAGAAAGGGAAAGAGGGAAAAAAGGGAGAAGTGTACAGAGAGAGAAGGAGTGAGGGGGGTGGAGGGAGAGACAGACAGATTCAAGAGCAGGAAGAGAGTGAGAGGGAATTGTAGAGGGTAGTAATAGAACAGCAAGAAGAGGAACAGGAGAAGTAGAATAGTAGTAGTTATGGGAGGAATGAAAACAAAGGAAGAAAAATGGTGGGCAGGGGCAGGGAGAAGGTGAGAAAAGTGGAGAGAGAACAGAGAAGGCAAAGGAAATAGAGCATAAGAAAAAAAGCACTGAGGTGTAGCAGCACACACTCATAAACACATACACACAACAAACAAAAGGAAAAAATAAAACAATAGCAATTGAGAAATCTTACAAATCAACAGTTAATTCCTTCCCAACCACTTTCTTCACTGAGTGGAAAATGTCTAGTGTGCCCGACCAGCTAAAAGAATCTAGGCCCCAAATGAAGCTGGAACTGGAGCTCTGCAGGGTGTAGAGTGGAAGGACAGGCAGACTGGCACTTCGGGCTCTCAAGAGGTAACTGAAATTTTGAGGACAAGCTGAAGGTGTTATATCCTGCAGAAAAGGTGGCTCTTTTTCGTGGAGAGGGCTGGTGGGATTGTCCTCAGGAGGTGTGCATGGTGGACTAGCCAAAGGCATCGTTTTTTATTCCACACTTCTGGTATTCTCCTTTAAGTTTTCTTGGATGAGCAGGTAGGTGCCCATGGCTTCATTGAATGCTCTGTCCTGGAATGTCCTTTCAATACCAGCTAGGGTGTACCCCATGTTGCCCATGACTGTGACAATAATGGGGTCCAGCTTGCTGGGAAGTGGCTCATCAGGAAGCAGGCCAAATCCCACACCTAGAGTCAGCCATCAGTGCTCCATTATCTCCTCAATAGCAGGCCTCAGATTGAAGCCCACAGTCAGCAGTTTAGGAAGGAGATCATGTCCCACTGCAGTTGGTAAAGAGGACCTGTGTACCTGGCCTCTAGGATTTGTTTCCGTATCTGAGTCATTTTATTCCCCTCAAATGGGAACTTTCCCATTGTCATCATATACAAAAGCACGCCTAAGTCCCCAAATGTCCACCTTGTACCCATTAAACATGTTCTGTAGGAACATTTCAGGGGGGGTGGAATAGCAAGGCTCCACAAACCCCCTTTAGCAACTTCCTTGTCACCCTGATGCTAATGCCAAAATCACTGACCTTGACATTGCAATTGGTGTCCAACAGGACGTTGTCGGCCTTCAGGTCTAGTGTGCAATTCTGTTCTCATGAATGTAGTGAACATCACTCGTGATCTGCTTGAACAATCTCTTGGCTTCATACTCTAATAGGCAACTGCAAGGGGATTTATTGCCCCACCCCAAGAGATGGCCCCGAGTGTCCAGCTCAGTGACAAGGTACACACAGTCTTCATCCTCCATCACCTGGAACAATCGTATGATGTGTGGGTGACATACACTCTTCACAATGGCTACTTCATTTTCTATCTCATGGCTTTTTAGATCGTTCTTTGGGAGAACTTTGACTGCCACTGTGGTGTCTGTGAGGCAGTGATGGGCCAGCTTCACATAGCCACAGCTGCCATAACCGATGATCTCTGTCAAGTTGTATTGTCCAATGACAGTGATCTCCTCCTCCTTTGGGGAGGAACTAAAGTTGTACATTAACATCTTGCCCCTGGGATGGCAAGTGATCAAGCTTAAGAATTACCTAAGATGATCTCAATGAAGTTGACAACTAATAAATCTTAAGAAACGGAAGGTAAACTACTAACAAAGTAAACACAACCCCCAGATGAGTAAATGAATTCCCCAAACCCAAACAACACAACCACCACCCCCCACACCCAACGAAAGCAACCAAGTAGCTCTGAGTTAGTCCAGTGGGTCACCAAGTAAAAGCTCCCAGTGCTGTAACTGAAAAAGCTGGAGAGAAGCTGCCTCATATGTACCCTGCTGGGCATGCCTCACAATGCCCTGTGATGTCAGGGGGAAATGGACCAATCACAAGTCAGGCCATTGACATCAGTGAGGAAGTGAACCAATCAGAGCCCAGTGCACACCCTCTGGCAGTTAGGTACTTGGGCCAGGAAGTCTGTTGCCAACAACACTGGGCACATGGGAGGATGCTCTTACTGCTACCATGACAGCCATGTGGGAACCATGAGGACATTGGCCAGTGGCCCTCATCTTCAGGGTTGGGCATCCTAGGAAGACCCCTGTGAGGACATCACACAGTGGGGTATTGATGAACCCCAGAGAGTGAGACAATCCATGGAGGCACAGTGAGAAGTGAACAAAAGAAGTTTATTTACGGGGCTGGGAAGGTGGCTCAGTGGTAGAGCACTTGCCTTGCATACATGAGGCCCTGGGTTCGATTCCTCAGCACCACATAAGCAAAAAAAAAAAAAAAAGAAGAAGAAGTTTATTTACACTATTTACACCAGAAAGGTGTCTTGAGACTACCTTGTCCTGGGTTAGATACCGAGAACCAAGAGCAGCCTCAACCACCAAACTTCCAATAGGCAGTCCTGACCCTCCAACCTTTACTGGTTGGTCTGCAAACCACCAATTAGTCGGTCCACAAACCTACAAACCTCAGATCTCCAAAGCTCCAAATCTCCAAACCGCCAAAGGAGAAGGCTTTTCCCTTTCTTCCCTTCCTCCCCCACATGCAGACCTCTCCACTGTCCACAGGCCTCTCTAGAGGACGGTCCCAAATGGCCTCCAGAGGAGGCCCCGAATGACCTCCATAGGAGGTCCCAACAGGTCCCTCCAGGAGGCCCTGAGTGACCTCAGGAGGATGTTCCAAATGTCCCCTCAAGAAATCCCTGAAGGGCTGGGAAGGTGGCTCAGTGGTAGAGTGCTTGCCTTGCATGCATGAGGCCCTGGGTTCGATTCTTCAGCACCACATACACAAAAAGAAAAAAGCCAGAAGTGGCGCTGTGGCTCAAGTGGTAGAGAGCTAGCCTTGAGCTGAAGAGCTGAGGGACAGCGCCCAGGCCCAGAGTTCAGGCCCACACAGGACTACAAAAAAAAAAAAGTCCCTGAATAGCTCCTCAAGAAGCCCCAAAGGACCTCTCAAAGAGGTCCCAAGTGGCCCCTCGAGAAGCCCCAAATGGCCTCTCAAGGCTTGCCCTGTCCTCCACAAGCCTGCCCTGCCCTACTGCAGCAGGCTTTCCCCTCCTGCCATCTCTCTCCCTCCACTCCCACTCCTCTCCTTCCTCCACACTCAGTTCCTGCCTCAGGACTCCTGGTCTTTCCCTTCTCTCCTCTCTTCAGGACACCTGGTCTCCTCTGGACTCCTCTCTCCACAGGAGTCCAGGTGTCCTCCGGACTCTTCCCTTCTCCCTCCCAATGTGTTTTCCTCCTAACGTCCCCCCTGGCCGTGGAGCATGCAGCCTATATACACCCAGATAGGCTGCACCCCTGTCCCACTGTCAGGTTTCAAACTGACATTAATGCTCATCCCCCAAGCTGTCCAAGTCCAATCCCAACAGGCAGCTCACTATGTGCATGTCTCCAGGAGCATGCCCCTCCCCCTTTTGGTGGCATGCTCCGCCCCTTTCAGTGGCATGTCCCAGCCATGGCATGCCCCTCCAGTGCCCCTTGGGGTGGTGACATCAGTCTCTCAATGCCCTGCTCTAGCCAGTGGCCAGGTCTGTGGAGTTGTGAGGCTTGAATCTTGATGCCGCTCCCCTTCCAGCAGGCTGGACCATGGGACAACACTATTGGGCCCCGCTGATTTTCGGGGCACCACAGGTTATTACAGAGACTATCCTTGTACAGAAATTATAACACTGTCCTTTTCACATAGCATGGTCTACATCTAATTGCAAGGGAGCCTGAGATATGGAGACTTTGTAACGATTCAACTCAAAAATGTCTTTCCACTTGAGAAGAGAGACCGGACATCCAAGATGAAGTCATAGTTTTGTCCACATCTGCCATTCTCATTTCTGATTCCAGTTTGAATGGGTTCCTGTGCTGCTTTGTACCTCTTTTTTACTGTTTTTGATTCACTTAATCACTTTTTTCCATCTTTATTTATCCCTCACAGGTTAGAAATAAAGTATCTTGCTTTTATATTTTTTAGTACCATTGTCTCGGATTTTAATATATCTATAATTGTTCTAATAAAAACCATACACGAAATATGTCTTATCTCAGAGGCAGACTCCTATTTTATGGACCTGAAGTTTATTCCATTTGAGAGGTCTTTTATTCTTTATTTCATTTATTTATTCATTTATTTTTGGCCATGGAGCTTGAACTCTGGACGGACCTGGGTGCTGTCCCTCAGTTCTTCAGCTAAAGCCTAACACTCTACCACTTGAGCCACAGTGCCACTTCTGGTTTTCTGGTGGTTTATTGGAGATAACAGTATCATGGTCTTTCCTACCTGGGCAGGCTTTTAACTGCTATCCACACATCGAAGCCTCTTTAGCTAGGATTTTACGCATGAACCACCACTACCCAGCAACTTGAGAGTTCTTTTTAAGGGAAAATAATTAATGATTTGTCAGGCACTGGTGGCTCCCACCTGTAATTCTAGCTACTCAGGAGGCTGAGACCTGAGGATCTCGGTTTGAATCCAGCCTGGGCAGAAAAGTCCTTGAGACTTTTGAAAATGACAAGATAACCTCAAGTGTCCCTATGCCTCCAAGTGGATGAGAGCTAGCCTTAAGCAAAAAAAACTCAGGGACAGCACCCAGCCCCTATGTTCCAGTCCCAGGACTGGCAACAACAGCAGCATTAAAAAGGAGCTGGGTGTAATAAAGCCTTATTCATAAACACAGAATGCAGAAGGTAGAGGCAGGAGGTTCAGAGATTGAGGCCATCTTGGCCTTTATAGTGAGTTACACTTCAACCTGGACTACATAGCAAGACTTAGTTCTACAAAAAAAACCCTCTTCCCCCTAAAACATGCAGGAAGTTCACTTACAGATGAATCTCAGAGAGCTGTTCCTCCATAACCCTATTTCATTTTGTCAAATATTGTCACCTACTACTTCATTCTTTCTTTTTCAAAAAGTCTCCATAAATAGTTGCTGACAGTTATCATTGTTGGGTCATACATGACGGTTATTTAGACATCCCAACATATACTTTTTCCCTATTCTTGATTCTTTGAATTCTGTCCCCCCTTCCTTTCCTCTGTTTACCCTTCCTTTTCTTTACTAGTTCCTCCTTTTCTCTTCATTTGCTTGTTGCACTAATTCCTCCCTTTTGTCTGTCCCTTCCTTCCTTCCTGAGATAGAATTGGGTGATATAGCGCAAACTATTCTGGAATTTATGTTCTCGCTGTCTCAGTGTTCTGACTGGCAGTACTACAGGAGTACACTGGCATGACTGGAAAATTCCAAATGGAAGAGAATACTGGACCATTATCTTTTTTACATAAAGTTCTCCCTAGATTCCCTAGACTCTTCACACACATGAGGCTGTTTCATGTCTTATATGTCTCTTAGGCTCTTTTCTGAATTTCCTTTTTTGTTTCCTGTCCCATTCAGTGGCCCTTAGCCGTGGGGTGGTTCCAACCAATGCCAGGCATACCCAACCCTCCCTGAGACCAAGTATCTTGGGCACAGGCTCATTCAGGCACTGAATATGACAGAGCATAGATGAAGTGTACATTGTCCCTTCCTTTCAGGACCCATGAGCCTATTAGCTGAGCAGATCCCCTTAAGGGAACACACTCTGAAAGGAAGTTCCAGGTCAAAACCATACCAATCTCGACAATCCCTTGCAATCTCACATTTTTCAGATATGGCCATGTCTAGTTATTTCTAGTGAATAGAACATGGTAGAAATGAGAGATATCATTGTTCAGATTGCAATATAAATAGCCGTTGTTCTCACAGTAGGATCTCTTTCTCTTGCTCTCTCTTGCTCTCTCCTTCTCTCTCTCATTCTCCTATACTCTTTGCCCTGGGTGAAACAAATGCATGTGTGAGCAGTCTACGGAGAAGGCTCCATGACAAGGAGCTGCAGCTCCAGATGACAGCTGGAAGACATGAGTGGGAAGCATTCAAGCCTAGAAGTGACTCTGACTTAAGTCCAGGTTTTGAATCTATCTCTTTTGGTTTCTGAATAATAATCAGCTGGGCACAACTTTCCCAATGAGAAAATAATACCCAAAGGTGGCAGGTGGCCATTCCTACAGACTATGCAGAAACCATGTCCTGAATGGCAAAAAGTAGACTTTTTTCCAAGTCTTTGATGCCTTGGCAGACAGTCTCCTCCAGCGAAGTCTCTCATTCCTATCATGCAACAGAACCAGGCTGTTGCATCTTTCCACTGCAGATGAGTGCCCTGCAGTGATTTAAACAATGGCCAGAAAGAGGATGAGACCACCTTGGTAAAATGCATCCAGCTGTAACAAGGATGTTACATTCTGAAGTCTCTTTACTGTACGTAGGACCAGAGACTGTGGTTCCAAATAGCATGCCCTTTGGCTTTGTGAGACAGAAATCTTGACTTCCATCCAAAAAGATGGGCAAAGGAAAAGAAGGTCCTTGGCTAGGTTTCTCATGACAGAGCAGTTTGATACCAGATGTGGCCAAGAGTCACAGGTACTATATCTCTGCAGAAACCTGTCCCCACAGAAGAGTGATGGATGGAAGTCAGCTCAGAGAGAATGAGTGAGTTTCAAAGTAGTGCTGAGTAGCATCTGGGGATGGCCCCTGGCTTCTGGCTTGATTAACCATCTCTGCTAAGTGTGTCTGAAGATGTATAAGCACAGGCTTTCTAAACCATAGAAATAAATGATACACACAAACAAAAACTCCCACAGAGCAGGTTATAGGTCAACCTTGTCCATTCCAAGTCAATTGACCTGATTCAACACTTCAAGTATTTCAGTATTTATATAAAAGTGCCTATGTGCCAAGTGCTGGTAGCTCATGTCTGTAATCCTAGCCACTCAGTAGGATGAGGATGGTGGTTTAAAGTCAGTCTGGATAGGAAAGGCTGTGACAGACTTTTCTCCAAAAATCACTCAGAAAGCTAGAAGTGTCATGGCTGCTCAAACAGTAGAGTGCTCGCCTTGAGCTGAAGAGCTGAGGGACAGCTCCCAGGCCCAGAGTTCAAGTACTATGACTGAGAAAAAAAAGAAGTGTCTATGAATCAATTCTTACATGTTGTTTTTCCCATATAGAAAATCTGTAAGAAGCCGGGTACTGGTGGCTCACACCTATCCTAGCTACTCAGGAGGCTGAGATCTGAGGATCGAGTTTCAAAGCCAGCCCGGGAAGGAAAGTTCATGAAACTCATCTCCAATAAACCACCAGAAAACCAGAAGTGGACCTGTAGCTCAAGTGGTAGAACACTAGCCTTGAGCTGAAGAGCTGAGGGACAGTGCTCAGGCCCAGAGTTCAAGCCCCATGACCACCAGAAAAAAGAAAAGAAAAGAAAAGAAAATCTGTAAGAACACATCAGTAATGTTTTTTGAATGCAAAAAATGATACCTGTTGTTGCAGAGAATAATTACACGTTTGAATTCTCCAAATCTTGGTTTTCTATTATGTAAGGATCATCCAAATCTATCTTCACCAGTTCATTTTATTCTTAAGAATCATCCTAAGAATTGTGTTTTATTTATTATTATTCAAACACACACACACACACACACACACACACACACACACACACACACAGGACTGCAGCTTAAAATTACAAGTCAGGCATTTAAGTGTGGAATCTAGAATTGGAACCCAGCTCCAACCACACTCATGTCCACTACTTGATGAAGAGGAATGCAAGCAAGCAATTACTTGATGATGTTTTTGTTTAATTTTGCTGTACCACTTGAATAACAGCTCCACTTCTGGCCTTTTGGTGATCAATTGTCAATAATAGTCTTAATGATCTTTCCTACCTTGGTTCACTTCCAACTGTGATCTTCAGATCTCAGCTTCTTGAGAAGATCTGCTTTAGGTGCTTTGCTTTCCCTGAAAGCCAAAATAAATTTATAGCTATAAAAGAGGATGGGGGCGGGGGAGGGAGGAGGTATCTGATTTGTTAGCCAAGCTCCAAGAGCCAAGTATCACTTTTTTCACCCATCTAGACTTAGAAAAATATGCATATCTAGATATAAACATTTTTACAGACATGACTAGAGAACATGATTTAAAGATGGAACTATAGGGATAAAAGGGAGGGAGAATGATAGGGTATAAATAAGATTAAAATACATTTTGACTAGGTAAGAAAATGGTATAAGGAGACACATTTAAAGCTACTGAATGTGGTGGTAGAGGGATATGGAAACTCAGGATCCAGCAGGCACTGTTCCTTAGCTATTCTGCTCAAAGGTATTGTTCTATCCCTTGATCCACAGCTCCACTTCTGGCTTCTTGATAATTAATTGGAGATAAGTGTCTCACAAAATTTTCTGTCCCAGTTGGCTTTTAATCAAGATCCTTGGATTTCAGCCTTCTGAGTATCTAGGGTTGCAGATATGAACCACCAATGCCTGCCTACATTTGTTTCAAGGATGGAACAAAAGAAAGTGATGGAGGAGTGAGTTTATACAGTGTATGCATGTATGGAAATATCCTGAGATCTTTCTTTAGACAACTAATTACATGATAAGAATTGTCTTTAAAAAGAGTTTGTTCTGGGTGCCAGTAACACACTCCTATAATCCTAGCTACTCAAGAGGCTGAGATCTGAAGATCACACTTTGAAGTGAACACAGTCAGGAAAGACCATTAAGCCTCGTATGGCCAATTAATCACCAAAAGGCCAGATGTGGCAAGTGGTACAGTGCTCGCTTTAAGTAACAATTAAAACAACAATGTCAAAAAAGCCACGCTCAGACACAGCTCCCAGGCCTGGAATCCAGGCTCAAATATATTTACTGATGAGTTTATAAGCTAAATTTAGCTTCCACGTAGAAGGGGAAACAGGCATTGACTTCATTTAATATTTTTTTAATGTAATTTTTTGAATGTAACTTAAATCTCATTTTTGGTGACATTAAATGCCAGCTCACCAGGAGTTCCCCACCTCCCCAACACACACACACACACACACACACACACACACACACAGGACTAGAAACTGACCAAGGTAAGAATCGCTTCCTGCATTTCTAGTGAAAAAGACAATTGAATGATGCTCATTTGTAGTTGGATAGTCTTATTTTTGTCGGTGGTGGGGCTTGAACTCTGGGCCTGGGTACTATCTCTCAGCTCTTCAGCTCAAGGTGAGCTGAAGCACTCTACCACTTGAGCCACAGCATCACTTCCAGTGATGCTCATTTTTATTTTAGTCTTAGCATTCAAGATATCCAGTTTTCCCCCAAGACTGATTTTATGGAGCTCATCCAGAGCTGAAGTTCATGAACTTTAGTGAGCTGCTGAATGAAACAAAGATTGATACACAGAGCATTCTCCTAAGTGGTCATAGAAGGCCAGATAATGACTGTATCCCGTGATCATGTTCACACAGTCAGTGATGGAGATGACTCATACATGTCAGTGTTCATAAGGTTTGAAAACATATTTTATGTACCTCAAGAAAGAAAACATCATGAGTGAGTGAGAGATCTGGGTCTGAATCACACAGTAGCCATACTCTGGGCCCTGGCTCTCCCTCTACATATAGCTGTCACCCCAGCACTATGGAAGATTGCCAAACAACAGCAGGTAAGCTGAGCAAGTAAGTCTGCTTCAAAATGGAAAAGACCATCTGACCTGTGGTTGGAATTGGCATATTTGTAGAATATTCTGCAATATCCTTATGCCTAAATTCAACTCAACCTAAAACATGGGAGGTGCAGAAAGACTCCAAGGTAGGCCTCTTGATAGATCTCAAGGAGTGGGAGAAGAGAGCAGGAAGGGCCAAGGCATAGCTCCCAGTTATCCTCTCACTCTCTCTGTTCCTTATGCTCCATTCCCCAAGCAACCACAGGAGCCACAACTCAGGACAAAAATGAGAAAAATGTATCTCTCTGGTCACAGGAGTTGGGGTCCCAAGATTGACTGACTGATTTTGTTCTCTGTTCTCCTGAAGGTTCACCCTGGATTCGAACACATTTTAGCAAATGTATGACAGAATGGAAGCACGAATGGATGCAGAAGATTTCACACATCATAGAGACAGGGGATCATCCTGACACTAGAGCCCCCTTCTGTCACCTCAACAAATGAAGTCCTTGATTCCAAGGCCTTTGGAACCCTGGTTTCTTCAATACAATTAATATTGTACTTAGCATGCAGAAACATGGCTTGTGTTTTCATGGGTCCCACAGTTGTTTTGAAAAGTAAGAGAATGCTTTTTCAACCTTTTAAAACATTTTGCTAAAAAGAAATGAAACCCTAGAGATTTGGAACAAATGACCATGTATGGCAACTTCTAAGTGTCAATATTCCTTACAACCCACAGTGGAAAATTGCCCAGTAACGTATACATTACAGTTCTGACCCTGTAATTAATTACCTTTATTGCAAGTGAAAAACAAGATTTAAAGCTACATTTCTGATCCAATTATTAACTGCCTGCTTTGCAAGTGCAAAAAATGTTTAAAAAATGCTCACAGGGTATGAGAGAGCAAACTATGATTGACTAAGATAGATAAAAGGTAGGTTGTATTACAAAGCTATCATTTAAAGTAAGTTGGCAATGTCATCTGAAGCATCCACCCCTCAAGGATGGACAGAAACACATGCTCCCATAAACCAGTTTGGTCAAAGAAAGTAATAGGGACATTCAATGTTTCTGACCTTGCATTCTGCAGATGATGCAGCTGAAGCACCAGTAGGAAAGGGGACAGGTCCCCTGTGGACAAAATCCAGGTGGTGGTGGCCATGCAATGATAATGGTCCCTTGGCATTCTGGTGTCAACTCTGCTCAAAACCAGATGTCCTGAGCTCCTGTGAAAAGATAGAGAAAATGAGGTTGTTGATGCAAGTTTCACAGGAAGTGCTAAAGACTCATGTGAGCGAAAATGACATCCTTTTTCTACTCCTAGGCTTCTCTGAATTATCAGTATGCCATTGTACACTGTGAATCTCTTAGTGGACATCTATTGTATACAAGGCAGGACTTCATCCCCACTGTCAACTCCTTTCTCCAAATCTCCATCTTTTCTTGTATCAACAGGAGGAACAGACCTCCTCTTACCATGGCTTCCAGTCCCTGGTGGGGAGGGGGATCAAGAGGAGGGGCACTTCCTGGCAATGAGGGTGTCCCCTTGATGGCACTGCAACAAGGCACATATAGACCAGGAAGACGGAGGTCCACAGGCAAAGAGACATCACTGTAGCAGATGCAGTGCCAGTTCGGGAAAGGTGGCAATGAATATGGCTCCAGCTCCATGACCACCAGAGATCCTGGCAGAACTGACCAACCCTGGGGCCATACTGGGGGTAGCAAGGAGGTCTCTGAGACAGCCCCCCCTTCATTCTCCCTGGGGCTCTAGGGCGCCTTAGTCCATGTCTATATAGCTCTGCAAGTGCGTTCCCAATCCCCTCACCCAGCTTCAGGTCCTTTCACACACACTTACAGTACCTTGACCTGCACTTCCAGTCCTATGAGTGTGTGTGTGTGTGTGTGTCTTCATGCCTGTGCACACGTGTGTGCATACACGCATGTGTGTGAAGTGGCCCACTTACTTTGAACTAGCCCGAGCCCAGGAGGGCATCACACACATGCCGCAGTCACACGACTATGAGGATGGAGATGCATGCAGTCAGGCTGAAGATACCCTAGGATTCACATCACAGCAACAGGTGCAGCACCAGTTGGGGGAAGAAAGCAATGAACATGGCCTGGGTCCTAAGACTGCTGGTGGATGCAGTGGATTCAAGAAGCCTCGGGGTGGACCCCGGAGACAATGCAGGGCAGATTCCTGAATTCCCGCTTCTTTTTTGGGTGGCCACTGTGGTGACACTCACATCCAGGTAGGTGTGCATGTGTGCGCATCTGTGCATGCATGTCCCTCACCAGCGAGCATGATTATGTGCAATGCATGTGCATTCTCTTACCCTATGCACACGCACATGCCCTTCTCTCACACTTCCGGGCTGGGCTTCTAAATTTCCTGAGAAGCTGGAGGATTAACAAAAAGGATGGGAATGTCGCTTAGTGGTACAGTGCCTGTCTAGCATATGCATGAAACCCTGGGTTCGATTCCTCAGTACCGCATAAACAGCAAAAAACTAGAAGTCGCTCAAGTGTTAGAGCTCTGGCCTTGAGCACAGCAAGGCTCAATGACAGTGCCCAGGCCCTGAGTTCAACCTCAGGACTGGCAAAATAAAAAAAAAAAAAGAACAAAGCTCACTCGTAAACGGAATACAAAATCTATTTTATAGATAGTGCTCCAACCGAGCAGGGTGCCGTGCTACATCCTCCACTGGATGCTTTCAAGTAGAAACTGGGAAAGTCTCACCTCAGGTCTGGATTCCAGCGGTCATGGGTCCTCCAGCCTCTCAGGAGATATAGAAGCCCAGCCGGGAAGTGTGAAGAAGGGGCATGCATGGTCACAAACTGTGACAGTACAAACGTGCAATGGGCATAAGCACGAATGCTGGTGAGGGACACGCATGGGCACACACATGCACACAGTCCCGGAGGAGTCTGGAAGCACACCACCGTAGCGGCCACCCAAGAAGGAAGCAGGAGGCTTGGAGTCTGTCTGCCCTGCATCCTCTCCCGGCTCCGGCCTGAGGCTACTTGGCTCCACTGCATCCACTGTGTCCACCGACAGTCTCAGGACCCAGGCCGTGTTTGCTGCCATCCTCCTGCAGCTGGTGCTGCACCTGCCGCTGGCACAAGAAACCCAGAAATCTCTATGCCCTAGCTGCGTGGATCTCCATCCTCCTAGTCCCTGTCGGTGTGTGACCATGCATGCATATGATGCCCACCTGGAGTACGGCTGGTTTGAAGTAAGTGGGCCACTTCACCTCACCCCTTCTTCAGCTAAGGGTTAGCTCTCTACCACTTGAGCCACAGTACTACTTCTGGTTTTCTGGTGGTTTATTGGAGATAAGAATCTAATGGATTGGGTTGGGGGGCAGGGAGAGGCTGGGAAGGGATGTGAAGGGTAAACAAAGGAGGAGGCTGCAATGCTTGATAAGAAATGTACTCATTGTCTTGCCCATGTAATTGTAACCCCTCTGTACAGTATATTCGCACACACACACAAAAGAATCTAATGGAATGGTCTGGGAAGGTGGCTCAGTGGTAGAGCACTAGCCTTAAGCTGAACAGCTGAGGGACAGCGCCCAGGCCCAGAGTTCAGGCCCAACAACCGGACCCAAAAACAAAAAAAGAAAAAAGATAGAAGAAGAAGAATCTAATGGACTTTCCTGCCTGGACACTGTTTTTTTTGTTTTTGTTTTTGTTTTCCAGTCATGGGGCCTAAACTCTGGGCCTGGGCACTGTCTCTCAGCTCTTCAGCTCAAGGCTAGCAATCTACCACTTGAGCCACAGCACCACTTCTGGCTTTTTTTCTTTTTGCTTATGGTGCTGAGGTATTGAACCCAGGTCCTCATGCATGCAAGGTAAGCGCTCTACCACTTAGCCACCTTCCCAACCCCCTGCCTGGACATTCTTTCAATTGCTATCCTCAAATCTCAGCCTCTTGAGTAGCTAGGATTGGAGGCATGTGCCACCACTGCTGAGCTATCTCAAAGATCTTTTAAAGGGAAAAGAATTAATAATGCATTAGGCATTGGTGGCTTCCACCTGTAATTCTAGCTACTCCGTAGGATGAGATTTGAGGATCCCTGCTTAAATCCATCCTAGGCAGCAAAGTCCATGAGCTTCTTCTCAACAATTAATCACCAGAAAACTGCAAATGGCCCTGTGCCTCAAAGTGGGAAAGAGCTAGCCTTAAGCAAAAAACCTCAGGGATAGTGCCCAGGTCCTGTGTTCCAGTCCCAGGACTGGCAAGAACAGCAGCATTAAAAATGAAGTTGGTGTAATAAAGCCATACTCACAAACACAGAATGCAGAAGGCAGAGACAGGAGGTTTAGGGATGGAGGACAGGTTGGCCTGTATAGTGAGTTCCAGTCCAACCTGGGCTACGTAGCAAGACTTAGTTCCAAATCTATTCTCCTCTTACCCCATAAAAACCCAGTAAGTTCACTCACAGAAGAATCTCAGAGAGCTGTTCCTCCATAACACTATTTCATTTGGTCAAATATTGTCACATGCTACTTTATTCTTTCTTTTTTTAAAAAGTCTCCATAAGTAGTTACTGACATTTATCATTGTTGGGTCATACATGAGGGTTATTAAGCCTTCCCAACATATACTTTTTCCCTATTGTTGGTTCTTTTTATTCTCTCCCTCCTTTCTTTCCTCTGTTTACCCCTACCTTTTCTTTACTAGTTCCTGATTTTCTCTTTTCATTTTCTTGTTGCACTTTTCCTCCCTTTTGTCTGTTCCTCCCTTCCTTTCTGAGATAGAATTGGGTGATGTAGCCCAAGATGTACTGAAATTTATAATTTTCCTCCCTCAGTATTGTGACTGGTAGTCCTACAGGAGTATGCTATCATGACTGGCAAATTCCCAGTGGGAGAGAATACTGGCCCATTATCTTTTTGCATAAAGTTCTCCCTAGATTCCCTAGGCTGTTCACACACATTAGGTTGTTTCATGTCTTATATGTCTCAGGCTCTTTTCTGAATTTCCTTTTTTGTTTCCTGTCCCATTCAGTGGCCCTTAGTCTTGGGATGGTTCCAACTAGTGCCAGACACACCCAATCCTCTCTGAGACCATGAATCTTGGGCACAGACTCATTCAGGCACTGGATACGGCAAGAGCATAGATGAGGTGTAGATTGTCCCTTCATTTCATGACCAATGAGCATTAGCTGAGCAGGACCCCTTAGTCCCAGTTTCAAAACTATACCTGTCCTGACAATCGCCTGCAATCTCTCATTTTTCAGATGTGGCCACATCTAGTTATTGGTTCTAGTGAATAGAACGTGGAAGAAATGAGATGAGAGATATCACTTCTCAGATTGCAATATAAATGGCTGTTACCCTCACAGTGGGATATTTCTCTTGCTCTCTTGCTCTCTCTCATTCTCTTTCATCCTTTGCTCTGGCCAAAACAACTCCATGTGTGAGGAGTCTATGGAGAAGGCCCCATGACAAGGAGTGGGAAGTAGTCACGTCTGGAAATTACTCTGATTTACATCCAGGTTTTGAATCTATCTCTTTTGGTTTCTGAATAAAAATAGACAACTAATGAGTTGGGCACAACTTCCCAAATGAGAAAATGATATCCAAAAGTGGCAAATGGCCATTCCTATGGACTAAGAAGAAACAAATCCTGAATGGCAAAAAGTAGATTGTTCCAAGTTTCTGATGGCTTAACAGACAAGTCTTCTCCAGCAAAGTCTCTCATTCCTATCATGCAACAGAACCTGGCTGCATTATGCTCCCACTGCAGACCAGTGCCCTGCAGTGATTGAAACAATGGCCATAAAGAGGATGCGACCACGTTGGTAAAATGTATCCAACAGTAACAAAGTCACCTAGAGGAGATGTTACATTCTAAACATTACTGCACAGAGAAGCAGACATTGTGGTTCCAAAGCATGCCCTTTTGCTTTGTGCAATACAAATCTTAACTTCCGTTTAGAAAGATGGGGCAAAGAAAAGGAGGTCTTTCTCTAGGCTTTTCATGATGGAGCACTTTGTATCAGATGAGGCCACAGTGTCACAGGTACTGTATCTCTACAGAGACCTGTCCCCAAAGAAGAGTGATGGATGTAAGTCACCTCTGAGAGAATGAGTTTCAAAGTATCGCTGACTAACATCTGGGGATGGCCCTGGCTAGATTATCCATCTCTGATAAGTGTGTCTCTGATAAGTATCTGGAGATACTTAAGTCTGGAGATGTCTAAGCACAGGCTTTCTAAATCAAAGAGATAAATGATATACACAAATAAAAACTCCCACAGAGCAGGCAATTTATAAACCTTTTCCATTCCAAGTCAACTGACCTGATTCAATAGTTCAAGTACTTCAGCGTTTATAACTGTGCCTATGAGCTGGACACTGGTGGCTCAAGACTTTAATCCTAGCTATTCAGGAGGCTGAGATCTGTGGATCAAGGTTTAAAGCCAGTCCTAGGAGCAAAGTCCGGGGACTCTTATTTCCAATAAATCACTTAGAAAACAGGAAGCATCACTTTGGCTCACATGGTAGAGTGCTCTCCTTGAGTTGAAGAGCTGAGGGACAGAGCCCAGGCCCAAAGTTCAAGCCTCATGACCAACCAAAAAAAAAGTGCCTTGCATGTTGTTTTTCCCATATTGAAAATACGTAAGAACACATTAGTAATACTTTTTGAATGCAAAAAATGTTACCTGTTGTTGCAGAGAATAATTACACAGCATGTTTGAAGTCTCCAAATCTTGGTTTCCTATTGTGTAAAGATCACTGAAATCTATCTACACCATTTTATTTTATTCTTAATAATCATCCTAAGAATTGTGTCTGACAATTCTTCCCCCAATATCATTCTCTGTGAGAATCTTCTAAGATATTACCTTCTCTAGGAAGACTTCCCAAGCACTGTTGCTACCAGATCATGTGAAAGAATCATCACCAAGTAGTCACACTTTGGTGTTCTCAGACATGTCATTATGGTTTCTATTTTGCTTCCTCTACTCCAATACAGTTTTTAAGCAACTGATACACTGTAGCCAGTAAACCAAATGCATCTTTCCACCTTATTGAGTAAGCCAAATTCCCTAGAAGGTTGTTGGGCTCATTCATGTCCCTCCCATGAGCTTTCCCATCATGACAGCAAACCATAGGGACTGTGACAGAGAACAACCACGTAGATTACAAAGGCTTCCAAGTTTCATATCCAGCCCTATGATGAAATGTTCATGCCCTCTCTCTTAAGAGAAAAGGAAATGGGTAGTTCACATTTGTGACCCCCTTCTTAGGTCATTGGCATAATCTACAAGCATAGTTAAGTACTTCAAAAATGTTGCTGGATTAATGAAGGTAATGCAGAAATTACTTGACCTCATTCCTTTCAAATTGATCAAAATAAAATTGATCAAAAGTAAGAATTGTTCAAGATTATATACCTTAAATGGAAGCACTTAATGTAACCTTTAGGGCAAAATTCCATAGAGAGGCCCTTGAGCAGCATTTTCTTAAAAGCATAATTTTGAATGTCATTATTCTTTAGTTGTACAAAGGAGTTCCCATGTAACAAAGCAGTTCACGAATACAATATATCTTGATCAATGGTACCACTTTCAACCGATCCTTTCCCTACCTAGCCCTTCCCTCACTCTTAATTTTGTAGCAGATACATTGGATTCTTGACTGCATTTCCCCCCTCTTTACTATTTGTTCACACTTTTCCTGTTGACCCCACCCATTTTTTTCCAGTACCTGCTTCCTGATGTTTCATTTTGCTAAAATCTTTGCCTTTCTAAGGAATTACATATTTGAGATCTCCCTTCAATCCACCATATTTCTGTGAATACATTTGTGTATACATGCTTATCACCAAACGTATTTACTGATGAGTTTATAACCTAAATCTACCATCCACAATAGAAGGGAAAACATGCATTGACTTCACTTATTTTTTGAATGTAACTTAAATCTCAATTTTGGTGACATTAGATGGCAGCTCACAAGGAGTCCTCCACCTCACACACACACTGGAACAGGAATTGACTAAAGTAAGAATCTCTTCCTGCATTTCCAGAGTAAAAGACAATTGTATGATGCTCATTTGTCTTATTCTTTTTTTTTAATTTAATTTAATTTTATTTGTGAACATACTGTACAGAGGGGTTACAATTACATGGGCAGGATAATGCGTACATTTCTTACCAACCATTGCTGCCTCCTCCTTTGGTTTACCATTCACATCCCTTCCCTGCTTCCCCCCTCCCCCCCAATCCCAATACTTCTCCTCCCCCCCCCCCTCCCGCCGCACCGACGTTGTAAAGCTCGTTTTGGACATGACAACTTGTACTTCTCATTGTTGCAACAGGTCCGCCTGTATCCTTAAACAACTGGTTTTTCCCCATCTCCTCCACAAGTTATACTAACATCAATATAGTGAAAGCATGGGTTATACTGTGGGGGAGGGATATGCAAAGCAACAAAGAGATAATCTTATAAATGCGTTAGAAACACATGCATGAAAGAAAAAAACATTAAAATACATATCTAAGGGTTCATTTTCCTGACATCACATTATCTGACCTTTTCCGCTTGACTCATACATATACTAGATATTGCAAATAAGGGAAACCATGGGACCTATGTTTCTTTGGGCTTGGCTTACTTCACTTAATATAATTTTTTCCAAGTTTTTCCATTTCCTAACAAATGGGGCAATGTCGCTGGAGGGGATGTGGACAGAAAGGAACCTTACTTCATTGTTGGTGGGAATGTAAACTTGTTCAACCACTTTGGAAAGCAGTATGGAGGTTCCTCAAAAGACTTCACATAGAACTCCCCTATGACCCAGCAATCCCACTTTTGGGCATTTACCCAAATGTTTACAAACAAGACCACACTAAAGCTACCAGCACAACAATGTTTATTGCAGCATTGTTTACCATAGCTAAGATATGGAACCAACCCAGATGCCCCTCAGTAGATGAATGGATCAAGAAAATGTGGTATATATACACAATGGAATTCATTTGTCTTATTCTTAGCAAAGGTAGCAAAATGATCTTTGTTAATGCAACCTGCAAAAGCAGATATTTGAACCAGTAGAGGGCAGCACTGAGAAATGGTTCCATGAGCCACTAGGACATTCCAGCTCCATATCTCAGCATCCTAGCTTCAGAAAGCTCCATGAACACAACTCAGTGACACTTGGTATTGCTCAGCTGTGAAAGGAGGACAAGCAATGAGTTTGGGGGCACTGGGAGCCTACTACTTATAATGAAGGGCACGGTGTTTAGAAGAAAAGAAAGGGGAGAGTCAACCAGCATCCAGGAAATTATAAATAATTAGGTTTATGTAGTAACGGACAAAAGAAGCAGACAAAAAACAAATAACCTAATTGAGATTGAACAATTTCACTCCATATGGTGGCACAACGGTTCTTTCTGAGGGCACAGCTTGTGTATCAGTACTCCTGAGGAACAAGTGGAGGACAAGAAATGTCCAAAAAAAAAAAAAAAGGAAGCAGTAACCTGTATTTCTTTTCACCTCTCCAATTGCTGCTTTTTGCCACTAGAACAAACATGGCCTCTTGGGCACTGGCCACAGAATCTATATCCACACTGGAGGCATGAATTCAAATTGAGCTTTGCCACCTATGGGAGAAGGTTGCACAGAGTGCTCTGGAAGCAAACATATGGATAGAAAAAGCCTGATGAATCCAGCAAAGATAAAAACTCACAATCAGTACTGTCATCTTCCCAGCACTCTTTCCATTCTCACACACTTTGGAATTCTCTTGGAGACTTTATTTGCTTTTATGCTATATCCTTGCCATCACAAAATACTACATGTTGGGCTTTTAAACTGCATGCAGAAACTGAATATACCACTGTGTCTACCTGTAATTCAATCCACATGAGTGCAATGCATCCTTATTCCCATACCTGCAAACTACAGTCCCTAACCAAGGTCTCCCATCCCTACTCTCTTTCAAACACTATCACACTATGAAGTGTTTCTTGGCTGGAACTCCACAATGGCGTCCTACTCATTTCAGAAGGAAAATGAAATGTCTCTGTGTTATGATACCCTTCCTCACTGCCACTTCTCTTGGTCATTCTCTTCTGGCTATTGCTGTTTTCGTAACTGAGTCACCCACATTCCCAAAACCCATCTCGGGGCCGCATACACTGGCTCTGAATTGCTTTTCTCCTAGTTAAAATCATGTCTCTCTCTCCAAACTCTGGTTTCAATAAAACAGCCACATAGTTGAGAGTTCCTCCCAGATAAATACCTCCTTGTTCTTTTTCTTTAATCACATTTTTCATGACCTAATAATACTCTGTGTGTGTGTGTGTGTGTGTGTGTGTGTGTCCTTGTTCTTTTTCTTTAATCACATTTTTCATGACCTAATAATACTCTGTGTGTGTGTGTGTGTGTGTGTGTGTGTGTACACTAGGGCTTAAACTCAGGACCTAGGAGGAGCTGTCCCTTAGCATTTTCACTCAAGACTAGTGCTCTAAAACTTGAACCACACACTCCAACATTTCTGGCTTTTTGATGGTGCATTAGAGCTGAGAGTCTCAAGGATTTTCCTGCCTTCGGTTAACTTCACACTGTGATCCTCAGATCTCAGCCTCCTCAGCAACCAGGCAAGAGCCACCAGCAATTGTCGGTAAACATATTATTTTCATGACCTCTTTTCTCCTACCTGACTGACGCTTCTTATGGACTCATTTGTTTTCTACAGCTATTGCACATTGGTGTTCAATGTGTCATGAATAAATAAAGACCCACAGAGTGTTCAACACTGGTGGTTCATGCTTGTAATCCTAGCTATACAGAAGGCTAAGTTTTGAGGATCATGGCGAGAAACCAGCCTAGGCAGACAAATCCATGAGACTCTTTATCCCCAAGTAGCCCACAAGAAAAACAAAAGTAGAGAATGGTCAAATAGAAGAGTAATATCTTGAGCAAAAAAGCAAATGAGAATGTGAGGCTCTCAGGTTAAGCCTCACAAAAATAAAATAAAAAGACCCACAAAACAACCTCTGTGAATCAAATGTGTAGCTTGTTTATCCACCCATCCAACTTCACCCTCAGAACACTGAAGACCTATGAAACATGTAATAGAAATTTCTATTTTAAGATAAAGCTGTTTATTGACTTAACACTAAAATGACATGCTAAGGAACTGAAATGTTTGTGCACAAATCAATGTGGAATCAAAGCTATGACATTAAGTACATGTATTGAGTTTTATAAGACCTATGCTGATATTTTTTGTTTGGATTTTTTGTTGTTGTTGTTGGTCTTTTTGTATAACTATTTTTATAAACCCCAAGATAAGGACTCAAATGTCTTTTTCTTTCTTGCTATTGTTTCCAATGTATTTACAAGATATTTCTTAGTTGCTTTATACGTCCCTCACCCACAGTATAACCCTTGTTTTCACTGTATTTAATGTTGTTGTTCTTTTTGTCAGTGGTGGGGCTTGAACTCTGGGCCTGGGCACTGCCCCTCAGTTCTTCAGCTCAAAGCTGTAGGTTAGTCTACTTTATACAAGTCCATTAATTTTATGATTGGATAGATAAAAACCTATAGCCAAACTACACTGAGATGTTTTTCTACTTATCACACAATAAGGAAATGCATTATTACCTTGAAATTAGATTTCCACAAATATTTCCTTGACTGAGAGCAGCAAGATAGATTGTTCAGATTGTTTCTAATAGTTTTAAAAGTAAATAAAACAAGCAAATAACAGGTGTTATTTACTTAAGTTGTTACCTGGATACGTCAATGTAAGAGTTGCTTGTGAAGAATTCAAAGAAAGAAAATACTGATCTGTAAACTAGGCATGGTAGTAAATGCCTGTAATCCCAGCACTTAGAAAGCTGATGATACAGGAGGATCATGTGCTTCAGGTCAACATAGGTCAACAGGGTGATATACTTTCTGACAAGAAAGAAAGAAATGAAAATACAGGGAAGAGATACTGGCATGTATTTCATTTTAGCCTTGAGGCAGTCCTGTGAAAAGGCACTATTAGCACATTTTTCTCTACTTATAGAATATTGGTACTTAGAGAAGTGAGGGCTCAGAGCTCGTGTCATATAGAACTAAGACTAAAATCAATTCTCCTGACTACATAATTAAAGGTCTTTTTCCATCTCAAACCAACACTACCCATCAAGAATTAGATTGGGATTATAAATTCATCAACTATAATCTGAATCTGGCTACACTATATTTATCTAAGCCTATTCTTGCCACCAATATTTTAGAAAAACCAGTGCACATCTGCATTTAAAAAAATAATGTGTTGAACTTCACTTGAAATGAAGAACCCAGAAAAACAGGCAACAAATAGAGCTTGCACTGAGACCCAGATAGGTGTCTATATTCTCTATATACCAGCACCACTTGGGTACCTGACTGCAGTTATTATAGCTGTTTTAACCTTTGAGGCTAATAGATTATAGGAGAATTATTTCATAGTCTATGAGATCTGGTTCTATTAAATATTGACCTATGTATCTTTACAATAAATATATATTTTAAAAATGACCGATGGCAGCTTTAGTATGTCCTTGTTTGTGATCATTTCGGTAAATGCCCAAAAGTGGGATTGCTGGGTCATAGGGAAGCTCTATGTGGAATCTTTTGAGGAACCTCCATACTGCTTTCTAAAGTGGTTGAACAAGTTTACACCAGACCAACAATGCAGTAAGGTTCCCTTCTGTCCACATTCCTCCAGCATCTGTTGTTATTAAAGTTCCTGATTATAGCCATTTTAACTGGGGTGAGGTAGACGAGCAGAAAAGGTCAGAAAAGTTGATGTTATGCAAAATGACTCCAAGATAAGGATTCAAATGTTTTTTTTTTCCCTTTCTTGGGATTGTTACTAAAATGTTGATAAGATGAGTTCTTTATTGCTTTGTATGTCCCTCTCCCACAGTATAACCCCTGTTTTCACTCTATTTGATGTTGGTATAATTTGTGAAGGGGAAGGGAAAAAACAAATCATTTAACTCTGGATACAGGAGGACCCACTGCAACAATGAGATATACAAGTCGTTATGTTGAAAAATGTACTTTACAACTTTGGCTGGTGTGGGGGGAGGGGGAGGGGGGGTGTGGGGGTAAGTAGGGATGGGAAGGGGAAAAAAGGAGGAGGCAACAATTCTTGATAAGAAATGTACTCGTTACCTTGCCCATGTAATTGTAACCCCTCTGTACAGTATTTTCACAATAATTTAAAAAATGACCCATGGTTTGCCTCATTTGTAAGAACTACAATATGTCTATGATATTCTATAACAAGCTCTCAATACCCCGAATTGCTAAGTGCATAGGACCACATATAATGAAACATAACAACATGAAATCCAGGAATCGGAAACAAGAGGCTCTTTTCATATCTTGAATGTAGTTATTATTTTTTTCCTCTTATAGTTTTCTGTACTTTGTGTCTTTTATATAAATTTATTCATTCTTTGGAAAAGAAAGGGAATCACAGAAAAAGCAGGACAAAGGATGAAGTAATGCAACATTAATACTCACTTGGCACTAAGTTGGAAATGAACCTTACAGCTGTGGGGAAGGGGACTAGGGATGGGTAAGATGGAGAAAATAAGGATGGGGTAACACTATTTAAAAACAAATGTATCCGTTACCTTACTTATGTAAGTGTATACCCCAGATCATCATCTTTTCAATAAAGATAAAAAATTTAAAAAATGTTTTCCTAAAAAGTCAATTCAGCCAAAGGACACTGGATGGAATCTGCACAAGTTAAAGTAACAAGATTATTGCATGCCAAATTCAGTGCCAGAGTTATAACAGGCACTAAGTACCCTGGTGCCAGTGGCTCACACCTTTAATCCTAGCTACTCAGGAAGCTAAGATCTGAGGATCACCGTTCAAAGTCAGCCTGAGCAGGAAAGTCCATGAGACTCTTATCTCCCAAAAAAACACCAGAAAATGGGAAGTGGCACTGTGGCTCATGTGGCAGAGCCCTACCCTTGAGCTGAAGAGTTTGGGTCAGCACTGAGGCCCAGAGTTCAAGCCCCACCACTGACAAAAAGAAAAAAGAAAGAAAAAGAAAAAAGAAAACTGGTACTAAATAAATACTAGAGCCCCTAATTCCTTTGAGATCCTTTGATACCCTCTTGTTACATGCGATCTTTGGGGAATGATACTGTTTTCCAAAACAGGGGCTCATGGGTCACCCCAATCAAAATCATATGAAAAGCTTGTAAAATGAACATTGTCTCAGTCCCAGACAAGAGATGCATTTGTCTGCATCTAGAGAAATAACCTCTCTGTAACAGTCTGGATCTTAGACTCCCTCTGCGTTCCATTACTTCTGGTTGGAGCTGTACTGCAAAAGATGCTACTTGCTGAGCAAGCCATTAAGAAAAGTGTCTTCAAATTCACACATTATGGCTGTCCTCATGAGCTACACTCATATGACTGAGATTTCAGAGGCCAGAGAATGACTAAGATACAAAAGCAAAAACTTTTGGCAGGAAAAACTCATAAATACACAAAGTCCTCTACAGACAGACAACAGGAAAAGCTGGAAGTGGGAATACTGGGTAAGGCCTTGGTCCTTTGAATCTCATGATCTCATCCCAAGGTTCATACTTAGCACTATCTCAAACTCAACCCTTCAACTACCTTGGTCACACAGTGAAATTATCCCTGCTGTTGTTTGGTTTGTAAATAATCTTAAATTCAAAAAAGTCAATGTTTTTTAAGACTATGAAACACATAGCTACTTTTTTTGAAAGACTAAAAGAGATTATACATTTTAGTAGCATAGTAGAAAGAAACAAGTTGTAACACACCTTACACAAGAGACCATCACAAAACTGAGGCTAGGAAGCACTGCTGTGACAGTTCAAATCAGCAGTTTACAAGAAGTGGCACTGTGGCTCAAGTAGTAGATTGCTAGCCTTGCACAGGACAAGCTGAGGGACAGCGCCCATGCCCAGAGTTCAAGCCCCATGACCGCCAAAGAAAAAAAATCCTCTGTTTACTCACACAAAATGAGATGCTACTCTTTATTTATTTATTTTTTTGGTGGGTCATGTGGCTTGAACTCTGGCCTTGGGTGCTGTCCCTGTGTTCTTCAGCTCAAAGGCGAGATCGCCTGGCTCACTTTTTACTCTATTAATACATCAACAGTAACCAACACTTCTCAACATACTGCTACTGATGATCTAGATGAGCATCTCAAAAAAAAGTAAGGAAAAGCTTCCTGGTCTGGCTCTATCACCCACCTCCTGGTTAAAACTCTCATTCTTTGATCCCTCAGTGACTAAAAACATCTCTAAGTTATGTTGTTGTGAAAACAAAATGAAGAAATATGAACAAATATACTTTTAATAAAATCAGCCAGGTGCTGGTGGCTCACACCGATAATCCCTAGCTACTCAAGAGGCTGAGATCTGAGGACTGTGGTTCAAAGCTAACCCAAGCTGTAAACTCTATGAGAATTTTATCTCCAATAACTCACCAGAAAACCAGAAGTAGTGCTGTGGCTCAAGTGGTAGAGCACCAGCCTTAAGCTGAGGGTCTGAGGGACAGCACCCAGGCCCAGAGTTCAAGCCCCACAACTGATTTAAAAAAAATCAATTGAGCCAAGTGCCAGTGATTCATGCCTGTAATCTTAGCTACTCAGGAGGCTAAGATCTGAGGATTAGGGTGCAAAGCCAGCAGGGGCAAAAAACTGTAAGACTGTTTTTTTTTTTTGTCAGTGGTGGGAAATGAACTCTGTGTTTGGGTGCTGTCCGTGCACTCTTCAGCTCAAGGCGAGTGCTCTACCACTTGAGCCATAGTGCCACTTCCGGTTTTCTAGTGGCTTATCGGATATAAGAATCTCAAGCACTTTTCTGCCCGGGATGGCTTTGAACCGTGATCCTCATATCTCAGCCTCCTGAGTAGCTAGGATTACAGGTGTGAGCCACAGGCACCTGGCTTATAAGACTCTTATCTCCAATTAACCACCAGAAAATTAGAAGTACCACTGTGGCTCAAAGTGGGAGAGTACTAGCCTTGAGCAAAAGAGCTGAAGGAGTGCACCCAGACCCTGAATTCAAGCCCTATAACCAACCAAAAAAAATCAATCATTTGTACTATCATTTGAAAAATTGTATAGATCATATATACGACTCAAAATTGAAAAATAGGGCTGGGATGGTAGAGTGCTTGCCTTGCATGCATGAGGCCCTGAGATCAATTCCTCAGCACCACATAAGCAGAAAAAGCCAGAAGTGATGCCATGGCTCTAAAGGTAGTGAGCTCACCTTGAGCTGAAGAGCACAGGGACAGTGCTCAAGCCCAGAGTTCAAGCCCCACGACTGACAAAAAAAAAAGATATATGAAAACATCTCCCTCCTACTCACTTGCTATCCCCAGAAAAGACACCATCATGTGTTCTAGAATTCCATGTTTGAGACCATTTTGATTACCTGATCTTTGGCACTGGACCTATTTCTCTTCTCTTTTTCTTTTGAAACTATAAAATCTTCTCTTTGTGTATATTTCTGAAATTGCATGCTACTGAACCTTAAATGGAGCTCTTTCCAGAGTGATGAGCAATCAAGGGGCCAGTTCAACCTTTCAACACATATTCTTTAGTTCTGAGGTGTTCAGTAACCTCACTGATATTTATCTGTTTTCTCTTCATTATTCTTTCATTATTTCTATTGTTCATATTAGACTTTAGGTTTCCTAACTGTTCTCTCTTATTTTCCTGTCTTTCACACTGATTTCTAGGATGTTTTTTCCATCTTCATTTTCAATGCTTTTATTAAACTTTTTTTTTATTTCTACTTGTGTATCTTTTCATTTCTAATAGCTTTCTTTTTCACCCAGATTCTGAGCTTGAGAGTAAAGGTTTACAATTGTGGCCTTCTCTAGAGGAGAATAGGGTTAAGTCATTTACCGAGAAATCCCAACATCAGTGTTATTAGATTTTCGTTCTCAGTCTGTCAGGTGACCCATAAAGAATTTCTCCAAGTTCCCACATGCAGCATAAGTAGCTATGTGCTAACTTTTGGGGTAGCTGGTAAAAAAATGGAAATGAATATGAATCTAACTAAAAGACTACTTAGAAAGATACAGATATAGAGACGAGAAAAAGATATAAAAAGAGTGAATAAGTTTAAATTTTTGTTTTAGTTTGCATTAGTTACAGAGGAGATTTCATTGCTATATTTCCAGACATGTTTAAAATATGTCCCAATCTATCTCACCCCTTGTATCAATTTCCTTTCCCCCTTTTCCCTTCCTACCTTCCCAAAACAATTTCAACATGTTTCCTTGTTCAATTTTCATAGCTGCCAACCATCTCTTTCAATCAAATTTATACCCTTTCAAAATATATTTCAAAATTATTCACCCTCTACTATACCTTTGTCTCTGAGTCTCTTTGCAATGTGGTTCAGCAGTATATTAATGTGTATGCTATTTATTTATGAAAAGCAGTTTGTGATTTATTTATTTATTAAAAGCAGTTTGAGATCTCTGATCAGAATTTTAAAAAAAGAGTGCTTATATTATAGTTAGTGCTATAAATAGTGCTTGCCTAGGCCTGGTGCCTGTAGCTACTCAGCTACTCAGGAGGCTGAGATCTAAGGATCACCAATCAAAGCAAGCCCAGACAAAAAAGGTCATGAAAATCTTATCTCCAATAAAACCACCAGAAACCAGAAGTGGTACAATGGCTCAAGTGATACAGTGCTAGCCTTGAGCTGAAGAGCTCAGGGACAGCACCCAGACCCAGAGTTCAAGCCCTACAACTGACAAATAGATAGATAGATAGATAGATAGATAGATAGATAGATAGATAGATAGATAGATAGATAGATAGATAGATAGACAGTGCTTGCCAAGCATGCTCAACTGAGTTTTATTCCCAGCACAACAAAAAAACAAAGTAAACAAAAAGCAAAGCACTTATGTGTGCGTATTTTTAAAAGATAAGAACCTGTAGCCTTTTTGGTCTAACAGTATGAAAATACAGAATTTTAGAAATTTAGGATATTTTGTTCTTGCCAATATATATAGTTTTCATATAACTAAAAACTTGATATTTTGTTTTCTGAACTTAGTATTTTTCAGTTTAATGTCTTCCAATTGCATTCATTTTCCTGTAAATGACATGATGTTTCCTGTAAAGTATACATACATACAGTGCCAATACCATGTTTTTGTTACCATGGTTCTTTATTTTTTGGTCAGTCATGGGGGGCCTGGGCGCTGTACCTGTGCTCTTCAGCTCAAGGCAAGTGCTCTACCGCTTGAGCCACAGGGCCACTTCCGGTTTTCAAGTGGTTTTATTGGCGATAAGAGTCTCATGGACTTTCCTGCCCAGGATGGCTTTGAAACATGATCCTCAGATCTCAGCCTCCTGAGTAGCTCGGATTACAGGCCTGAGCCACTAGCTCCTGGCTTACCATGGTTCTTCAAGATAATTTGAGATTTGGTATTATGTTTGGTGTCTATGTTTGAATACTGTCTGTAGTATCTTTTTTCTGTTGAGATCTAGTTTAATTCCATTTTGGTCTGATAGAATATTTCAATTTTCTTATATTTTCTCAGAATTGCTATATATTCCAGAAAGTCTTATGAGTTGCCAAGAAGAATGTGTATTGTGTTGTAACATCTGTAGATGTCTGAACATTTCATTTTGTCTACACTGCCATTTAATGCTGCCATTCTAGGATTTCTTTACTGATGTTTTTTTGTGGATAACCTATCTGTGAAAGTAAAATACTGAAGTCTCTCATTATTATTGTGCTATTATCTATCAAAGTTTGTAAGTTCAGAAGTATTTAATAAATCTGAGTGTGAGCTATTTGGTGCATATATATTAGCAATCATAATTTTTCTTCATGGATCATTACCTTCATTAATATGAAGCGACTTTGTTTCTTCAGACTAATTTTTAGCTTGCAATCTATAGTATCAGATATAAATATGGCTAATGCTGAACACTTTTGAAGTCCATTTGGTTGGAAGGTCTTTTTTACCCATTCTTTTACCCGAAGCCATGTGTTTCTTATACGCAACAAAGAGTTATACCTTGTTTTAGATACTGTTTTTTGATGTAAGTATCCATTATGTTTTTTGAGGGTTGTGTTTGTTCGATTTTTCAGTCATAGGGGTTGAACTAGCGTCCTGGGCATTTTCTCTAAGCTCTTTTTGCTCAAGGCTAGTGGTCTACCACTTTGAGCTACCACTCCACTTCCAGTTTTCTAGTGGCTAATTGGTGATAAGAGTCTCACAGACTTTCTTACCTAAGCTTGCTTTGAACCATGATCCTCAGATCTCAGCCTCCTAAGTAAGTAGGATTACAGATGTGAACCACCAGAACCTGACTGGTGTATGTCTTTTGAAAGAAGAACTAAGATCTTTAACATTCAATGTCAATATTGAGAGAAGTATGACATGTTTCCTGGCATTTTGTTTTTTGTTTTTTTGTGTGTGATGTTTGCTTCTTCTGCAGGTAATTTTTCCCTAACTACCTTCTGTGGTGCTAGTTTGGAAGTCATAAATTCCAGTAGTTTTTGTTTATTGTGGAATGTTGTTATTTCTCAAACAATTTTAATGGATAGCTTCACTATGTAAAATAGTCTAGGTTGAGAGTTGTCTTTTGGGTCTCAAATAATGTCTTTCCAAGTTCTCCTTGCATTTAGTTATCTGTGTTGAGAAATCTGCTGTTGTTACAATGAGCTTGTGATAGTAAGTTACTTGTTTCTTCTCTTTTGACACTTTTGATATTCTGTATATTTAGATAGCTTACTATACTGTATCTAGGAGAATTTCTTTTTTAATCTTGCCTGTTTGGAGTATGGTAGGCCTCCAGCACAAGGATGATACTCTATTTCTCAAACATTTTCTGCTATTATTTTCCTGAATAGGTTTTCAAAGCCTTTAGTTTTGATTTCTTCTTCCTCACCTATCCCTATCATCGGTAGGTTTAATCTTTTCACTGTGTCTGAGAAGACTTTTATGACTCTTGTAACTTCTAACTACTTTTGCAATGCTTTGACTGATCTAATTTATCTGCTCCAATCTTTTCCAATATGACTTAGAATCCACGTATCTTTGTACTCTTGGAAGACCTTCTTTTTTGGGGGGGGGGTCCGGTCGTGGGGCCTGAACTCTGGGCTTGGGCGCTGTCCCTCAGCTCTTCAGCTCAAGGCTAGCGCTCTACCACTTGAGCCACAGCACCACCTCCGGCTTTTTCCTTTTTGCTTATGTGGTGCTGAGGAATCAAACCCAGGGCCTCATGCATGCAAGGCAAGACTTTACCACTGAGCCACTTTCCCAGCCCCTTGGAAGACCTTCTTTAACAATGGTAGGAGTAGGAAGCAAAAGTAATTTTGAAATACATTATTTTTTGTCAGGTTGTGGGGCCTGAACTCTGGGCCTGGACACTGTCCCTCAGATCTTCAGCTCAAGGCTAGTGCTCTACCACTTGAGCCACAGTACCACTTCTGTTTTTTTTTCTTTTTTGCTTATGTGGTGCTGAGGAATCCAACCCACGGCCTCATGCATGCAAAGCAAGCACTCTACCACCGAGTCACCTTCCCAGCCCTTGAAATATATTTTGAAGGAGGATGAATACTTAAGTAGCACACACAAGGCCCTGGATGGGATCCTCAACATCATAAAAAAATTTTGAAAGAATCTAAAGTAAATAAGTATTCACAGAATTGCCAGATTTAATACACACTCAGCAAAGTCCATCAATCACAGGCCAGTCAATGAACCAAATCCTCCCTTTGATGCTACACAAATATACACATCAAGCAATGCTCTAGAATAATGTTATAGCCCTAAACATTAAAACAAGCAACAATATTCTTTTTTTTGAGGGGGGGCGGCCGTCATGGGCCTGAACTCTGGGCCTGAGCGCTATCCCTCAGCTCTTCAGCTCAAGGCTAGCACTCTACCATTGAGCCATATCGTCACTTCCGGCTTTTTTTTTTTCTTGTTATGTGGTGCTGAGGAATCAAACTCAGGGCCTCATGCATGCAAGGCAAGCGCTCTACCACTGAACCACTTTCCCAGCCCTGAAATAACAATATTTTTACCACGAAGTTTTTCTTGGATCCTGTGGGCTTCAGCTAATCATTCTTAGCAGCTCGTCTTCCAAGGCCAGCTTCCTTTCTAGCAACAGCCAGATCATATTCCAGACTTTGTCATAATGCTTCTCCTTTTTCAACCACAGACTGCAGCTTGGCAATCTGGCTCTCATAGCTTGACAACTAAAAACAAATTTGTAAGCTTAACAAATAATATTAAAACATGTTTCTAAGATAGTGAGATCATGTACTTAAACATTTAAACTTCTTAGAAAAACTTGATTTCATACATTTGTAAGAATTCACAAATTTGTATTTTCTGAAACACTAGAAATATTATTGTATCAAATGACATTCAGTAGTTTCTTGCTTTAGAGGGAGAAAAAAAAAAACTCTTAAAGCCAGGCACCTAGAGTTCATGCCTGTAATCCTAGTAACCTAGAGCTACTTTATGCAGAAGATAAAGACTCAAAGCCAGCCCAGCAAAGTCCATGAGACTTCCCTCTCCAAAATAAGTACCAAAAAGCTTGGCTAGAGGTAAGACTCAAGTAGCAGAATACAAGTAAACTAGCAAGCTTAGCCAAAAACATTTAAACTCTCATATGAATTGTTATACAAATAAAGAAAATTCATGCCTTTTAATGACAAGTAAGTACTTAAAGTACATGAAACATAAGTAATTAAAACTTATTTTCTCAGCAGGGGGCCGATGGCTCCCGCCTGTAAACCTAGCTACTCAGGAGGCTGAGATCAGAGGATCACAGTTCAAAGCCAGCCCAGGCAGGAAAGTCCATGAGATTCTTATCTCCAATAAACCACTAGAAAACTGGAAGTGGCGCTGTGGCTCAAGCAGTAGAGTACTCACCTAGAGCTGAAGAGCGCAAGGACAGCACCCAAGCCCAGAGTTCAAGTTCCACGACCAAGAAAAAAAAAACTTATTTTCTCTACTTCTATTCTGTAAACATAATCACAAAGAAAACTGCATCAAAGTACAATTTTGTTTGGGGGGGCAGTCATGGAGCTTGAACTCTGGGCCTTGGTGCTGTCCCTCAACACTTCAGCTCAAGGCTAGTGCTCTACGATTTGAGCCATAGTGCCACTTCTGGTTTTCTGGTGGTTCGTTGGGGATAAGAGTCTCACAGACTTTCCTGCCTGGGCTGGATTTGAACCACATTCCTCAGATCTCAGCCTCCTGAGTAGCTAGGATTACAGGCAACACCTGGCTAAAAGTACAATTTATTAAACATTGTCTATATTATTTTTTCTTGATTATGACATCAGTGGCAAAACATATAGTAATAAAAGTGGCAACTCTTTGGGCTGGGAAGGTGGCTCAGTGGTAGAGCGCTTGCCTTGCATGCATGAGGCCCTGGGTTCGATGCCTAAGCACAACATAAGCAAAAAGGAAAAAGCCGGAAGTGGCACTATGGCTCAAGTGGTAGAGCACTAGCCTTGAGCTGAAGAGCTGAGGGACAGCACCCAGGCCCAGAGTTCAGGTCCCACGACCGGACCCCCCCAAGAAAACAAAGTGGCAACTATGCAAAAATCATAACAAACTACTAATATGTGTTCCTCCATTAACAATTATGACAGAAATAGGTCAGAGAGAACTAGATGATTTAAAAGGTACTTTTTCTAATTCTAAAATCATTTGATTTAATCAATGATTCATATTAAATACTTACATTTTAAGCACTGTGAAAGATACAAACCAAATGTTACAGAACTACTGAGTCAAGGAATTAAATCCTACTGAAGGTATATAGGTTCAATTTTATAAGAGTACCTCACATAATCCAGTTAAACTGCTTACCATATCAGACTATGGTCTATCTATCTATCAAATAAAGAAAATACAAAAGTCTGTGTGAAAATAGTTCATGCCTATAATACTAGCTACTCAGGAAGCTGAGATCTATAGATCATGGTTTGAAGCCAGTCTAGGCAAGAAAGCCCAAGAGATTCTTAATTCAAATTAACTACCAAAAAAGCCAGTAGTGGGGTTGTGGCTCAAGTTGTAGACCACTAACCTTGAGTAAAATGTCTCAGAGACAGTGCCTAACCCTAAGATCAAGCCCTAGGGTCAATATCAAACAAGGAAAGAAAAGACAAAGGGACTTTTGAAAGACACATCAGAAATTACTACTAGCTGCTGTTAATATGTATGTGGCGGAAACTACATTCTTTCTTCACAAATAAAGAACCAATGAGTGGGGCTGGGAAGGTGGCTCAGTAGTAGAGTGCTTGCGTTGCATGCATGAGGCACTGGGTTTGATTTCTCAGCACCACATAAGCAGAAAAAGTTAGAAGTAGGGCTGTGGCTCAATGGTAGAACACTAGCTTTGAGCTGAAGAGCTGAGGGACAGTGCCAGTTCAGGCCCCACAACCAACAAAAACAAAGAAACAAACAAATAATGAGGTTTGGAGGTATGGCTCAATGACAGAGCATAGTATACACAAGGTCCTGAGTTCAATCTTCACCACAAGGGCAAAAAAGTGGGGAACGAGAAAGAAAAATAAACTTATGACATAGTAATTTACAAATGTCCATTAGCATGTAAGAGGAGAAACAGTCAAGCCCCAGTGGCTCACACCTGTAATCCTAGCTACTCAAGAGGCTGAGATCTAAGGATTATGGTTCAAAGCCAGCAGGGCAGAAACGTCCCTGAGACACTTATCTCCAATTAACCACTCAAAAAAACAGAAGTATTGCTGTGTCTCAGAGGTAGAGTGCTAGCCTTGAGAAAAAAAAAATGCTCAGGGACAGCACCCAGGCCCTGAGTTCCTGCCCCGCAATAGACAAAAAGAAAAAAAAATTAAAAAGAAAAAAAATCACCTTATTTATAAATTTAAGGTAACTCTAATATTTTGTTCCAGCTTCATTCCATTACTCCCTGCCCATTCCCTCACCTCTCATAATACTAAAGTAGTTAGCACTGGATTCTCTCTTGTGTTAGTTATTTTCCTTGTTTGCTTCAAATCCATCCAAATCGTTTTCATTTTCTCTACACAGGCATTCTCCCTCTTTTTTCAGGGTGTAAATAATTCTAAATAGTTCCTCCTTCCCTATTCCTTGATCTCTCCAAATAATTCTGGCTTTAAAGGTTACTTTAATGTCCACTATGTGTTTCTTTGGGTCTTTATATCAATACTCTCTACTGATGTCTCCAGTGAAGTTCATTGGTGCAGCTTCCATTTTTGTGATCAAACTTCAATAATAATACTCACATCTTGGAATCAGAAATGGTCTCAAGATGGGTTTCTGACATTGTGGGGGGGGGTAATTTGGGTAAGTCTAACTATAGTGAAGATCTTACAGCAAGAAACAGGAAACTAGTAATCCACAATATACAGCAGGACAACAGATAACAAATTATAATGCAAAGCTGTTTAGGATGAAGTGCCATTTGAAACCAAACAGTTAGAAAATGAAGTAGAAAAGCAACTCACCATTATTGCATTATCTTTGCCAAAAGGCTAAATATTACTAGACAATTTGCAAAAACAATCTCAGGGATTCAGGAACACAGCTCAAGATAGACAAAAAGTCAGGTACTAGTAACTTACATCTATAGTCCTAGCTACTCAGGAGGCTGAAACTTGAAGGAAAAGTCTGCAATTAACCAGCAAAAAGCCAGAAGTAAAGGTGAGGCTTAAGTAGTAAAGTGTCTAGCAATGAGCAAGCAAGCCAAAGAAGAGTGAGAAGCTCTAATTTCAAGCCTCAGTACTAGAAGATACTCAGAAAACCCAGAGAATTTCCATGATGGCTTTTAAAGAATCTCTTATATCCTGTAGCCCCAGAACATACAAGTTCAAGAACCAGACTCTAATTATGCTGAACACTGAATTATCTTTAATGGTGAGTCTAACCAAGTTTCTCCTAAAACGTTTCAATTTGGAGATAGCTAGGAAAAAAAGGACCTTGGTTGTGAGCTTTCAGAATTACATAAACCTAAAAATTGTGCACCCCAAGCATCTCCAAAATAATTTTTACCCATCCCTCCTCTTTGAAGTAACTAGCTTTCTACTGCTCAAAGATTTATTCATGACCACAAGAAGCAGCTGACTTATGAGTATTTCCAAAACCCACCTGCACTACTGCCATTAGAAACTTACACAAGGGCTGGGAAGTTGGCTCAGTGGTAGAGCGCTTGCCTTGCAAAGCCTGAGGCCCTGGGTTCGATTCTTCAGCACCACATAAGCAAAAAGAAAAACAGCCCGAAGTGCTGCTGTGGCTCAAGTGGTAGAGCACTAGCCTTGAGCTGAAGAGCTGATGGACAGTGCCCAGGCCTAGATTTCAGGCCCCACGACTGGACCCCCCCCAAAAAAAACTTACTCAAATCTCAGTTTCTATAGAAGAAATGCACAGCTGACACTAGAGCAAACAACATATATAACAAAAGAATTGCATTCTTATTTTTTTTTTTTTTTGGTTGGTCATGGGGCTTGAAGTCCGGGCTTCATCACTATCCCTCAGCTATTCAGCTCAAGGATAGCACTCTACCAATTGAGCCACAGCACCACTTCCGGTTTTCTAGTGGCTTATTGGAGATAAGAGTCTCTTGGACTTTCCTACCCAGGCTGGCTTTTAACCGTGATCCTTAGATCTCAGCCTCCTAGAACTGTATTATAGGCATGAGCCACTGGCACTGACTTGGCTAGTTATTTACTTTGTTAACAGGTATCAAGAAAATACTGGTATTAGGGGCTGGGAAGGTGGCTCAGTGGTAAAGTGCTTGCCTTGCATGCATGGGGCCCTTGTTTAATTCCTCAGCACCACATAAGCAAAAAGAAAAAAGCTGGAAATGGCACTGTAGCTCAAGTGGTAGAGCGGTAGCATTTAGCTGAAGATCTGAGGGACAGCACCCAGGCCCAGAGTTCAGGCCCCACGACAGGAGCCCCCCCCCCAAAAAAAAAGAAAACACTGGTATTTAGACCTTATTAAATTATTATTATAGGCCAGTGTTGAATTCAGTTTGCACTAACCCATCCAAGCAGATTGTTATAGCTACCTTATTAAATCCACATCAATCTTACACAGATTATTGCTAATATAAAATTATTAAGAATACACCAGGAGTCCGTGGCTCACGGCTGTAATACTAGCTACTCAGGAGGCTGAGATCTGAGGATCATAGTTTGAAGCCAGCTAAGGCAGAAAAGTCCTTGAATCTCTTATCTCCAGTTAACCACCAGAAAACCAGAAGTAGAGCTGTGGCTCAAAGTGATAAAGCACTAACCTTAAACAAAAAGAGCTCAGAGACAACACCCAAGCCCCAAGTTCAAGCTCTATGACCAACAAAAATAAAAAATAAAAACTAGGGCTGGAAAGGTGGCTCAGTGGTAGAGTGCTTGCTTTGCATGCATGAGGCCCTGGGTTCGATTCCTCAGCGCCACATAAGCAAAAAGAAAAAAGCCGGAAGTGGCCTTGTGGCTCAAGTGGTAGAGCGCTAGCCTTGAGCTGAAGAACTGAGGGACAGCGCCCAGGCCCAGAGTTCAGGCCCACGACTGGACACCCCCCCCAAAAAAAAACAAAAATAAATCAATAAATAAAAACTAGCCAAGATCATATATCTTATGAATGGAAGGGTCAAGAATGAGTCATGGTCTATGTACTATACTGAGCTGATTAGGCTGAGGGTTTTTTTTAAATTATTTTTTTAAATTTAATTTAATTTAATTTTATTTGTGAACATACTGTACAGAGGGGTTACAATTACATGGGCAGGATAATGCATACATTTCTTACCAAGCATTGCAGCCTCCTCCTTTGTTTACCCTTCATATCCCTTCCCAGCCTCCCCCCTCCCTAGTCTGAGCTTTAAGAATGAATGAATCCTAGGGATAAGGTTACAGCTCAGTAATAAGAATATAGCCTATCCTTGGTCTCCTAACATAGCAGAAAAAAAGGAAAGACTTAAATAGAGAAAAAAGGAGAAAGAACACAAAAGACATAAGCATATATAATCACAAATTGTCATACAAGGGAAAAAAATACTGTCCTTCATAAATATACATACATATGTATGTATGAAATATATATACACTAGTAAGATATAACATAAAAGAAACTAAGATAATTTCTTAATTATACTATAATTCAAAATTATATATTCAAATCTACTTAAAAGACTGCTCCATAATTGAGACCATAAGGAATGTACATTATTATTTCAGAAATGTCTAATTTAAGTTAGGCAGGAGTTAAAACACACCCTGTCTCAACAACAACAAAAAAGTCTAATTTACAAATCCTGTAAATATTAGATACATTCATCAATTAAAATTTTGTCAAGTCAAACACTTTAATTAAAATATACCTAGCCGGGCGCTGGTGACTCACACCTGTAATCCTAGCTACTCAGGAGGCTGAGATCTGAGGATCATGGTTCAAAGCCAGCCCAGGCAGGAAAGTACAGGAAACCCTTATCTCCATAAACCACTAGATAACTGGAAGTGGCAATGTGGCTCAAGTGGTAGAGTGCTCCCCTTGAGCTGAAGGGCTGAGGGATAGTACCCAGGCTCAAAGTTCAAATAAATAAATAAAATATGCCTAAAAAGCATTCAACCATTTGTTAAAGTTCTACTTTGATATTACTATGTAATGCCATTATATAAAAAATTATCTATAACCAGACACTCGTGGCTCATGCCTGTAATCCTAGCTACTCAGGAGGGTGCAATCTGAGAATAACAGCCTGGGCAGGAAAAGTATGTGAGATTTTTACCTCAAAAAATAACAATTGGGGGGGCGGGAGGAGGATGGGAAGGGGTAACAAAGGAGGAGGCTACAATTCTTCATAAGAAATGGTTTCATTATCTTGCCCATGTAATTGTAACCCCTCTGTACAGTATTTTCACAATAAATAAATAAATATGAGAAAACTAGAAGTGGAGAAATGGCTCAAAGTGGTAGAACACGAACCTTGAGCAAAAAGAGCTTAGGGTCAGTGCCCAGGACCTGCGTTCAAACCTATAACTTAATATAGATATAGATATACAGATATAGATATAGATATAGACATAAAAACATATTCTTATTCTTCACTACAATTTCCTTTTGTTGTTGTTGTTGTTGTTGTTGGTTTTCAGGCTTGAACTCTGGGTCTGGCGCTGTTCCTAAGCTCTTCAGCTCAAGGCTAGCACTCTACCACTTGAGCCACAGTGCCACTTCCAGCTTTTTCTGCTTATGTGGTGCTAGGGAATCGAACTCAGGACCTCATGCATGCAAGGCAAGTACTCTATCACTGAGTCACCTTCCAGCCCTACAATTTTCTTTTAAGCAGAAGAATGACAGAGAAGTAAAAGTGAAATATGGAGTTTGTCATGTGAACGTGAAATTCATACATTACTTAAAAGAAAAAACAAAGTCTACCTATGCATTATATTTAGTTGTCATGTCTAGTTTTTCTTTTTTTAGCCCGATGGAGTTTCTTTCTGAGATCAGTAGTAATATCTGACTCTGTTTCACTCTTAAGCATTTGTTTTACTTCCAAAGAAGCATTCTTCAATCTACAAAAAAAGATCATAATAAAACATAATTCTCATAAAACATTTCACAGCATTTCTGATATTTCTGGAAATCTATTTTTCTTTTTTTTATCTTTTGTGGGTCATGGGGCTTGAACTCTGGGCTTGTGCTCTTCAGCTCAAGACGAGTGCTCTACCGCTGAAGCCACAGCACCACTTCCAATTTTCTAGCAGTTTATTGGAGATAAGAGTCTCACGAACTTTCCTGCCCGAGCTGGCTTTGAATTGCAATCCTGAGATCTCAGCCTCCTGAGTAGCTAGGATTACAGGCATGAGCCACTGGCACCTGGCTTGGAAATCTACTTTTCAAAAACACAGGGAACACATTGCATCAATGAAATGTACAAGACGTTATGTCGAAAAATGAACTTTACAACTTTGGTGAGAGGGACAGGGCGGGGGTAGGGGGCAGGATACAAAGGGATGGGAAAGGGAAACAAAGGAGGAGGCTACAGTGCTTGATAAGAAATGTGCTCATTATCTTACCCATGTAATTATAACCCCTCTGTACAGTACTTTCACAATAAAAAAAAAAAAAAACACAGGGAACATAAGGTCTTTGGCTTAGAGAATTTTCAATGTAATCAAAATATTTCATGTAAAAGTTAGATTAAAACACAAAGTAATATATTCCTAGTAACAAAACACTATCCATTAGAAATCCACTACATCGTTAAAGATTGGCATTTAAATTGTCTAACCATATCACATGCTGGATAGCTTTGGAAGATACTAAGGATATTTTCATTTTCTTTTATTAAAATGTATTTCATTTAGTATAATTGCAATATATATTATAAATGAAAGAGTACAAATAAGAGAATACGACACTTGCTCTAAAATGACAGACTAAAAAGTACTCTAACCTGTCCCTCCCCCCAAAAAATGTTAAATATCAGCAAACAGAATCTAGAAATAGAACTCAAAAGCAAAAGAGCATGGAAGATGAAAAAGCAATAAAATGTGAAGCTAAAAAGCAATTTTGGACAAGTAACGATCTATCTACAAAAATGGGAAGCTAAAAAGCAATTTTGGATAAGTGATCTATTTAAGAAAGTTTAATTAAAAGCAAACAGTAATGAGACAGAGGAGAAACAGGCAGAGCCACCACCACCCGGCCCAGCCCACAAGCATCTCAACTGAACACTGATTGCAGTGGCAACCAGTGACCTACATTGCACAGAAACAACAACTAGCTCCAGGGTGAGTACCCCACAGGGGACAGTGTATCCCTCCTCAAGGGAGACCAGAGCTGGTGGGAACCACTGGATCTTGACCCAGACCCCTACCGCAACACCTGTACTATAGCACCCACTAAAAATGGGAACTGTTTGAGAGCTCTACCAGCCCGTGGAGCACATCCAGCCAGCCAGGCTAGATCAAGAGCGAACCTGGAAGGGAGCTTAAACACCCAAGCCAGGAACAGCGCCCCTGGGTCACAAAAGCCAACAGTGGAAGAAACCTGAACAGTTTACTCCAGGCTGTGTAACCCAGATGGGATACACAGCAGCACAGGACCAACTGGCATGCCCCAGGCCAGGGACCGGGAGCCAGAACCAGGCCTGAGGATCAGGGGCCTAAGCAACATAACCAACTCATCTCCATTGAAGTCAGAAACTGAGCATATGCCTCAGCAGAGAGGGAGAAACAGGGAACTGCATCCCTTGGGAATGACGCCCGTGACAGCAAAAGACCTGGGTGTCCAGGGCAAGAGAACCAGAAGCCCAAACCTGACCCAGGCTGAGAATTGGACAACTCAGGCCGCCAGCAGCTGATAAAAGTCAGGAGCTCAGCCTGGTAAGGTGGCTCAGCGGTAGAGTGCTTGCCTTGTGTGCATGAGGCCCTGGATCTGATTCCTCAACCCCACATAAGCAGAAAGGGCCAGAAGTGGCGCTATGGCTCAAATGGTAGGGCACCAGCCTTGAGCTGAAGAGCTGAGGGACAGTGCCCAGGCCCAGAGTTCAGGCCCACAACCGGCAAAATAAAATAAAATAAAATAAATTCAGGAGCCCATAGCAGACTCCAGCAACTGGGAGAGTACATCCAGCACACCTGATCTCACCAGAGCACCTGTAGGAGTAAACAGGAGCAGTCTAGGCCAGTCAGTCCTTCTAAAGGCAGGAATTGCCAGTGATCTACAACAGACAACCAAGAGCCCTATATGAGCTGCTGGAGGTCAGCCCCCAAGAGAACCGAAACCAGGCACAGACTGTCTCCGCCAACCCAGAAACAGCAACCAAGCAAAGACAGACACCTATTGACGAAAACAAAATTTCAGATTAGTCTCCAATAATCCCTGAATCCCCATGTGAAAATCACAGAGAAAAATTACAAGGTTTATCAACACCCAGGATAGCAAGCTACCCCCAAAAGCCAGCAGCCACCCAGGGAAGAGCCCCAGTGGGAGCAAAGCAGAAATGGAAGACAAAAGCTACATCCAAGAGATGCTGGAGGCAATGACTCAAAAATTAAAGTGAAAAATAGATCAGAAATTTAAAGAACACAGGGATGATCTATCAAAAGAGATGCAGGGTTTCAAACAGGAGGTGCATGCAATAATAGAGTCAGTACACACCTCACTAAGAGGTCAGATTAGTACAAAAATAGAGACAATACACACCTCACTAAGAAGTGAGATTAGTACTTTGAGAACCAACATTGAATCCATAAATGAGTCCATTTCCTCCATGCAAACCACAATGAATAGGGAATGAAATGGAGTGAATGAAATGGAATTTAGAGTGTCAGATACAGAAGACAGAATGCACCAACTGGACCAAAAAGTCACAGATATGAAAAAAAATCACTTAAATTATGCCAAAGGAAAATCCAAAAGCAGCAGATAGTGCCAAGAAATTTGACCTTCGTATAATTGGTGTTGACGAAGGCGAGGAATATCAAAGCAAGGGAATAGCAACAGCTATTAAACAAGATTATCAATGAAAAATTCCCCCATCTTAAAAGAGAACATCTTACCTACATAAGAGAAGCATATAGAACACCTAACAAGCAGGATCCCAGGAGAAACACTTCTAGACACATAATAGTAAAAATGATATAATAAGGAATAAAAAGGAAACAATCTTGCATACAGCAAAAATGAAGAAGGGGCTATACTACAATGGGAAAATTAGAATCACTGCAGATCTCTCCACACAGACACTGAATTCAAGAAAGACCTGGGAAAGTACCAGCTGAGCCCTGAGAACCAATAACTGCCAGCCCAGACTGATATACTCAGCAAGGCTAGTATTCACATTTGATGGAGAAACTAAAATGTGTAATAGTAAAGAAAAACTAAATGAATTCATAAACAATAAGACAGCATTACAAAGAATTCTAAGAGGGGGAACACAACCTGAAGAAAGCAACCAGGAACGGGGACCCGCATGAGACAGGTATTAATAGAAGTCTAACTGCCCAACCCCAGAGTTCAAGCCCCATGACTGACAAAAAAAAAAAGAAAAGAAAACATGACTCATCCATATGTTGCCTTCAGGAAACCCACCTCTCAGCCAAATATACAAACTCAGAGTGAAGGGTTGGAAAAAGATCTACCAATCAAATGCCCCCAGTAAGAAAGCAGGAGTAGATATCCTAATATCTGACAAAATAAACTTTTCATAAAATCAATACAAAAAGACAAAGAAGGCCACTACATATTAATACAGGGAATAATCAAGAGGAGGATATTACCATTATCAACTTATGCTCCTCAAGCATTGGAGCACCCAAATACGTTAAGCACATACTCCCAAACTTACAGAATAAAATATATCCAAATACGATAATACTAGGAGACTTTAATACCCCACTCTCACCAAAGAATAGGTCTACTAACCAGAGGATTGGCAAAGAAGCTACCGAATTAAGTGAGGCCATATTTCAAGCAGAACTAACTGATATCTACCAAGTATTTCACCCTAAAACAACACAGTACACATTCTTCTCAGCAGCTCATGGAACTTTCTCAAAATAGACCATATCATAGTTCATGCAAGGAACTTAAGCAAATACAAGGGGATTGACATAATTCCCTGTATCCTATCTGACCACAGTGGAATCAAGCTAGTTCTCAATAACAAATCATACTGCAGAAATTACTCAAATACATGGAAATTGAACAGCACACTTCTACGCAACACCTGGGTAACAGAAGAAATTAGAGAAGAAATTTAAACATTCCTACAATTCAATGAAAATGAAGACTCATCACAAAGAAACTTGTGGAACACAGCAAAAGCAGTCCTGAGGGGCAAATTTATCACCCTCAGTACCCACATCAAGAAAATAGAGACAGACCAAGTAAATAATCTCATGTTGCAATTAAAACAGCTAGAAAACATAAATAAAATTAATACAATAAAAAGCTGGTTCTTTGAAAAAATAAATAAAATTGATTGACCTTTGGCAAGATTAATTAACAAGATCAGGGATGCCACCGGAAAAATCACAACAAATACCCAAGACATCCAAACAATTATAAAGAACTATTTTCAAAAGCTATACTCTCTAAAGAAAGAAAACCTAGCAGAAATGGATGCATTTTTAGAGGAATACAAGTTGCCCAAACTGAGCAAAGAAGAAATAAATCGATTAAATAAGCCAGTATCTTACAAGATACAGGAAGCAATCAGAAGTCTTCCAAAAAGGAAAAGGCCAGCACCAGATGGATTCACAACAGAATTCTATAAGACCTTTAAAGAAGAACTAATACCCATACCCCTCAAGCTCTTCAGAGAAGTAGAAAAAAAGGGAGCTATCCTAAACACATTCTATGATGCCACTATCACACTCATCTCCAAACCAGGCAAAGACCCAATCAAAAAGAAATCTACAGACCAATCTCCTTGATGAACACAGATTCAAAGCTCCTTAACAAAATTCTAGCTAACAGAATCCAGAAACACATAAAAAAAAATCATTCACTACAACCAGGTAGGTTTCATCCCAGAGATACAGGGATGGTTTAACATATGTAAATCAATAAATGTGATCCAACACATCAACAAAGCCTAGGTCAAGAACCACATGATTATCTCCACAAATGCAGAAAAGGCTTTTGATAAGATACAACATTCATTCATGTTAAAAGCCCTGGAGAAAATAGGAATAGAAGGAACATTCCTTAAAACAATAAAAGCCATATACAAAAGACAAATGGCCAACATTATACTTAATGGGGAAAATCTACAACCAATTCTTCTAAAATCAGGAACAAGGCAAGGATGTTCACTGTCTCTACTCCTCTTCAATATAGTCCTGGAACCCTTAGCCAGTGCAATTAGGCAAGAAAAAGACATTAAAGCGATCCACATATTGAAGGAAGAAATTAAACTATCCCTTTTTGCAGATGACATGATACTATGCCTTCATGATCTCAAAAACTCCATCCCCAAACTCTTAGAAATTATAAACCACTTCAGCAAAGTAGCAGGATAAAAAATAAACTCACAAAATTTGGACAACTTCCTATACACCAACAATGTACAAGCAGAGAGGGAAATAAAGGAAGCAATCACATTCACAATAGCCCCTCAAAAAATAAAATATTTAGGAATTAACCTAACCAAAGATGTAAAAGAATTATTTAATGAAAACTATAAAAACTGAAAGAAAGTGGGGCTGGGAAGGTGGCTCAGTGGTAGAGCGCTTGCCTTGCATCTATGAGGCCCTGGGCTCAATTCCTCAGCACCACATAAGCAAAAAGAAGAAAAGCCGAAAGTGGGGCTGTGGATCAAGTGGTAGAGCGTTAGCCTTAAGCTGAAGAGCTGAAGGACAGTGCCCAGGCCCACAGATCAGGCCCCACAACTGGACCCCCCCCCCAAAAAAAAAAAAAACTGAAAGAAAGAAATTACAGAAGACACCAGGAAATGGAAAGACCTTCCGTGCTCTTGGATAGGCAGACTTAATATAGTGAAAATGGCAATACTCCCAAAATTAATATACAAGTTCAATGCAAGTCCTGTTAAAATCCCAATGATGTACATTTCTGAAATACAGAAAACAGGCCAAAAATTCATATGGAACAACAAAAGACCTAGAATAGCCAAAACAATTCTAGGAAAAAAAGACAACATGGGAGGGATCTCGATGCCAGACTTCAAACTCTACCATAGAGCCATAATAACAAAGACAGCATGGTACGAGCACAGAAACAGACCCCAAGACCAAACGGAATAGAATAGAAGATCCAGAAATAAAACCACACGCCTACAGTCAGCTGATATTTGACAAAGGAGCCAAAGACATACACTGGAAGTAACACAGCCTCTTCAACCACTGGTGCTGGAAAAACTGGGAGGCCACATGCAGAAGACTCAAAGTGCTCCCCAGCCTATCACCATGCACCATCAACTCAAAATGGATTAAAGACCTTAACATCAAACCTGAATCTCTGAAACTAGTGCACGAGAGAGTAGGAGAGACACTTGAACTTATAGGCACAGGCAGGAACTTCCTGAACAGACTCCCAGGGTCACAACAATTTGGAGAGAGACTCAACAAATGGGACTACCTTAAAATAAAAAGTTTCTGCACAGCTAAAGCTATAGCAACCAAGCTAGAAAGACAACCAACTAACTGGGAAAAAATATTTACCAGCAATATATCAGACAAGGGGCTAATAACCAGTATATACAGGGAACTCAAGAAACTAATCCCTCCCAAACCTAACAAAATAATTACTAAATGGGCAAGGGAACTAAAGAGAGACTTCTCAGAAGAGAGATAAAAATGACAAAGAAATACATGAGGAAATGTTCACCTTCCCTGGTTGTGAAGGAAATGCAAATAAAGACAACCCTGAGATAAAACCTTACCCCAGTCAGAATGGCCTACATTCAAAAGTCAGTCAACAACAAATGCTGGAGGGGATGTGGAGAAAGAGGAACCCTATTACACTGCTGGTGGGAACGTACACTTATACAACCCACTTTGGAAAGCAGTCTGGAGGGTCCTCAGAAATCTAAATATTGACCTCCCTAATGACCCAGTCATACCACTTCTAGGCATCTATCCTGAACAACAGGAACCAGTATACAAGTACACATGCACCTCCATGTTTATTGCAGCACTGTTCACAATAGCCAGGATATGGACACAACCCAGATGTCCCACCACAGATGAATGGATCCAAAACTTGTGATATCTATACACAATGGAATATTATGCAGCCATTAGAAAGGACAAAATAATGGCATTTGCAGGGAAATGGATGGAACTAGAAGAAATCACGTTGAGTGAGGTAAGCCAAGAGTAAAGAGACAAATGGCACATGGTCCCCCTGATAAGTGGATGTTAAATCCAAAATGTAAGGTGATATGACAAAATTAACAAGACTTAAGAAACAAAGGACTTCCACTCATCTGGTTGAATCACTACTAAATAACCCATGCCGGTGATCACATATATGGTATATATGTGCACACGGAAGGAAAACCAGGAAGAGGACACAGAACTAGAGGGAATCAGGGAAAAACATACAACAACAGGAGCCATCAGCTGCACTGGACATTGATCAAAATTAACTAATGGGAGGGAGCGAGGAAGGGAGGGAGGGAGGGAGGGAGGGAGCAAGGGAGCAAGGGAACAAGTGGGAAAAAGGGAACAGCTGATGCTATGCAAAACAAAAGAAATGTACATATCACCCAAAGTGGAAGAAATAACTATACTGCAAAGCTCATAGAACTCATAAATGTTATAGACCATGGTAGACAATTTGTCCTATGAAAGTTAGAATATGTTTGTGACTTTAACTAAGCATCACTATCCCACAATACTGTGAAATTTGGGAAATTAGGTAACCACTTAATCACAATAATAAATTTGAAGAAAAAAAAAAAAAAGACGACTGATCCAGGCACCGGTGGCTCATGCCTGTAATCCTACCTATTTCGGAGGCTGAGATCTGAGGAACTCGGTTCAAAACCCCCTCGGGCAGGAAAAGATGTGAGCCTCTTATCTCCAATAAACCAGTAGAAATCGGAAATGTCGTTGTGGCTCAAGCGGTAGAGTGCTTGCTTTGAGCTGAAGAGTTGAAGGACAGTGCCCAGGCCCAGAGTTCAAGCACCACAACTAACAACAACAACAACAAAAAAGAAGACCACTGAGGTTCAAAATGTATATAGAAGCCCAGCAATGGTGGCTCACACCTTATATAATCCTAGCTACTCAGGAGGCTGAGATCTCAGTTCAAAGCCAGCCCGAGCAGGTAAATCCGTGAGACTCTTATCTCCAATAAACCACTAGAAAACAGGAAGTGGCGCTGTGGCTCAAGTGGTAGAGCTTTTGCCTTATGCTGAAGAGCACAGGGACAGCTCCCAAGCCCAGAGTTCAAGCCCCATGACCAACCAAAAAAAATCTATGGAAAGAATTATCAAATGTGATTATAGACCAGGCACTGATGGCTCACACCTATAATCCTAGCTACTTAGGAGGCTGAGATCTTAGGATCATGTGCAAAGTTAGCCCAGGCATAAAAGTCCCCAGGAGACTTTTATCTCCAATTAACCACTCAAAAGCCAAAAGTGGCACCATGTTAAAGTGGTAGAGGACTAGCTTTGAGGCAAAGAGCTCAACGACAGCACCTAGGCCCTGAGTTCAAACCCCACTACCAAATAATAATAATAATAACCATAACCTAAATTGCTAACAAAAAGCAATATTGCTTTACAAACACTCATCTGAGCCAGGCACCGGTGGTTCACTTCTGTAGTCCTAACTACTTAGGAGCCTGAGGTCTGATAATAACAGTTCAAAGCAAGCCCCACAAGGAAGGTCTCTGAGATGCTTATCTCCAATTAACCACCTAAAAACTAGAAGTGAAACTCTGCCTCAAAGTGGTAGAGTACTGGCCTTGAACAAAAAAGCTCAGGAACAGTTCCCAGGTCCTGAGTTCAAGACATGACCAACGACTAATGGAAAAAAAAAAGAAAAGAAAAGAAAAGAAAAGAAAAGAAAGCATGAGAGACAGAAGGGTAGGGAGGAAGGGAGGGAGTCAGGGAGGGAGGGAGGGAAGGAGAGAGGGTGGGAGGGAGGGAAGGAAGGGAAGAAGGAATGAAAGAAGGAAGGAAAGAAGGAATGAAAGAAGGAAGGAAGGAAGGGAGGGAGGGAGGGAGGGAGGAAAGGAAGGAAGGAGAGAGGGAAGGAGAAAAATCTCATCTAAGCATTTTAAACATATAAATTTAATCTTCTTTTTTGCCAGTCCTAGGACTTGAACTCAGGGCATGTGCACTGTCCCTGAGCTTCTTTTGCTCAAGGATAATAATCTATCACATGAACCATAGTACCACTTCTGGCTTTTTCTCTTTATATGGTACCTGCTGAGGGATCAAACCTAGGGCTTCATGCACGGTAGGCAAACACTCAACCATTAAGCCACATTCCCAGCCCCATAAATTTAATCTTTTTAATAATACTGCTAGATAGATACCTGTTAGAGAGATACCATTATGACCCTGATTTACAAATCAGGAAAATAAGGTCACTTGCCCAACTTAACAGGGCTAATATGAGACAGAAATGGAATTCATACTTCACAGTTTGGCTCCATGATATGTCATTTTAACCTATAATGCCTTTCTGGAAGAAAAGAAATAATTAACGGAAAAAAAAGTAGACATTCTGAAGAATATTATTCAATGTGTGTTCAATGCTGAAAAATATCAGACAATGGAGTTGGGAGAGACCCTCCAGCCAGGTGCCAGTGACACACACTAAATCCTAGCTATTTAGGAGGCTAAGATCCAGATCATCAAGGTTTGAAGCCGGCTTGGGCAGGAAAGTCCTAGAGACAACATATCCAAAATAGCCAGAAAAAAGCCAGTCTGGAGGCATGGCTCAAGCAGGAGAATGCCAGCTAAGCATGCATAAGGACTTGAATTCAAACCTCAGCAAAGATAACAGTTCCTCTAATGAGAACTGTTTAAACTCCAAGTCTCATTCAAGCCAGGCATCCTCCCACTTAAGCTATACCATAGATGGGATCACAGATATGCACCACCATGTCCAGCTTATTGACTAAAAAGGAGTCTCACTAACTTTGTGCTCAGATTGGCCTTAAATCCTGGTAATTCTCCTGTGATCTTCTCCTCTCAAGTAGCTGAGATTACAAGTGTAAGACATTATGCAACTCTACATAAAAGATTAAGAATTATGTTGGCATCAACTCTCAAAAGAAACACTTGAAATTAGAAAATAATGCTGCAATGCCTGACAAAATTCTAAGGGAAATAATTTCCAAGTTAGAACTTTTGCCCAAGTTATCATTCAAAGACAAGACAGTAAGGAAGGCTACTTCAGATTTGCAACATCTCAAAATATATACCTCCCATAAACGTTCTTAGGAGGCTAATGGAGAATATGCTCCACCAAAATAAGGACCTAAACTGAGACTTAAGTTCCTAGAGTAAGAGTTTTCCACATAAGAAATCATTGAGCCGGGTGCTGGTGGCTCACGCCTGTAATCCTAGCTACTCAGGAGGCTGAGATCTGAGGATCTCGGTTCAAAGCCAGCCCTGGCAGGAAAGTCCATGAAACTCTTATCTCCAATAAACCACCAGAAAACCAGAAGTGGCGCTGTAGTTCAAGTGGTAGAGCACTCACCTTGAGCTGAAGAGCTGAGGGACAGCGCCCAAGCCGAGAGTTCAGGCCCCACAACTGGACCCCCCCAAAAAAGAAAGCATTGAAAGGATTTCCAGGATAGGGATAAAAAGAAATACTAAGATGACACTTATGCAGCAAAGTACTTAAAAGGTAATCTGTCCCAACTGGACTGGCCAGAGCCTCTAGGAATTATTTATTTAAAAAGATGATGATAGGAAGCAACAGAAAATATCTGAACATATTTAAAGGAGAGTCATAGAGCTTGGTAGAGGCATGATTCCTACAGCTTAGTTCGATTCATGATAAGTTCATAGAAATTAAGCAAACCAAGAAATAAATAAGATAACCTGCCGCGGACCGGGTTCTGTCGGGACGACGGAAGACACCTAAGGGAGGAACCTGGAATAGGATGGGGAGATGGCAAACAGACAACTCACACACATTAGGAGTGGATGCTGAGTGCAATTTAATGCAGAGGATAACAAATTTTTATAGCAAAAGTCTCCATGAGAAAGGGCAAAAGGTTACACAATCTTGCTGCAGGGCTTCTTTCTTGGGTGGTCACCAGCTGGGCACCTGATAGGCATTTGTCTCCGGTTTATCTCTAAGGAATAAAATGGGTTTGGGTTTCGATGTTTGTCACCAATTAACCATTACCTATTTTTATAGAGGCCTTAACTTTCCCATAAGATCTGTCCTGTTTCTTCTTTAATAGTAAACTTCAAGGAGACCTAGATCTAGCAAGTCTCTTAGTAAATAGCAGGAAATTCTTTCTCCTAAATCATTGTCTCAGCAATTGCCATACATTCTTTCTGTACTAGCTGAGCCTACTGCTTCTTGTAAGTCCCTTACAAACAATTCCTTCTGCTGAAGTGACTTTGTGAAACCCCCAATACTTTTATATTTACTTATAACTTGTCCCCTAGCCTCCATAAGAGGGGTTTCAGGGTAGCACTTAACTCTGGTGAGTTAGTCATATTTTTAAGACACTCATCAGATATTGGAGTCGTCAACACTCTTAAGAAAGGGCTTTGAATAAGGGAACGTTGACAATGAGCAAGTACAAAAAGCAGTAGAAGCAGTAAAAGATTAATAGGCACTCTTATGAGGAAAAGAAAGGCAGAAACACATCTTTCCCAGGGGTTTGCCAGCCTTTCCAGGAGTAGGCCTCTTAGAAGCCCTATTCTCCGAGGTAGACTTCGGTGAAGTCCCAATACTCAGAGATAGGTCTCTGAAGCCCCTTTCTCAGGTCTGAAAGCAGGTTTCCCATGCTAAGCAGACTCTACTGGAGTCAGCGTGGCAATAACCATTAAATCCAAGGAAAGGAAGCTAGATCTAAAATACACTGAACATGGTGAAATACACAGAACTCTAGGCATTCACACACAATGAAACCAAAGGAAGATACTCTTAGGGGTAGAACACAAAGTCACAATGCCTATGTGCCTCTGATCATATAAAATAATTATTTATCAAAAATGAACTCCAGAAAATGGAAACAGGCTTTTTCTTGTTGCTGTTCTGTTTTGTTTCTGTCTTGTTTGTTCATTTATCTGTCTTTTAAGGGGTGGCACAGAAATGGAGGAACAAAGGGTGAACAAATGCAGCAGTAGTACTCATTAGACACTATGTAGAAATGAACTATACAACATGAGGGTAGGATTGGAGAGAAAAACTAGGAGACAGTAAAAAGTTGGAAATGTTAGTGTGGCTCAAGAGGTAGAGCACCAGCCCTGAATTAAAAAAAAATCAAAAAAGCTGGGGCTGGGAAGGTGGCTCAGTGGTAGAGCACTTGCCTTGCATCCGTGAGGTCCTGGCACGGATTCCTCAGCACTACATAAGCAAAAAGAAAAAAGCCAGAAGTGGCACTGTGGCTCAAGTGGTAGAGCGCTAGCCTTGAGCTGAAGAGCTGAGGGACAGTATCCAGGCCCAGAGTTCACGCCCCACGACTGGACCCAAAAAAAATAAAAAATTAAAAAATTAAAAAAGCTAAATGAGAGCATGAGGTCTTCAGTTCAAACCCTTGTACTAGCACTAAATTAATAACTAGCATGCAAAAGGGCTGGATACAAGGCTCAACATTAGAGTTCCTGCCTAGCAAGCATGGCCATGAGTTTAAAACTCAGGTCACCCGAAAAGCTTTTAAATGAATGAAAGAATGAATGAATGAATAAATGAATTTGAAATGACCAATTAAAAATGGTGAAAAGATCTAAAAAGGCATTTCACCAAGGCAGGTATATGACTGGCCAAAAAGAATATATAAAGATGCTGGTTACAGGGCTGGGAAGTTGGCTCAGTGATAGAGCGCTTGCCTTGCATGCCTGAGGCCTTGGGTTCGATTCCTCAGCACCACATAAGCAAAAAAGAAAAAACCCGGAAGTGACGCTGTGACTCAAGTGGTAGAGTGCTAGCCTTGAGCTAAAGAGCTGAGGGACAGCGCCCAGGCCCAGAGTTCAGACCCCACGACCGGATCAAAAAAAAAAAAAAAAAGATGCTGGTTACTAGTAGCTCTAACCTGTAATCTTAGCTGCTCAGATCAAGGATCATGGTTCCAGCATCGCCCAGGCAGAAAAGTCCAACAGAACATCTCTAATTAACCAGCAAAAAGCTGGACTAGAGGAATGTCTTAAGTGGCATGGCAAAGCACCAGCCATGAGCAAACAAGCAGAGCAAGAATGATTTTCCATGTTCAAACCCCAGTATAAGCAAAAAACCAAAAAACAAAAAAAAATAACATTATTAATGTTTAAAATCACAATGCTATATTACTTCACACTCACTAGAAAGGCTAAAATTTTTAAATGAGGTAAAAAGTATTGGGAAGGATGTTAAGAAACTAAAACCCTCACATATTGTTGGAAGGATTACTAATACAATTTGGCAGTTTACGTTTTTTAACACAAATTTACTATATGATACAACAATGCTACTTAAAAGAATCAACTCAGGGATGGGAAGGTGGCTCAGTGGTAGAGCACTTGCCTTGCATGCCTGAGGCCCTGGGTTCAATTCCTCAGCACCACATAAGCAGAAGAAAAACAAAAAGCTGGAAGTGGCACTGTGGCTCAAGTGGTAGAGTGCTAGCCTTGAGCTGAAGAGCTGAGGGACAGCGCCCAGGTCCAGAGTTTAAGCAAAACTACTGGACTCAAAAAAAAAAAAACAAAACAAAAAAGCATGAACTCAACAAGAGAAACAACATGTCAACATAAAAATTGGGGGGAGGGGTATGGTCATGGGGCTTGAACTCAGGACCTAGGCATTGTCCCTGAGCTTTTTGTGCTCAAGGCTAGAACTCTACCACTTTGAGCCACAGCTCCACTTGCAGTTTTCTGGTGCCTTATTGGAGTTATCTCATGGCTTTTCCTGTCCAGGCTGGCTTCCAATCATGATCATCAGATCTCAGCCTCCCAAATTGCTAGGATCACAGGTGTGAGCCACAGGCCCCCTGCTGACATAAGAATTGTATCAAATGTTCATAGAAGTCAAAAGTGGAAACAAAGCAGAGGCCTGGTGGCTCACACCTGTAATCCTAGCTACTCAGGAGGCTGAGATTTAAGGATCGCTGTTCAAAGCCAGCCCCAGTAGGAAAGTCCATGAAACTCTTATCTCCAATAAACCACCAGAAAACCGAAAGTGGTGCTGTAGCTCAAGTGGTAGAGCAAGCTGAAGAGTTGAGGGACAGTGCTCAGGCCCAGAGTTCAAGCCCCATAATCGACAAAAAAAAAAAAAAAAAGTGGAAACAACTCAAACACCTACTAACTACTGAATAGATAACCAAAATGTAGTATATACATAACATAGAATGTTCAGCAATAAAAAGAAGTAACATTTTGATACAGGCTACAACATGATAAAGCTCAAGAATATGTCCAGTGAAAGAAGACAAATACTACCTATTCCATGATATGAATTAGAATCTGTTAAAAGACAAATGTATATGTTACTGGTAGTTTAAATAATTTTTTTCAAATTCTAGAATTATGAAGAATACTGTAGCCACTAATAATATGAAATATTTCTAGTCATTTTCCCTTTCCAAACTAAAAAAGAATGAAACTAATGTGAACTATTGTACCATTAATATATTAATACTTTTGTAGGAAAAAGTCTGGACAAATATTTCCCAAAATATTATTGGCAGTAAACTCTAAGAAGTAGGATTACATTCAAACATGTATACCATCTAGATCTATCCTTGCCAAATTAAGTATGAGAAAAGACTATCCTTTCCCAACCCTCATGATGCTTCTGCAGTTTGTATCTGCCATTACTGTGGTTTAAACTCAGGGCCTTTCGGCATCCCTCAGCAATCTCCCCCTCACACTGGTAATATATTACTTGAGCCATACCTCTGCTTCCAGCTTTTTGCTGGTTAACTGGGCGGGGTAGGGGGAGGTTGGGAAGGTATGGGAAGGGGAAACAAAGGAGGAGGCTACAATGCTTGATGAGAAATGTACTCATTGCCGGGCGCTGGTGGCTCACGCCTGTAATCCTAGCTAGTCAGGAGGCTGAGATCTGAGGATCGAGGTTCAAAGCCAACCCGTGCAGGAGAGACTGTGAGACTCCTATCTCCAATAAACCACCAGAAAACCAGAAGTGGCACTGTAGCTCAAGTGGTAGAGCACTCGCCTTGAGTTGAAGAGCTGAGGGACAGCGTCCAGGCCCAGAGTTCAAGCCCCATGACCGACAAAAAAATAAAAAGAAATGTACTCATTATCTTGCCCATGTAATTGTAATTCCTCTGTACAGTGTTTACACAATAAATTTAAAACAAATAAAGAATATAAATAAATAAATGTCTCATGGATTTGACTTCCCAAGCTGACTCTGAACCACATTTATCAGATCTCAGCCTCTTGAGTAGCTAGGATAATAGACATTAGCCACTTGCACCTGGCTTGTAGAATATCTTTTTTTTAAAGATATTTATTTATTTATTTACTTATTTATTTATTTATTTTCGGTCATGGGCCTGAACTCTGGGCCTGGGCCCTGTCCTTGAGCTCTTCAGTTCGAAGCTAGCACTTTACCATTTGAGCCACAACGCCACTTCTGCCTTTTTTCTGTTTATGTGGTGCTGAGGAATCAAACCCAGGGCCTCATGCATGCAAGGCAAGCAATATACTGCTGAGCCACCTTCCCAGGCCCTAGAATATCTTTTAAATAAATTATTTTGAAAACAGAATTAAATATACAGAATATAATCCCCAATTATTTTAGATTTAGCAGAATTTTTCTGTTATGTGACTATAAAAGTTCTACATAGCCAGGTGCCATTGGCTCATGCCTGTAATCCTAGCTACTCAGGAGGCTGAGATCTGAGAATCCACGGTTCAAATCCAGCACAGGCAAGAAAGTCCTTGACACTCTTATCTCCAATTAACCACCAAAAAAACAGAAGTGGTGCTGTGGTTCAAGTGGTGGAGCACTAGTCTTGAGCTGAAGAGCTGAGGGACAGCGCCCAGGCCCAGAGTTCAAAGTCCCACGACTGACGAAAAAAAGTTCTACATATACAGGTTCAATTTCTGTACTTACATTTTTTAAAAGTATACTTAATAGAAAGTTGAATTCTCCTCAAGGGCCCAGTTTTGTAATACCTTAGAATACTGTACCCCACCTACCATAGGTGAATGATCTAAAATTAATCACCTTACTCAAAGGTATAAAGGAATCTATGATACAAAAAAGATGAAGCAAGCTGGGCGCCGGTGGCTCACACCTGTAATCCTTGCTATTCAGGAGGCTGAGATCTGAAGATCTCGGTTCAAAGCCAGCCAAGCAGGAAAGGCAATGAGACTCTTACCTCCAATAAACCTCCAGAAAACTAGAAGTGGTGCTGTGGCTCAAGTGGTAGAGCATTAGCCTTGAGCTGAAGAGGTGGGGGACAGCACCCAGGCCCAGAGTTCAAGCCCCATGGCCAACAGAAAAAAAAATCTCATTCTACCTTCAAATGATGCAATTAAATGCATCTTCTCAAAATGTAAACTGAGAGATACAAAGTACAAGAGCAATTAACAGTAGAGCTAAAACTAAAAGAATACTTAAGCAGAAGCAATTAGAGCTACTGAGATGAACAAGAGAAATTAGAATCACAGACATTATCGCAAAATGAAATAATGGCCAAACCCAAGTGGAAATAAGCAGAGACACAAGTAAAAGATTTAGAGTAATGGAAAAGAACAACCAAAGCTCTAGTCTCAGGGCAAACTTCACATACACAGAGTTAACAAAGTTCACAAAGAAGCATAATAGTCCCTATAGAATCTCTGGACCCAGAGCTATGTTTATAAGCCATCATCCTGTTTCCTCCATTCCAAGATATTTTTACTTCTTTTATGCTTCCATCAAAATTCTTCCAATTAGCTCTGACAGTCACAATTACTTGTTCCTTGCAACCAATAGCATTTTTCAGCTAAAAAAAAGAGACTGGAGGCTTACCTTTGAGTATCACCAGTGGCACTATTTGAAGAGTTTACACTCATGGTAAGTCTTCCTACTCCTTAAAAATACCCCACTGTTTCTTAATGATATAGTTCTTTATTGGCGATTGAAATTGTTCAAGATGTCTGTGTTACAGGTTAGGTGGACTAAAGTCTGTTAATATAATAAACAATACAACAGCAAGTTTATATTTGAATCCTGAAAAACTGATTATTTTTCTTTTGATCTATAGGCTGGTTGCTAATTTTTTTTAAATTATTGTATAACAAACAAGTGATTTTTTTAAAAGTAGGGTTTATTTTTAAAAAGCAGCAGGCACTGGTGGCTCACACCTGTAATCCTAGCTAATCAGGAGGCTGAGATCTGAAGATAAAAATTCAAAGCCATCCTGGGCAACAAAGTCCATGAGACTCTTTTTTTTTTGGTCGTGGTGCCTGAATTCTGGGCCTGGGCGCTGTCCCTCAGCTCTTCAGCTCAAAGCGAGCACCCTACCACTTGAGCCATGGCGCCACTTCTGGCTTTTTCTGCTTATGTTGTGTTGAGGAATCAAACCCGGGGCCTCATGCATGTGAGGCAAGCACTCTACCATTGACCCAACTTCTCAGTCCCATGAGAATCTTTTATCTCCAAATAACTACCAGAAAAACTGGAAGTAGCACTGTGGCTCAAAGAGGGAGAGCACTAGCCTTGACCAAAAGAGTTCAGGGACAGCACCCAGTACCCAAGGTTAAGCCCCACAATGGATAAAAAAAAGCATTGGAAGCAAAAATGACAAAAACATTAAAAAAAAAAACCCACAAACATGATCCTTCTTGAAAGAACAGGTATTTACTTTAATATTTTATAAGAAAAGTTATCCAAAAAATAATAATTGTGAAAAAATAATAACAAATTATGTTTGAACTTGGAAATGGAATATGTAGTACCCAACTGCAGGACAGATAATTCTATTTCTTTAAAAAAAAAAACAAAAAACAAAGCAGCTCCTCCTAATGAAGTTTTTTGTTTTGTTTTGTTGGTTCTGGTCCTGAAGCTTAAACTCAAGGCCTGAGTTTTCGGGCTCAGGGTTAGCACTCTACCACTTGACGCACAGCTGCACTTCCAGCCGTTTTGGTGGTTAATTGTAGATGAGTAACAAATTTCCTGGCTGGATTTGAACCAAGATAGTCAGATCTCAACCTCAGGAATTGCTAAGATTACAGGCATTAGTCACTTACTCCCTCTGCCCAACCAGGTAGTTGTAAAACAATATTGCAACTGAAAAGTCCAAACCACTCCCATATAAAAGGTCCAATGGTGATTTGTGGTTTCTTTTATTCAGCGTTCCTCAATAGAAATTAAAAAAAAAAAACATGAAAAAGAAATAGAACAAAAAGGGGCTGGGAAGGTGGCTCAGTGGTATAGCACTTGCCTTGCATGCATGAGACCCTGGGTTCGGTTCCTCAGAACCACATAAGCAAAATGAAAAAAGCTGGAAGTGGCGCTGTGGATCAAGTGGTAGAGCACTACCCTTGAGCTGAAGAGCTGAGGGCCAGCTCTTCCGGTCGTGGGGCCTGAACTCTCGGCCTGGGCACTGTCCCTCAGCTCTTCAGCTCAAGGCTAGTGCTCTACCACTTGAGCCACAGCGCCACTTCCATCTTTTTTCATTTTGCTTATGTGGTGCTGAGGAATTGGACCCAGGGCCTCAGGGATGCAAAGCAAGTGCTCTACCACTGAGCCACCTTCCCAGCCCTAAAAAAATTTTTGAAAAGCTAACAATCCAATAAAATATACAGTTTAAAATGCCCTTTTTTTTTTTAAATTTAGCAAGTCCTGGGAAAGAAAACTGCAGTTATCTCTCTCTCACTCGACAGGTAAACTCTCACTGATAAACAAAAATAAAAAACAAAAGCAAGAAAATTCAGCTGACACTGGTGGCTCACTGATAACAGGACAATTAAAATTTAAAACCATCCTGGTCAGAAAAGTCTTTGAGACTGCATCTCAAAAAATAATAATAAAAAAAAACAGCAAAAAAGGTAGGGCCAAGGCTCAAGTGGTAGAGGTCCATATATGAACAAGAAAGCTAAGTAAGAGCAAGAGGCCCTGAGTTCAAGCCCAATACCAACATAGAAAAGAATAATAATGATTAACTCTCTTGATCATAGAGATATCTCTATAAAAATCTTTTTTACTAATGTGTACAAAAGGCCTTCTTCATAAATTAACTTTTAATAATTTAATCTACGGTAATTTTCAAAGGCCTTCTTGCAAAAAGATAAAAGGAAGAAGGAGCCAGGTGCTGGTGGTTCACGCCTGTAATCCTAGCTACTCAGAAGGCTGAATAGTTCAAAGCCAGCCTGGTCAGGAAAGGCCATGAGACTCTTATCTCCAATAAACATACAGAAAACAAGAAGTAGTACTGTAGCTCAAGTGGTATAGTACTCGCCTTGAGGGACAGCGCCCAAGCCCAGAGTGCAAGCCCCACAACTGACAAAAGAAAAAAAAAATAAAAGGAAGAAGGTAAGAGAACTTGTCACTTGCTTTAGCCTGCCTACTTCCTCGAAACCTCTTCTATAGGAGATACTTCAACTTATATAGAGCCAATTTACCTTACTTCAGTATTAAGGAATCTCTGGGTAAATATACCAAACAGAGAGAAAATAATTCACAGCATCCAAATATATGCAAATACTAATAAACCACGAGAACGTCTATTCACAGAAATCTAATATTCTAAGAAGACAATGGGTTTTTGTTATTAATTTTTCTTCATTTTTATCTTCTAATGATTCTACAAAAGGGTTATAGTTTAACATGTACATTTGTTTGTACACTGAATCTTGATCAGTCACCCCTCCCATCACTCTGTACTACCAACCCACCCATCCAGCAGCCATATCAAGTTCCTGTCCTTCAGTTTTTATTACTTAACCTAGAACTCTGAAAAACATTATTCCTGATTAAGAAAGGGAACAGGTAAAACTTGAAGTGATTTGTTGAAGGGGAAAGAAATAATGAAATAATTATTGACATTTTGAACGTACAAAGACATCCTGAAGGGGCTGGGAAGGTGACTTGGCCATAGAGTGCTTGCCTCACATGCATGAGGCCCTGGGTTCGATTTCTCAGCAACACATAAACAGAAAAGGCTAGAAGTGGCATTGTGGCTCAAGTGGTAGAAAGCCCTAGCCTTGAGCTGAAGAGCTCAGGGACAGTGCACTGGCCTGGAGCTCAAGCATCATGGCCAACAAAAAGAAAAAAGAAAAAAATACATCCTGAAGACTAAAAAGAGGAACAAAATACCAGTGTGCTCTGTCTCTGCTCCCACTAAGCAAGTCTCAGAAAGGACCACTGGGGATTAAAAAAAATCATTCAAATAAAGAGACTAAGGAGAAGACACACACAGTACCAAGAACTAACGTCTCCAGGCTGGGAAGGTGGCTCATTGGTAGAGCGCTTGCCTTGCATGCATGAGGCCCTGGGTTCAATTCCTCAGCACCACATAAGCAGAAAAAGCTGGAATTGGCTCTGTGGCTCAAGTGCTAGAGTACTAGCCTTGAGCTGAAGAGCTGAGGGACAGTGACCAGGCCTAGGGTTCATGCCCCACAACCTGAAAAAAAAAAAGAAATAAAGTCTACCACAAACACAAAATGTTCAAGAGTAATAAACTAATAAAATAGTTTGGCCTAAAAAAAAAAGTGAAATATCAGCCAAAAGGTCAGAGATAAAGAATCCAATTTCTCTAGGACCTAAATAACTTGAGAACAGTAGTAGGCACACACAAATACCAGTTATTAATATATTGAGCAACTTACTACTTAATTATGACTAGAACTTTGCTCCTGACAACATTGTAATGAAAGAATTACCCCATTTTTCAAAGGAGAAAACTAAGACTCATTAACTATAAATGCCTTAATAAAAGTCATATAATTACAGGACCAAATATCCAACAATAACTGTAAAACCCAAATTCCATCTGCAAGGCCTTTGATGACTCCTAAAGTGACTTTTTTTTTTTTTTGGCCAGTCATGGGGCCTGAGCTCTGGGCCTGGGTACTGTCCCTCAGCTCTCAGCTCAAGGCTAGCACTCTACCACTTGAGCCACAGCGGCACTTCTGGCTATTTCTGCTTATGTGGTGCTGAGGAATCGAACCCAGGGCCTCATGTATGCAAGGCAAGCACTCTACCACTGAGCCACCTTCCCAGCCTGACTATTTTATTTTACCTCAGATTTATTAACTTTTAATTTTTAATTTTATTATAAAGGTAATGTACAGAGGGGTTATAGTTACATAAGTCAGGTAGAGTACATTTCTTTTCTTTTCTTTTCTTTTTTTTTCTGTCCATCGTGGGGCTTGAACTATGTGCTTGGCACTATCCCTGCATTCTTCAGCTCAAGGCGAGCACTCTACTGCTTAAGCCACAGCGACACTTCCGGTTTTCTAGTGCTTTATTGGAGATAAAAGTCTCATGGAGTTTCCTGCCCGGGCTGGTTTTGAACCACCATCCTCAGACCTCAGCCTCCTGAGTAGCTAGGATTACAGGCATGAGCCACTGGCCCCTGGCTTACATTTCTTTTTTGACAATGTCACCTCTTCCCT